>NC_089742.1:72745270-72830270 GCF_040412425.1 Macrobrachium rosenbergii | reverse complement strand
TGGAAAATGATCACTTATGATTATTTGAATGATGGAATATTTTAGAAGGATAGCTACATAGACATTATGTGAATCATGTGGAATTTAGTGACTGAAAAACATTGTTGCCAAGGTAAAAAATTGCCTACATACACTTTCTGATATGAATAATTTAATAACTGTTAGCCAGGGTTGTAAAAATGGAAATGAGAATTGATTGATTCCATTTCTGTGTAGTTCTGCTAATTATTATTAATACAAAGAGGATGCAGCCTCTCGCAGGTCATGTCTGTCCCAAAACACACACCAGTGCACATGAGTATTGATATTTTTCTTTTTTCTTTGATTGCTTACTGTAAAGTTACCATTTTTGTTATGATATTGAGTTTGGTGTCATTTTAAAGTTGAATAGTAGTATTATAGCATATGTTCAAAAACCAGAAACACAAAAAAACCATTGATATTGCTGGTAAGAGTTTGTTATGATATTGAGTTTGGTGTCATTTTAAAGTTGAATACAGTAGTAGTATTATAGCATATGTTCAAAAACCAGAAACACAAAAAACCATTGATATTGCGGGTAAGAGTTTGGCATAAGCAAAAACTTTTTTTTGCTTTTACTAAAATATTCACTAAAAATGGAAAAGTAAACAATTACTTATTTTTGTACAGTACAGTACCAAACTAAGATAAAGTGTGTTTCCATTTATATATGTTGTTACCATCTGTAGCTAAAAAGCGCAATTAAAGTCATAGAGACAAAAACAAAAAATCCAAAGCATTATTAGAACTTTTTGCAGAAAGATGTTACGTTAGTTTTTAAAAAAATAAAACCCCCAGCAAAAATAACAATAAGGATTACAGTGAACTGCCCGTATTTGTGGGGATGCGACTCACACCCCCGGTAATAGCTAAAATCTACGAATACTTAAAACCCCTCTAAAGACACTTAGAACTGCCCATTTTGATAGGTTAAACCAAGAAAAACCCTGTAAAAATGCTTATACCTGAGTATTTTAATAGTTTTATCACAAAAAGTGCATTTATTCATGAAAATATGTGAAAATACAGTAATTAGTGAATATTTCTCACTGAAAAATACCGCGAATTTTCCGCGAAAAATGGCTAGATATGTTCCACAGAGAAACCCGCAAATGCATGAGTCCATGAACCATGAGAACGCGAATATGAGGGGTTTACTGTATTTATCTATTTTTGAATGACACAAAAGACAGATAAATTACCATACTTTTACATTAATATGAGATCCATGTCTGTTTATGCCAACTCTTTGGCAACAATGTGCAATGAAAGTCAAAGAACAAAAACAGTAGATTCAGTAGTGTGTGTGCAAATGTCAGTGTAATGAAACATTTTGTTTCTTTCTGAAAAAATTCATCAATAACAAAATAGAAATCAATTACTTAATTTTGCACAGTGCTAAAGTAATATGAAATGTGTTTCTGTGTGCACACACACCCATATATATACAGGCAGTCCCCGGTTTACGACGGTGGTTCTGTTCCTGTGCTGTGTCGTAAGGCGAAAATCGTCATGAACCGGAACGACAGCATACGATGCCAGAGAAAGCCTTACTTTTAATCCTTTGGGTATATTGCATTGTTTCTTGATGTTTTACCTACATTCTGATGTGGTGTGCATCCAAAAACTGGTGGTTCTGGAACGTAAAAATTTACAATTTAGTACAAAGTTTACAATAGTGCACTGTACAGCAGTGATTGTAAAGTCTTGTGTGCAATAAAGTATAGAGTACTGTATTTATACTATACAAGAGTAAAATACATTTTGTTATACAGTAATACAGGTGTACAGTACTGTAATTTATACCAAAGAATGTATGAAAGATAAAAAAAGTGAATGCCTTACTTTTTTTTTTTAAAACTGTGCTGCTTAAACCCTGGAAAAATGTCGGTGTGGCCACATGATTCAGTAGTCCTGTATGCAATAAAGTATAAATACAGTATTTTACAGTAAAATAATAAAATGTACAAAAAATTAAAAAGTTAGGAATTCCTTACCTAATTTTAGTGATTTTCAAAGCTATTACAGCCATGAGTTAGGTTATGGGAGTGGAGATGTGCATGTGTAGGGGGCCTGCAATGATAAGAATTAAAATTACAGAATATGTGTACAGTACACTGTTCTGTGTGGTTCAGGTACTTCACAAACCTATGTTCAGCAGTGCAAAAGGGATTTTGACAAGGGAAAATCTATTTCTGAGAAGGTCCATTGTCACCCGGTGAAATTCCATTTTATGCAAAGTTTCTAGGTATAACTAGCACTAGATATACCAGAAAAAGAGCTTTCCAGGAAAGCTGGGGGTTCTCTACCCCAGTCGGCGTGTCTTCTAGGAAGGCGTCGGTATAAGGAGGGTGAGTAAATACCACTACCACGAAACCTACTGAAAGATCTCTCCTTATCAAAACCCTCGGAACAGAAGCGGTGAGCCGTTACAGCCCCCACACCAAACACCATGGGGCCCAGCGACTTTCAAGCGCCACCTACCTCATTCATGCTGCTTTAACCCCAGACTTGGCATGTGCAAGAGGGAGAGTACTAGGTGATTCAGGGAGGGTCACCGGGTGACACGGGACCTTCCTCAGAAATAGATTTTTCCTTTGTCAAAATCCCTTTTCTGAGTCCAGTCCCGTGTCAGCCGGTGAAATCGTGATAGAGAATCATGCCAAGGCTGCAACTACCAGGAAAAAGAAATGGGGGGTAATCTGAAGAAAAGGCAAAAGTTTACCAAAATTATTTTAATTAAGCAATCTCTTCCGTGAGCAGAATATTAAGACTAAGGCATACTAAATCTAAGGCACATCAAAAACTTAATACTATGAAGCATTAGGGGAGGTCCCGACACGGCGGAGAAGGCCCCAAAAACCTTAAAATTACTTCGTAAAGGTGAAACATGAAAGCGCACAAAATAACTGCAAATATAACCTTAATACTATACCGTAAACTTATTTCTAAACACGTAGAGACAAAAATCCAATGACATTAACATACATATATCACAAGTGCATTGGAGCAAATAAAAACTGTCAGTACCCCATAAGAAAAGCAATCATAGCATGTCAGATTACACTATTTCCATCCCAACAGGTACAAGAAACATCAATATGAGGAGCCAGGCGGTGAGAATTGTAATCAACCAGGAGAATAAGCAGAAAAGTAAATGAGGCAGGCGGAGCGGGGAAAGGAAAGGACAAGGACATGATTAATTAAGGTGGGAGATGACACTTCCCACAGCTATGGTAAATTTCAGGGCTTGACGATTTTAAATAGTGGGCGTTTAAACACTAGAGGTGATTTCAACCGTAAATTTAGATAACTCAAAGAAGTCCATATTGTAGAGAAGTAATTAATGGAAGTAGCAACTGCTCGAATATCATGAACCTTGGGAACTGAATCTGGGTTGGCCTGTTTAATGAAATATAGAATTTGTTGTCTTATAGCATTTAGTGAAAGAGTACCACCTTTCTCCCTGATAAAAAGAGGACCCGACTTACTCTGTGGAGTTCTTAAAAGGTAAGATTTAAGTGTATAAACTGGACATAAAGACTGGTCTTGAGGAAGGGCACCACCTTCCAAGGAGACCACCTGTCCTGTGGGTCTTCGTTCTTAGCTAAAAATCTAGGGTCAGGGGAAAGGAGGACCTCTCCAGACAGGAGGAAGTTCACATAATTATCACCTCTAGTGAGCCGACAGCTCTGAGATTCCTACAGCACCTGAAGCCAGCTAATCAAAAATAAAGTCTTCCTTAACAGATCCTGATAAGAGCAATGAAGTTATCCATCTCTGATGCTAACTTGAGGGCGTCATTGAGGAAACCACGTAACAGACTGTGGCGTGATACTGGTCTCAGTATGCTGGGGATAGATGAAAAGTAAGAATCTGTAAGGTGGATTTTAAAGCCCCGTAAAAATACTTTCTTTAATGCTGGATTGGTTGTGACCAATAGTGGCAGGAGCAAGGCCTTTCTCAAACAATGATCTAAGGAAGCTCCTAAATTAGCTGTCATGATTTTGCTTCAGATGCTTTTAGGAAGGAGGCTAATTTTTTGACTGCTGAGTCATACTGTCTAATAGTAGAATCTCTTTTATCTGATTCTAAAAAACAGAGTGTTGACAGGGTCAATGTTAGCTCCTGCAGACTGCGAATTTTATAAAGTCCCAAAACTAGGGCATTCTGAATTCTTGAGGAAGCTGGCCTGAGTCTAGTTTGTGCTAGCCACGAGTCCAGAATGGGCTTGGGAATCCGAAGACTCCGTAATCCCAGTTCCTGAAGAAGAGGGAACCAATTGCTCTTCGGCCAATAGGGGGCTACTAGGGCTAATTGACCTTTGAATGTCCTGAGTTTGTGTAAAACTTTCAGCAGTAAATTTATTGGGGGGAAAAGATAAATCTTCTCCCAATTGTTTAATCTACTGTCATTCTGCGTCTATGGCATCGCCTGAGGTCAGGTTGGGGCCACATAACAGGAGCTTGGTTGCTCTCCGTTGCGAACAGATCACTTGGAGGCCCGGAACCCGGCGGCAAATCCATTTGAAAGACTCCGCGTCCAGGGACCGCTCCGTCTCGGGTAGTCCTGTGGACAGGGAATCGCCACCACGTTCCATTACCCCACTGAGTGGGTGGCTGACGGGGTGCCAGCAGTGCTTGTTCGCCAGGAGAAGATAGCAACCATTACTTGATTGCTCGGCCTGATTTGGGCGCCCCTGTGAGTGCAATATGAACTACCACTGCGCTGTCCAATACCAACCTGATATGAATCCGGTTGGGAAATGAATTTTCTTCAGAGTAGAGAAAGACGCCATAGCTTCCAGAGAATATTTATATGGAGATTTGCTGTTATTGGACCCACGTTCCTTGTACTTTTTGTTTTGGTGAATATCCCCCCCAGCCGCTTAGGGAAGCGTCTGTGTGAACAACTAGTGCCGGAGGGGGAAATTGAAGCGGAACTGTATTGGACAGGCCCTTGACCGAGGCCCAAGGACGCAATCTTGTCTTTAAGATTTGAGGGAATGGAGAGACCCTTGTCTCCCCTGGCTTGACAGTGGCTCGACTCCGCCACCTCTGTTTATGTCTTTTAATTTAAACTTAATAGCAGGTCTGTCACTGAGCAAACTGAAGGGATCAGGACCTTTCTTGGGACCGGCGGGATGCTGATGGATTTTGAGAGTCTCCTGGTGAGGATGCTATCTCTTTCCTCTTGGGGCGGAAGGGACAGCGTGTGAGATGACAGATCCCCACTGGAGACCCAACCATTGAAACCGGGACTCCGGAGTCAGGCGAGACTTCTCTCTGTTCGGTTGAAAACCTCGCGACTCCAGGAAATTGATGAGCTATGGATGTAGCTTTCTGACACTCCGAACTGTTGGTGCCATCCAATCGTCTAAATATGCTGCTAAGGATATCGCGAGACGGAGTTGTTGTACCACCGTCCGCCAACAGGTAAAGATATCCTGGCGCAATGTTTCAGACCCGAAGGGCATGACCCTGAAGGGTAGGCTTGATTCCCGAGTCTGGCTCAGGAACTGAGAAGTTCAGCAACGGGGCGTGATAATAGCGTCTGAAAGATCGATAGAGGTGGTGACGACTTTCTGCGAGTAAGGAGTCCGTGCTTGAGCTACACGTGGCATCTTGAGGAAATTTGTGGCATTTTATGTAGAGATTTAGGCGCGACAGATCCAGGATCACTCTTTGCTGATCGGAGTCTTTTTTGGGAACAGTGAATAACCTGCCTTGAAACTTTAGGTGCCTTACTTTCTTTATTGCTCGTTTGTTGAGCAGATTCTGTCACATCCTTTTAGGATTGATGTGGGAGGCTGAAGTAAAACCTGGTTAGAGGAGGAGGTTTTGATCCAGCTCCATCCTAGTCCTTTGGACACAATGCTGTGTGCCCAAGGGCTGAAGGTCCGTGGTCCCTGAACCCAAAGCAGCGACCGCCTACCTGTGTTCTCTCAGTGGGAGGAGGCGGGTTTATTCCCCTACCAATCCAGGTCTTCCCCTTGGTGGTGCGGGCTTCCTCTATGAGGGCTTGCCTCTTCCTCCCCTTGCAACCTATTAAGGCCGTGAAAGTAACCCGGCCCCTTCGTGTGTGGGGTTGTGCGCCGGTGTGAGGAGCCACATAGGAGGGTACAGCTGGTTGGACCAGCACATACTGTTGAGGTGAGCCTTGGAAGTGAAGGCTGCTCTACTGCCGAGACGGGGCGGCTTGGACTACCGCCCTGATGGTAGGGCCTCTTATACCTCCTGAGCGTTTACCTCCTCTCGATTGGGGGCGGCGATTCTGGGGTCTTAAGCTTATAGGCGAAATGCCCCAGCGAGCGAAGACTCCTGGTTGGCCGTGTAGCCTCGGCCATAACGTTCGTGACCTCCTCTTCAGGAAGAGGTTAGGTCCCCCAGATCGGCTTTCCGCGAGCTTGTTGGGCTCGTGGCGGGATGTCGCATACGACAGATGAACTTCCGACATTCAGTCTGGCCATGATAAATCAAATAAAGTCAGACTGGAAGCCTGCTCCAACAAGTTTAGCCAATACCTGAAAGAAAGGCTCGTCCGAGCAGGAGGCGACGGTAGCTTCGGTAGGCATACGAGGTTTAAGGACCGGGCTAACTTAACCCAGACATCAAACTCCGCTTTCAAAGAAGCTCGACGGCAGGGGGCTGCTCACTGAACATTCTCGTGGAGCGCAGGAAAGTCCCAACTTCCGGCCATTGAAAGTGGGCGGGCTTCCAACCAGAGCTGTTACTTCCTGGGAATACCAGGGAAGTAGGGGTCTGTCTCATAGCTGTGGTAGCGGATTACCATCAAAAGCACGCTGGGGCACGTAGCCAGAGCTTTAATCAAGCAAGGGGTGGGAAGGTTGTCTCCCAGGGCAAACATAGTGAAGTTGCCCTTGAAGAGTCAACTTCGTATTGTCTGCCTGCCACTCCGTCAGAGTGCGCAGAAGAGCCGACTGAGCTTGGTCCCTAGGGACGATGACAGTCTCCCTAGGAACCTTGTCTGACCGAATCCAAGCTTCCTCCGTAAGCCTCAGGCCTGGGTAAGGGGCAGGAGATCGGGGAAGAACTCCCAATTCCTTAACCGTCTCGTGCCAGACCATCAAGTGTCAGTTGCCATCATGTTGGATGGCCAGTGCAAAAACGCCAAGGGTTACCCGACATCGAGCAGCCCGGGAAGGTCCGCGGTGTCGGGGATAATATACTGTGGTTCGGCTGAGGTGGGTGAGCCATTCCGCCAGTATGTTATCATGACTGGCCAACTTACCGGAGATTTTGCTAAACCTCGAATCTAGGTCCTCCATAGCTTTCAGCTTGTAAAGCTGATTGGCAAGGCCTCGTCGGCAGGTTGGCGAGGGCTTGGTTTGCAACCCTACCACTCGCGCCTTTGCTGGAGGAACAGACTTGCTCCCGAGGCTACAGGCCCACAAGCCTTAGCCTTCGACGGGGCGATGCCTTCTTGGAGGGCGAGGACTTGTAACCCTTACGCCTTCCAGCAAGTCTTCAACTTCAACTTGGGGATAGCAGGCGGGCTCTATCACCCAGGAGGAAGACTTCTAACCTGCGAGCGAAGAATTGATGAAACAGAGTCAAATAAAGAGGCCGCCCCAACAACCTCACTTACCTCACCACTTACCACCTGGGTCACCTCTATGTTCATGGGTTCCAGGTTGAGAGATCCCATCGCGGCTCGTCCTCCGAGACCTCAGCGTGGGGATATCCACTTGGGGTGGCTGGGTCTCATCCCGGTTGCTGGATGATAGGGGTGCCAAGGTCTTCAGGCACTGCTGACGCCACCGATGCGCCCGAGGATGAGAGCAGTCCCTCAACTTGGCGTCGGGCGTAGGGCTTCCCAGCCGGAGCGTTCTAAACCCAGCAGGCCGGAGGAATTCAAAACGAACTTCTTGGAAGCTTAGTCAGCCTGTAAGAAAGCCAACAATTAGCTAGAGCGAAAACCATTCGAGACCTCATAAACAATATCACGGCACATAAGGCAGGAGTAATGTAAAAGACTGTGCCTGACTCATCCTGGACAGTTGTGCAGGGCGAAGCAAACCTCACAACCATCCAGGGTGCCAGACAACCAGGATGTCAGTCGGACGCACAACCAGTGGGTCCGGCAAACTACGTGACCGTGGGTTGTTCCAGGAGGAAGCTGTGCACCCGGCTCCTCTGGCGAACAGTCTGTAAGTGAAAATACATGAACCTCCACCTAAGCAAACTAAAGCTGAGGCGGGGAAACTCAACTGCAACCGGAATACTCCGGCGGAGAAGAACTCCTAATCATAAGCTGGGCCAATAAGCTCTAAATTGCATAGAGTGGAAGGTAAAAGGTTTTCCAGACTGATTACTCCAGGAATGAAGAAAGAACCAGGAACCAACCTAAGGGCTGCCAGTAAAATAGCAGGAGCCGGGTATAGGACCGGACTCACTTATATAATATATATAATGAATTAAGGAAAATATTCCTGTAGATAAACAGACTTATCTAAAACAAAAACAAAAATAATAACAGTAATAAGTGATGGTAAGAACTCAAGAGGACGGAAGGATCCGCTCCTCTCAAAATAGATAACCTTCACGCCCTTACTTCCCTTCGGAGAAACAAGACAGGTAAAATGCCATTATGTTCATAACATGAGGCTGGAAGCAATATTGTTACACGTATCAAGCGTAACCCGGCGGAGACTAACAGATAGGGACTCGAACACGTTCGATATTAAACAAACCACCAACCCCAATACAGCGATGCTGGGGACGATATGGGAGGAATGATCTCAACCAGCTGGAGAAGTCTTCGGAGAAAAACGCTAAGCCCTAGCGTCACCTGCAGTAGAGCAAGGCTGGAGAGGAGGAGGGGAGGGGAAGGAGGAGGAGTAGGCTACCAGGAAGGAACGGGAGGCAGAAGCTCTCACCGGCTCGGCACACTCCCAGACGATGAATCTTGGAAGGGTAGAATGACCGGAGCAACACAACCCGAAGCCGACTTCTTCTAAGCGAAGCCTAATATAAGACCTAACCTTAATAGGCTAGGAAAAGGAGGGCAGAAGGGAAGGAGGAAACAACAGAGGAGAGAAATTTTGTGCTGAAGACAACCAGGATCCGAGGGCTGGCGGGCAAGGGGCGACTAGCCTGAAGGCTTACAGCAGAGCTGGATTACCCCCTAAATGGAGGAAGAGGACTGGGGGCTCACTCTGCCCACAGCAGTCGGAGAGCAGCAACAAACTCCCTCAACACAACTCCCCACCCAGGGCAGGGGATGGAAGCAAACAGCCTACTCACAAAATAACCATCCTCTTAAAAACTAAATGTGCTCAACAGAGGCGTAGCCTACCACGGGGAAAGCGGTTAGATCTGAGGCTGCCGCCAGCACCCGAGAATAAACCAACAACAAAATAATAAAAATAAAACTAAAAGAAACCATCTTCAAACCCAAATTAATTAGCCTAGTAAGACCAAAAATAACAGGAACCCAACCTGGAGGAACCTAGGCGGGGCACCCTCACACCAAGGCCCGTAGGCCAGATAATTCACTTAAGGGGGCAGCCACCGTGAGAACCACCAGGAAGGGGGGACCAAGGGGCAAAATTTATCTATAGCGGCAGGAGACAACCAACTGAAAAGAACAGAAGAATTAAGCCTGCATGTCATTTGTAAACAACGAGGAGACGCCATTAGCGCTATAATAAGATCTCAATATTTATGAAAATAGACATAACAATAAAAAATCAGAACAAAACCCCACAAGAAGATGGTACTTAACTTGGAAATGGTAAAGCTGCTCGGCGCCATCTCAGAAGCGAAAATCAAAATAATGACGAGCACACAAAAACAAGCGATTTCACGTTTTTAAAATGAATGGTGAGGTGAAGCTGGTGTCGCGATCCTAGCGGGTGTTTGGTGTGAGGCTGTAACGGCTCACCGCTCTGTTCGAGGTTTTGATAAGGAGAGATCTTTGAGTGAGTTTCGTGGTAGGGTATTCACTCACCCCTCCTTATACCGACGTCTTCCTAGAAGACGCTCGACTGGGGGTAGTAACCCCAGCTTTCCTGAAAGCTCTTTTTCTCTGGTATATCTAGCAAGGTTATACCTAGAAATTCGTGCTGTAATGGAATTTCACCGGCTGACACGGGACTGGACTCAGAAATACCCTATAAAAATAAAAAATTAATTCCTTACCTAATTTCAGTGATTTTTAAAAGATGTAGGCTAGGATGAGGGAGCTCTAGTAAAGGTTCCAGGCAGTCTAGAATAATATTAGAATAAAGCTGTACAGTAAATTCCTTCATATTTTATCAAATGTATTGTACATATAACAATTTATAACATTAAAAACAGTTAAGAATTCCATACCTTTAGTGATTTGAAAGATGTAGGCTACACGAGGAAGGGTATGTACAGTTACAGTAGAGGCCAGGATGAAGGTGCTTGTCAGTCTGCAATGATAATGTACTTGATAAAGATTAGAATAAAGTACTTCTGTACAGTATAAATATTACAGTATTTTATAAAATGTATAACAATTTATAAAATGCAAAATGTTCTTACCAAATTCTAGTGGTTGGCTTGCTTACTGGGATGGGAATATGGTACAGTAGATGAGAACAGGTGGGCTATGGTGTGGAATCTGCAGGCACTTGGGAGTCTGGAATGAAAAAAATAAAAATGATCTGTATACAGTACTACAGTGAGTAATAAATACTGTACACAGTAGTATTTATTTTAAGTATAACACAATTTAAAACAATGTAATACAAATTTTTAAAAAGTTGAGAATTCCTTACCTGGTGGACATGAAATGGGTGCAGGTGCTACTACTGGTGCAGGTGAATTTGGGTTTGAGCAGGTGACACCGTTCATTTTTGGAATGCTAAAAGATAAAAATTACTATACAGTACTGTAGCTCTGGGGTATGTATGCAGTAAGCTATACAGTTTTATAAAGTGGTTTGAAAGAAAAAAACAGTTATGAAATCCTTACCTGATGGAGCTGGAGAGGAGACAGGTTCAGCTGAGTTGGGCCGGGAGGAGGCTATAACATATGGATCTGGAATGATAATGATATAAAATTATGTAAACCAACAGCACATACTAAAGCAGTACTGTACAGGTGGGTGTAGTGCATTACACTTTTTGTAAAATTTATAACAATTTATAAAACATTAAAAAAAGTTAAGAATTCGTTACCTGATGAAGTTGGAGAGGAGACAGGTTCCGTAACTTCAAAACCCTGGAATTCTTCAGGGGAGTCAGGGCTCTCATCACTACCAAAGAGATCTGGAATGATACATAATGAAAAAAATTAGGTTTTGCAACAGTAAATATTAAATTTTTAGATAAAAATTAAACACTTAAGAATTCCTCACCTGATGGAGCTGGAAATGCTACTGGGTTCAGGTTCAGGTTCAGGGGAATCTGGATTGGGCATCTCTTCTGCAGTGATACAAATGATAAAAATTATTGGGTTATGCTGTGTATGTACAGTAAATGTAAATCGCAGTACAGTACACTAACAGTTTTATAAAATTTACTACAATTAATAACATGTTATATTAAAGCAGTAAACAAAACAAAGTTGAGAATTCCTTACCTAGACTAGGAGTGGCAGGTGGTGCTGGAGACTTCTTGAAGAAGCCTAGACTGCACACTTTTCTTCATCTGCTTCTCCTTCGTCTCCTTGTAGAAAGTTACAAAATCCATGATCCCTCTTCGAACCTTTTCATACCTTGCAATGGTAGGGTCCTCACCCTCAAAAGATGCCAAAGCTCTCTCCAGATGAGCAAAACCCTCTGACAAGCCCTTGGCAGTTAATGCTCTGAGCTTTGGGTCTGGGGCCTCTTCTTCCTCCTCAATCATCTGCTTCTTCAGCTCACTGAGGTCCTCCGATGACAGTTCCTCTCCATGGGATGACTTTCTCAGCTTCCAAGTCCAATTTCAGCCTCTTGCTTAGCCCAACGATTTTCCTTGCCACAGTCTCTACATCTTCTGCCTGCTCAACCCCTGAAAACTGTCCACAAACTGCGGACACAGTTTCTTCCATGCCCCATTCAAAGTCGTCACCTTTACTTCGTCCCAAGCATGTGCAATATTCTTCACAGCATCTGCAGTATTGTAGCCCTTCCAAAATTGCTTTAGAGTCAACTCCTTATTACCTTCAACAGCCCTTAAAGCAGAGCGTATTGTCCTCCTCAGGTAGTATGTCCTGAAGTTAGCAATGACTCCATGGTCCATCAGGTGTATGAGGGATGTAGTATTTGGTGGTAGATACACCATCTTCACATTAGGGTGCATGTTACTTAGATTTGCAGGGTGACCAGAGGCATTGTCTAAAACAAGCAGGATCTTAAAAGGCAGACCCTTCAAGGCACAATACCTTTTCCCTGCTGGCACAAAGTGGTCATTAAACCAGTCCTTGAAGACCATCAAGGTAACCCAAGCTTTCTCGTTGGACTTCCAAATGACGGGGAGTTGACTCTTGAAAATGCCCTTAACCCCTTACAAGATTAACCCGAGATATATCGTTATCAGTGTGCTAAAAATTTTGGACTTACCACGAGATATCTCGTTGAAAAGTTAAACGTGAATATTGGGCTAATACGAGATTTCTCGTGGCTCAGTATTGTTACAGCAGGCTTCTCCGAGATATCTCGTCCTATATCATACGTTTGGCAGTGGTATTTGCTGCTGGAAGTCGTGAGTTACCAACGATAATTTTCTGTATTTTTTTGCAGACGACGCTGGCGTCATTAGTAGCACTTCAGCTGCCATCTTTGACCTTTGTTTTTTGTTTTTTGCGTATTTTTGCCTAATTAGGTAAGTTTGGTTGCATTATTTGTCATCTTAGACTGATTATATGTTATATTATTGATTCATCGTGTTGCTGTTGTGTCTTGTTAGCTACCCCATGAGTATTTTGTGGTATATAGAGTAACCGGTGATCTTGAGAGGTTGTTCGTTCGTTTGTACGTATTTTATATCGTATTTTCGCCAGTTCTAAGTAAATTTGGTTGTTTATTTGTCATCTAAGACTGTTTATATGTTATATTATTGACTTATTATGATGATTTCATGTCGTTTGTTTGTCTCTTGACCATTTTGTGATACGTTAAGTATAAAGTATAATTTTTTCCAAGGATTTTTTTTTTCCTTTTTTTATGATGAGTACGCACTATTTTACTAGCTCTCCAGTGGTGACTTTTAGAATCTTCCGTATTTCTTCATTTTCACGTTTTAGGTAAGTTTCATTGTTCTTTTTTTTTTTTTTTAGACTGTTTATATGATATATTGTCGAGTAATTTGTTAGTATCTTGACTATTTATTTATTATTCTAGCCTTTTATTTATTTTTTATTTTAGCCCAGTTATGGCAAATTACCATGACAACAGTGATACTGAGGAATCATTTACAGAGCTTGAAAGTTCTGGCTCAGAAGGCGACGATTCAAGCTTGGATGATTCCAGTGACGACAGCGATACCAATACAGATACAGATACGGTAATGGATGAAACACAATGGAGGAGAATCGCAGATTCTACTGCCCCTCCACCCCTCGATTTCCATTCACAGGGACAACAGGTCTCAATATCCCAGGGAATATTGAAAGTATGTCGCCTTTAGATTTTTCCATGTATTTTTGATGATGAACTGATTGAACTTATTTGCACTGAAACCAATAGATTTGCTGAGCAATGCAATGCAGACCCAAATACGTGGCATCCTGTAACTCCACCTGAACTCAGAGTTTTCTTAGCACTAAATACTTTGAAAGGAATTGTGAAGAAGCCTGAAGAATCCTTGTATTGGTCTAAAATCCACTTCTTAGAACCCCAATTTTTGCTGAAACTATGCCTTTCAAAAGATACAAGAAAATCAGGCAGTACCTGCATTTTTCTGATAATGAAGCATATGATGCAAATTCGCATCCTAATCCCAAACTGAATAAGATATATCCTATTTATGTGCACTTAGAAAATAAATTTAGAACTGTCTACACCCCACAAAGAGATATTTCAATTGATGAGAGTCTCTTGCTATATAAAGGAAGATTGGGATGGGTACAATATATCCCATTGAAGAGATCAAGATTCGGCATAAAGTTCTTTATGTTATGTGAAGCGAGTACAGGATATGTGTGGAGTTTTTTGATTTATGTAGGTAAAGGAACACAGCTCGACCAGGATTTCAATGAATTGCCTAAATCCTCACAGGTTGTAATGACTTTACTGAAACCTCTTTTGAATAAAGGCTATTGCCTTACAATAGACAATTATTACACCAGTCCTGAGTTAGTGGATATTCTAGTAAAATGTAGAACAGATTGCTATGGCACTGTTAGAATAAATTGAAAAGACCTGCCAGTTTCATTGAAAACTGAAAAGTTGAAGAAGAAGGGGAAATGTCTGCTTATCGTAGAGGTAAAGTTATGGCCATGAGATGGAAGGATAAAAAGATGTTGTTCTACTCTCCACAGTTCACAGTAGTGATGAAGTTGAAATTGCAGTAGGAGAGGTACGAAAAGAAGCCCAAAGTTGTAGTAGACTATAACCACACAATGGGTGGTGTGGATAAGTTGGATCAAAACTTGGCAAATTATCCTGTTCCCAGGAAAAGAACAAAAAATATTACAAAAGTTTTCTTCCATCAGCTAGATCTAGCCCTTTGGAATGCATATCAGTGTTTCAAGATGAGTAATGAAAATTGCTGTTCATCTCTCAAATTCAGGTTGGAAATAATTGATTCAACTCTGAAGAAGTATCATGCTGAAATCCCTCAAACAAGACCAGGTAGACCATCTATTTCAGCTAATCCTACCCGCTATTCAGGAAGGCATTTTCCAATTGACATTCCTCCTACACCCAAAAAGAAATCTCCTACAAGGCAATGTGTTGTTTGCTCTAAGAAAAGGGATAATAATGGAAAACCGATCAGACGAGTCTCGCTACATGTGTGAGATATGTGAAGTTAGTCTGTGTATAATCCCCTGCTTCAAATCATACCATACAAAATGATTGGGAAATACACTGGTTTATGTGAAGTGAATTTTTTTTTTTTTTACCCAAATGAAGAGAAATATATGATTTTGTTTATTCTAATGGTGAAATTTTTTTATTCAAATGAAATGAAAAATACTTTTGTTTATCAAAATGAAGTGGAAAAATAAAAGTTATCAAGCATCAATATGTTTTTATTCAATTCCTATTATCAAAATTACTAAAACGAAGCATACAGATATCTCGTGATAGAATAAAATGATTATAATTTATACGAGATAACTTTCGTTATTGGCCATAAAAAGGTCTCAAGTGGAGTTTCTAAAAATTACAATTTTACATAAAATAATCGCAATTTTCTGTTGAAATCAAATTAGAATAGAGTCTAAACAAGTTATATTTTAATTTAATTCAATAAAACAATTAGATTCTTTTTTGAAACATTATGTTGAAAAAATAAGTCTTTTAAGGGGTTAAAGGCCTGGGATTTTCTGCCAAATACACCAGCAAGGGCTTAAGCTTCAAATCACCACTAGCTTTGGCCCCAAAGAGTAAAGTCAGTCTCTCCTTACCAACTTTATGGCCTGGTGCTGACTTCTCCTCCTTGGAAAGGTACATACGGTTTGGCATTCTTTTCCAAAATAACCGTGTCTCTTCTACATTGAATACCTGGTCAGCTGTGTAACCACCTTCCCTAATTATTTCAGCCAAACCACTGAGGAAACTTTCTGCTGCTACGCTATCAGCATTAGTAGCTTTACCGTGTAGCTTCACCTTGTGCAAATTTGCACAAGCTTTGAAGCGGTTAAACCAACCTCTACTGGTGGAAAATTCTTCACTAGCACTGCCTTCCTTATTCTTCTTCGCTACTGCTGCATGCATGTCCCTAGCCTTTTCTTTAATCACACTTAGGCTCGCTGGAACGTGTCATTGGTTCTGGTCTTCCAGCCAGATCAACAATAACTCCTCCATCTCCATCATGTTCTGACTACATTGCTTTGCGTTATTTACCGTCGCCTTCATTGGTGCAGCATCTTGCACATGCTTCAGAATACACTACCTATCCTTCACTATGGTCACAACCATCGTCCTACTAAGGCCCAAGGCACGACCTATCTCAGTGTTACTTTCTCCCTTCTCAAAATGTGTAATTACGTCATATTTAACTTCCAAGGTAATGTTCTTCCTCTTCTTTGATGCACTAGCATCAGACGAAGTACTCTGCCGTTTTGGAGCCATAGTAAAGGTACAGTAACAAAAAACTGCAGCAATGAAAAGCAACTATGTAGTGTAGAGAACCTAGCGCAGCAGAGGCAAACACGCGAGTGACCTATTGTTTGGTGCTGTTACGCGCGCCTGCATGCTCGACCCAGGAAGGTCATTGTCTGGTCAGCTACCAACACAGTTAAATACAGAGCACAGCTACACTCAGAAAACTAGTTCTGCTTACAACGCGGTGTAAAAAGTGTCAAAAAAATGTCGTAACCTTGGAATGTGCTATATATTGTAACCAGAAACTGATTTTTGATGAATACTGTTACACCAGAAATGGATTTTTTTATAAATATATGTATCTGAAAAATGTCGTAAGCAGGCCGTGCCGTAAACTTGGAACAAGCGTCGTAAACTCGGAACAAGCGTCGTAAACCGGACTGGATTTTTTGATAAATATATCTGAAAAACCGTCATAAGCCAGAACCGTCGTAACCGGGGGCTGCCTGTATATGGGCAGTCCCTGGTTTACGATGGGGGTTCTGTTTTTACGCCGCATCTTAAACCGAAAATCATCGAAAATCGTCAAAAATCCTAAGAAAACCTTACTTTTAATGCTTTGGGAGTATTGAAAACAATGTAAACTGCATTTTATTGAGTTTTTCATCAAAAAACCTCCAAATTTTTATTATTCTGCTGTTTTGGAGCCAAATTTCTTCTGTCAGATCAGCGTACGATGCGTTGTAACCCTGGATTAAGCGTCGTAAACCAGGAAATAATTTCTGATGAATATATTTGAAAAACGTTGTAACCTCGGAACGTCGTCAGCCGGACCCATCATAAACCGGGGACTGCCTGTATATACATACGTATGCAGTCAACCCCCAGGATTCAAGGGGGATAGGGACCACAACCACCTGCAAATACTTGACACACCTCTAGAAATGCTTATAACCGCCTGTTTTGGTAATATAATAATAATAATAATATCTGTTATTTCAGCTCAGGCCATATATATACATAGAATATAGAACTACAATACCCACAGTCTAGATACATAAGATAACATGATAAAACTAATAATCAGCAGTATCCACACAGTTGCTGAAGAGGTAGAAAAAAATAGAATTCATAATAAAGATAATGACAGTGATTATATGGAGAACAATAGTAAAAAAATATTAAAATTTATAACAATTAAAAATACAGATTGCACATGATTAATTTCCAGCTAGGGAACTTAGGTGGTTACAGAAACCAAGTCCAGAAGGCTAAATACAAAAATTGAAAATAGCAAAACTCTACAATGATATTAACCCTTAAACGCCGAGCCTCTATTTACAAAAGTGTCTGCCGTATGCCGACGGGGTTTGAGAGTTAGCGCCGAAGCGGAAAGAAAGTTTTTTTCAAAAATTCACAGCACGCTTAGTTTTTAAGATTAAGAGTTCATTTTTGGCTCCTTTTTTTCTCATTGCCTGAAGTTTAGTATGCAACCATCAGAAATGAAAAAAATATATATAAATATTGGAATATATGACAGCGCGAAAAAAATTTCATATATAATTGTATACAAATCGTGCTGTGAGCAAAACAGTTAAAGCTAATGAGCTATTTTTTTTTCGTTGTATTGTACACTAAATTGTGATGATTTTGGTATATAACAAATTGTAAAACGATCAAAGCAACACAGAAAATATTATCACAAAATGATGCATGAATTCGTAACGTGCGGACGTAAAGAAAAGTTTTTTTAAAAATTCACCATAAATCGAAATATTGTGCTAGAGACTTCCTGTTTGTTGCAAAATGAAGGTAAATGATTGAATATTACTAGAATGTAAGAGTTTTAGCTTACAATTGCATTTTTTTACCATTTCGGTCGAGTCAAACTGACCAAAGGTTGAAATTTCGGCATTTATCGTAATTTATATGAAAATATTTCCAAACTAATAAAAGCTACAACCATGAGTTATTTTTTGTTGTATTCTACATGAAATTGCACACATTTTCATATATAACACTTTATGTAACGGCTAATATAAAACTGTGCAAAAATTACGACAAAGTGACTAAAGAAATTCTGAGATTTTCAGCAGAGTTAGCGCGAGCGGACATAAGGAAAAAGTTTTTTTCAAAAATTCACCATAAATCGAAATATTGTGCTAGAGACTTCTCGTTTGTTGCAAAATGAAGGTAAATGATTGAATATTACTAGAATGTAAGAGTTTTAGTTTACAATTGCATTTTTCGACCATTTCGGTCGAGTCAAAGTTGACCAGAGGTTGAAATTTTGGCACTTATCGTGATTTATGTGAAAATATGTCAAAATTGATAAAAGTTACAACCATGAGTTATTTTTTTTTTTTTGTATTCTACATGAAATTGCACACATTTCCATATATAAAACTTTATTTAACGGCTAACATAAAACTGTGCAAAAATTATGACAAAGTGACTAAAGAATTTCTGAGATTGTAAGAGCCTGACACCATCTCTTCCAAACACGTGTGTTCATCGTCCATCAGAGTGGCGAGACATTTGGCGTCTTCACAAACAGAAACATACACACAGTTTGATACAGAAGATTCGTTGGAACATTATGAGTACATGATTAGAATGCTTGCATGGCAGTGCAAGTAGTGGTGATAGTACATACATCAAGACAACAATGGTTAGGGAGAAACAGACGGAAATATTGGATGGTTGAAATCGCATTCCTTCAGAGAAAGAAAACGAGATGCTCTTGTTGTCTTGTCCACTCCGATGGACGACGAACACACGAACACTCACGTGTTTGGAAGAGACGGTGTCAGGCTCTTACAAGATTTTCAGCAGTTAGTGTGGACGTAAGGAAAAAGTTTTTTTCAAAACTTCACCATAAATCGAAATATTGTGCTAGAGACTTCTCGTTTGTTGCAAAATGAAGGTAAATGATTGAACATTACTAGAATGTAAGAGTTTGAGCTTACAATTGCACTTTTCGACCATTTCGGTCAAGTCAAAGTTGACTGAAGGTTGAAATTTTGGCACTTATTGTGATTTGTATGAAAATATGTCAAAATTGATAAAAGCCACAACCATGAGTTATTTTTTTTGTATTCTACATGAAATTGCACACATTTTCATATATAGAACTTTATGTAACGGCTAATAAAAAACAGTGCAAAAATTACGACAAAGTGACTAAAGAATTTCTGAGATTTTCAGCAGAGTTAGCTCGGACGTAAGGAAAAAGTTTTTTTCAAAAATTCACCATAAATCGAAATATTGTGCTAGAGACTTCTTATTTGTTGCAAAATGAAGGTAAATGATTGAATATTACTAGAATGTAAAATTTTTAGCATACAATTGCATTTTTCAACCATTTCGGTCGAGTCAAAGTTGACCAAAGGTTGAAATTTTGGCACTTATTGTGATTTATATGAAAATATGTCAAAATTGATAAAAGCTACAACCATGAGTTATTTTTTGTTGTATTCTACATAAAATTGCACACATTTTCATATATAAAACTTTATGTAAAAGCTAATAGAAAATGGTGCAAAAATTATGACAAAGTGACTAAAGAATTTCTGAGATTTTCAGCAGAGTTAGCTGATGCTTTCTTTTGGGGTAAGAAAGAAATTCGCGCATGCGCAGCTGGGTCACGCTTGTAAACAAAAGAACAGCGTGATCCGTGAACTCCCAGCATCCCTCAAGGCGCGTGATTTAAAATTTTTCGCAAACGAGGCCTATAAGTATTTTTCTGCGAATATTTAAAAAAACTTTTTGTAGCCGACGTATTTTACGTCCACTTGGCACCCGACAGACAACTTTTGTCGACGTAAAATACGTCCAGTCGGCGTTAAAGGGTTAACAGCTAACACGTGGGCCAACTAGTTGCTCAAAAGAATGGATGCTGCCCTCTCCAAGTTCTCGAGATTCATCAGTACGGATTTGGTCTTAATCTTGAGTAAGGGAGATATTTTAAGTTCACTGTTTCTCTTTCCCAGGGATCACCTAGATTCCACAGTTGACAGATGTAGAGCGGATAATGATGACCGACTTGTGCATCAAGCTGTCTCAAAGTCATCTGGTCCTTTTTGTGCTGGCACTTCTAAACCCTGACCACAAACATCTACTTTCATTTTCCCTAAGAAGTCTCAAGTCTTGACAGGACTACGCAGAGTTCGTCAGTCCTCTCCATCTCCAATGCCCTGTTCTTCCAGGTAGAGGTAGGGCTAGGGCAGGTAGATGATAAAGAGGGCACCCCTTCCCAGTTGCTGCCATTGGTTGGTGGGGAGGGAGGGATTGCTTGCAAGCCATTGGGCAACTTTGCAGCAGTGTGGGGCAGAAACCTGGGCAGTAGATGTTCTACGGGTGGGATATCTACTCCCCTTCGAGTTTCCTCGCTCACTGTCTGAGTGTCCACTACACCAAATGACTTACTCTCAGGGTTCGCTGAAGCATCTAGCTCTCCAAGAGGAAGTGAGGAAATTGATGGACAAAGGAGCCGTGGAGATCATGAAGGACCCAACTCCAGGATTCTACAGCCGTGTCTTTCTGGTTCCCAAAGCATTGAACAATTGAAGACCGGCAATAGACCTGTCGACTCTCAACTTCTTAACAGGAAGACGCAGTTCAAAATGGAAACACCTCAAACAGTTTATCAAGCCATCGAGGAGAACAACTTCTTGCTCACAATAGATCTCAAGGATGCATATTTCCAGATTCCAATCCATCAGTCTTCCCATAAGTTTCCTCGCTTCAGTCTTGGAGAGTTAGTTTACCAATTGAGGTTTTTTGCTTCGGCCTTTCAACAGCTCCGCAAGTCTTCACCAGATTATTCACCCTAGTTTTAACATGGGCTCATTCTCAGGAAATACGAATCTTAAGATATCTCAATGACTGGCTAGTCCTGGCAAGTTCTTTGGTAAAGCTAATTCAAGACAGGAACTGTCTTCTCCAGTTTTGTCACAGCTTAGGCATCGTGATAAATTTGGAAAAATCAAACCTCATGCCCAGTCAAAGAATTCTTTACCTGGGCATGCTAATAGACATGACATCAGTGAAGGTATTTCCACTGAATCAATGCCTAGAAAAGCTCAGGAACTTTGCCCAGTCCTTCCTGTCCAAACAGAAGCAACCCACTCTTCAGTGGCAGGTCATTCTAGGTTTCCTTTTGTCCTTGGAGAAATTAGTTCCTCATGGTCGACTTTGCGTGTGGTGTCTCCAATGGAGACTAAAAGAGTTTTGGTCCCCGTCAAGGGATTCTCCCTTATTCCAAGTTCCTCTCTTGGCTGGATGACAGGAACCTGACAATAGGAGTGCCCCTTCATCTTCCTCCTCCAGAGATTCTTCTGTTGTCCAGTGCCTCTTATGAGGGTTGGGACCACACTTTGGAGATCTCCTGATTCAGGGGTGTGGGATCACCAATACAAACAGCTTCATATCAACATCCTGGAGATGAAAGCAGCCTTCCTAGTACTTCAGGAATTTCAAGAAAGGGTATCAGGGCACTCCGTGGTTCTAATGTCTGACAACACAACAGTGGTAGCTTAGGTCAATAAATAGGGGGCTAGTGTCTCGTCATCTTCACGACTTGACAGTTCAACTGCACCAGTGGGCAGTCTGTCACTCAGTGGATCTCTCAGCCAGATACATCCCAGGCAAGAGGAACATGGTGGCAGACAAGCTTGTCATCGGGGTCAAGTTCTGGGAACAGAGTGGTCACTGCATCAGGATGTGGTGGAAAGGCTTTTTCATTAGTGGGGGAGGCCATCAGTAGACCTCTTTGCAACCAGACACAACAAAAAATTAGAGGTATTTTGTTCAGTCGTTCCACATCCCTGGGCCATGGCAGAAGACTTCCTTCAACATCTTTGGGACAATCTAGACATCTACACCTTTCCCCCTCTTTTGACTAATTCGCCAAGTTATCAACAGAGTTATAATTTCTCAGAACCTCAGGATGACCCTTGTACAGTACTGTAGCTTCCTTGTGGCCACACGCAGAATGGTAACCAGATCTACTGCCTTTGCTGACAGAAGCACCGAGAGATTTCCCCTTGGCACAACCTTCTATGCCAAACTCACATTGAGAGGTTTCACCTGGTAGGGTCCCTATCGCTTCACGGTTGGACACTATCCAGTATCTCCTGCGAGCGAGAGGCTTTTCTTGCAGAGCAGTGTCAGAAATGTCTGGTTATCCCCGAAGGTCTTCTACAGCCGTGTACCAGGGAAAGTGGGCCATCTGCTGTGATTGGTGTCATCAACTGGGTTTCTCTCCTGTTGGAACTACTATTCAACAAGTAGTGGACTTTCTCATTTTTATCCAAAGGTAGCAACTCCTTTCGGTGTCAGCCATAAAGGGATATAGGGCTCCTCTACATTTAGTTCTACGTTTGAAGGACGTAAACCTATTGTTTTCGTGGGAAATCTCTATGCTTATCAGGAGTTTTGAGCAGTCCTGTTCCCTGAGAGATCTTTGACCTCCTAATGGGACCTAACACTGGTGCTTAGCAGTATCATGCGTAATCCATACGAACCCTTACAGGCTTCATCAGATAGAAATTTAACCCTCAATACAGTTTTCCTTATAGCCTTGGCCTCTTCAAAGAGAGTTGGTGAACTTCACAGACTTTCTTTTGACATTAAACACATGAGGGGTTGGGGCTCTGTAGCCTTCTAATTTGTCCTGGAATTTGTAGCTAAGACTCAAAATCCCTCGGTTCACAACAACAGATTTGAATCTTTTTCTATCCCATCCCTTGGAGATTTTGTTGGTAATGACCCTGAAGAATTGCTTTTGTCCATCGGGGTGCTGTGTAACTATCTAAAAAGGACTCGACATCTCAGACCGGGTTGTCAAAAACCTTAGGTTAGTACAAGCAGGAACAAGAAGGAAGTGTCCAAGAATACTATCTTCTTTTGGTTTTGTGATGTGATAAAAAAAGCCTACAGTTCTTCTTCACATTCATATGTCAGTACAGTACATGCAAGAGCACTTTATGTTCAGGACCTACTGTAGGTCCTTCCATCGCTTTCAAAAAGCACTTGTTGGTTCAATGGGTTTTAAACGCTGGTACTTGGCTTCACCAAACCACCTTCACATCCTTCTATCTGCGGGACCTTGCCCACAGGTCCATGGACACTTTTTCCGTGGGTCCAGTGGTGGCTGCTTGACAAGTTGTTTAGCTCATCCAGTGCCCCTAGCAGGACAGTTTGTATCTTTCCAAAGATATTGGTTTTGAAAGTGAGAGTGAATGGGATGATTGGTCTTCTTCCTTTCTTTTTCTTTGCCTCTGCTGGCAGGCAGTGGAGAGAATTAATTCATCATGCACTGGAACTTGTTAGATACAGGTGATGAGGCCCATTCCATTGGTTTTTTTAGTTGTTCCTACACAATACAACTATACAGGCAGTCCCCAGGTCCAGCTTATGATGTTCCGAGGTTACGACGCTTTTCAAATATATTCATCAGAAATTATTTCCCGGTTTATGATGCATGTTACGGGGTTACGACGCCAATCTGATGGAAGAAATGTGGCTATTAAATGGCAGTAATAAAAATTTGGTGGGTTTTTTTATGAAAAACTCAATAAATTTGCAGTTTACATTGTTTTCAATACACCCAAAACATTAAAAGTAAGGTTTTCTTGGAACTTTTGACGATTTTCGATGATCTTTTGGCTTATGATGATTTTCGCTCACAATTATAAACCGGGGGACTGCCTGTATATGGAAGCGAGTCCCTTCCTCTCCCTTACAAGGGGAGAGAGGAAATGACAACAAACAAGGTTGGTGGTTAATGTGAAAGTTTTTTTTGTCTCAGACAATTACAGGTTCTTTATTTTCCTACAAGACACAGTGTAACTGGAGTTCACATTGTCTCATAACCCAGATGGTCTGGCTGCTGAGTACAGTTATCTTTTACTGAACAGATCAGAGGCATATGACTCCTTCCTATGTCCTACTTTGGCCAGGAAGTGAGCCCAGGTGTGTCAAACCCTCCAGTTGGTTCTGGGGTTTATCCTCCCTCCAAGAGTAAGTCCCCCTTATGCTAAGACCAAAGGTTTAGTCTGTGAATGAACAAATGACAAATTTTAAATCAGTTAGTATTTTTCGTAACTAACAATCTTCGGTCTTAATGTATATGGCCTACCTCAAGCCACCGCTCATTTAGTTACCTGGGCTAAAGGAAACTGATGCATTGTAGCTGAGATGGGTTAAGGCAGGTCGGCTGTAGCTTCCTCCTTTCTGCCATCTTGGATAGCTTCCGTTACCACCAAAATCCTTGTACCCTTTTTTTTTAACCAGACTCCAGCAGGCGCTAGAGAATTTTCCCTTACATTAAGACAGGCTTGTTAGTTATGAAAAATACATGTTGATTTAAAATTTGTCCCTTTACATTTTCTTTGAATGAGAAGACTTTCCCATCGAAGTAGGTAAGGCATATGTACTTTATTGTGGTTGAGTGGTACAGTTGAGATTTTTAAAAATAAAATAAATTTTTTAATACAAACCTATCAGTTTACTTGCTGTAGCAAGTCTGGACAACACAGGGAATGACTTATACCACTACTGAATTACCACCAGTGGGATACCTGGCCAGGATTAGGCCTATGTAAACTAGATTTTTTTGGAAAATCTTATTTCTGTGGTTTAATCAGTGTAATGCCCCACCAAGGTCTTGACAGTAGACCCTCCAGCCTGGGATCAGTATCCAGGAGTATTTATAGTTTATATCTCCCATATGTGGATTATAATGTGTAAAAAATAATACTGGTACTATGAGTGATTACAGATGCAAATCAATGATGGATTGATACCTATTGCCAGGTAATGAGCATAGGAGTTGGTTGCCTCCCTCCTGAATATATACAGTATTTGGCATTAGTATAAGAAATTGCACTGTATAGAGTGTAAAATACTCTCTCCCCATTGGCTATCCCCCTGCTTCCACCAAACACTTGTTCTATTTTTAACCGTGTCCAGCTAGCGCTTAAGAGATTTTCCCCTATGTAAAGACATATAGGTTTGTAGTTATGAAAAGTACAAATTGATTAAAAATTTGTGATTTTGTATATACAAACCTATATTTGTGAGATTTTGTTTTGTGTTTATAAACCATTTTCTTTAATCAATGGTCTTGTTATCTCTGTGACGGGGACTCTGATTTTATATGAATATATTAAAAAAGTTAGAGCTTCCAGTAGATCAAACTTTGCTTCCTCTCCATGGCATATTTACTTGCCAACTATCACATTACTTATTTATAACTATTAACTTCAAATCTTAATGCCCATTCTAAATTATTTATAATAAAAAATTAAAAATATTGGGTGTATTTATAAGACAAAATGGTTTACAAGAATTAAGTATTATTTTATATTCCAGATCATAATGCCTTTATTGGAGGTGTTTGGGAGGCTTGAGAGGGAGTGTTCCGATAATGCTAGAATGACTTTAAACCACCTTGCTACTCTTGTTTTTACTCTTATGGCATTGCATCCTGGCTACCCCCAAACATATCAACCACTGATGGATGTTTTGATAGTAAGTAGTTTGATTGTGAAGCAAATGAATGCTTTCTATTTTCATTTATCACTAGCCAACTTAAATTTTGTTGTTCTCTGCAAGAACAAACATGTTGATAGGCTAAGGGCTTATTTCAGATTAAGCTATTCATATATACAAAATCAAGTTTTTCTCAGGTTTTGTGAATGTATTGTTTTAGAAATATGACTTTTATCCATTTTTTGTATATTATTATTATTATTTTTATCTGTTATAACCCTTCATTTAAGCATATTTTATTGAATTTGATTGCTGCTGCTACAATGCTGTTCAGTTTAAAATACTCCTTTTATGTTCTTTTGATGGTGTCCTTTTCTTCTTTTGGAAGGCTGAAGATAAGTTGTCTCAATTCCTCTGCTGCTTCCGCTGCCATTTCTGGTTTTCCTCTTATTTTGTTTTTATTGTCTTTTTCTGTAAAAGAAAACTATTGAGATGGCATTGTCTGTCCATCCTCAATTTTTCTGTCCACCCTCAGATCTTAAAAACTAATGAGGCTAGAGGGCTCCAAATTGGTATGTTAATCATCCACCCTCCAATCATCAAACACCAAATTACAGCCCTCTAGCCTCAGTAGTTTTTTATTTTATGCAAGGTTAAAGTTAGCCTTAATCATGCGTCTGGCAATGATATAGGACAGGCCACCACCCGGCTGCGGTTAAAGTTTCATGGGCTGCAGCTCATAGAGCACTATACTGAGACCATGAAGAGGTAGATCTATTTTTGGTGGCCTTGATTATGCGCTGAACAGAAAACTCTATTACGCTGAAGAAACTTCAGTACATGTTGTACTTGTTTATTTTTGGTGGCAATAGTAGTGGAGGATGTAATAGGATTTTCATAATCATGGTCCTTGTCTACTTTTTCAGATATGATCAATAAATGTTGATGTACTGTGCACTACTATAAATTATAGTGCTGCACTTGGTTACTGTGGAAGATTAAGTATCGCAACTGTGGGAACATTTTAATGAAATACTCTATAATGACATGACAATTTCATGAACATCCATCAGTTTATGGGTCACCAAGGTGGCATAAAAATACTGTTTACTGTTTAAAATACATTTATGAATAATAGCCTTCTAGAAATATTTTCTGACAGACTGTCTTTGATGGATGTTTCAACAGAACTGCCCAACTCTGATGTGTCCTTACAACAAACGAACCTCTTTTTTGTATGCCACAATCCCTGGCTGGTGTATGAAAACAGGAATGACTTCCTAGTCCAAGCAAGTACTGTGGTGATTATACTGGACGAAACCCTATTGCTAAGAGATCTTTTATCTCTTTTACCACACTTATCAATAGCCAGTCTGTTCAACCTTTGAAAATGGAATGTTGGAAGCATTTTTTATTACTTATTCTTCTACTACTGTCTTCTTTTTTAAAATCAGTATAGCACTTCTTGTTTTCAATTCTTTGTTAGCATATTGACTCTGTAGTGAATAATGAAAAATGCAGTGATTGGGTGATTATTCAGTTGCCAGCCACTCAGTGTAACCATAGTGTTGTGTAACCAGTTTACTGTACAACACATTTTTATAAGTAAATACTGTACCTTAAATATTATTTGTTGGGACATTTATCTTTTTGTATACAGTAGTAGTCTTCATTTTTACCTTGTGAGTGCTACTGTATTAAAGGTGGGCTGAATTCTCTTTGTTGGAGAGTATCTGTTTGTTGTGGTTGGAGGGAAATTATTTGTTTTACACAAATTGCCTTGTATTCTTATTCAAATATCACGAACTCGGGTATATACTTTTCCGATTTCTTTGGTAACAGTCAACAGTAGGATAAAAGTAAACTTTAGGATTAGCCTCTCCCACATACCAGACGATCAAAATACTTCCAGGTTCTGTCTTAAGTAAAGAATTATCTTAAGCCTGGGGTACACACTGGAACAGTGGTTTCTGTAATGTATTAATGATAATAACAATTATAAAATAACAATTATAAATTTTGTCCTCAGAGATTTTCTTTCCCTCTGTCATGTTTTCAAGAAAAATTGTGCAGCAGATTTGAAATGAAGCATGGGAGCCTCTTTGCCTTTATTAAACTATCCATATTTAAAAGCTAGTGGCACATAAAACAACCTTGAGAAGTTTCTAAATCTTATGTCTAGATAATAATACAACCTGAAGTTGATAGGGGGAAAAAAGCGTTGGTTAATGTTCAGAAAAACACAATACTGCATAAAGACTAATCTAAAACTACTGTAATACCATGCACTAGTGCAAGGATTTCCAAGGGAAGATGGTTAGGAATATATTTCTAATTGCATATCTTTCAAAATGTCAATTAATTGCCCTGTGCAGAATAATTGCTCTTACATCAGTACCCTGGACATGCCTCAAACAAATGAAAATAGCAAATTGTATATACTATACATTATTTGGGATGAATCTTGCTTATTGTTAAAGATAGGTTTATCTTCACTTTGGCAGGTGAGGGTTGGCATTTGAAATAAAAATAAGATCGCTAGGCTGACCCAGATGACTGTTTGAAAGTTCTCCGACAAGGGTGATTCACTGTATTGTTGGTCTTTTGCACCAGCCAAGTGGTTGATTAGCATTTAATCACCTTGGAACACTCGCAGAGACATTTAAATTTTTTATTACCAATCTCTGTTTGGGAGATTAGAGTAGCTTGAAAAACTCATAAAACAGTATTTTTGCTGAAGCCCATGCAGATGTCTTCATCTGATCCAAAGGTTTTCATGGCCTTAGGGTTTACCCCAGAGGAATTTTATTTATTTACATATATAATTTTCAGTTTGAAAATTTTGTTGCTGAATTTTGCTTGGCCTTTTCAACCCCTTAATGTTCTTGTAGTCGATTATCTTAAATTCATAGGATTCTTGTTCAACCAAGCAAGATATAACCTGTAATTGGTTCATTATCAATGAACTAATCTATCTTTTCATCCATGAACTGCAGAGGAAGACACTGCGACTGCATGCTCTCAAAGAAAGGAGTCCTATCTTGGAAGTCGTAATCAGTAAAACACCCGAAGATGCACAGTCAAGGTGCTTGTCATAGGAATGGCCATCCATAAGGTGAATGGAAACTAAAACTGCTGTCAGAAACGTATGGGGATCCGAAGAAACCCGTGCTGTCAAAACTGGAACTATCCCGGCTCTAGGAACAACTAAACAAATACTCCTATCCTACCTGGAGAGTGTTGAAATCCCCTTGGATGAACGCAGCCTTGAAAGGTTGTCACTCATGCAACGATGGTCGTAAAGGTCTGGTAGATTGATCCCGCTCATCGGATGTACTCATTATTGGAAACTGTGGAGGTAGAAACACTTTTGGAAGAGCGATCCCGTTTGCCAGGGAACTCTCCATGAGAACGAAGAGTGGAGGCTAAGTTAAGTATATCTTAGTTTAACCAGACCACTGAGCTGATTAACAGCTCTCCTAGGGCTGGCCCGAAGGAGTAGATTTATTTTACGTGGCTAAGAACCAACTGGTTACCTAGCAACTGGACCTACAGCTTATTGTGGGATCCCAACCGCATTATGACGAGAAATGAATTTCTATCACCAAAAATAAATTCCTCTAATTCTTCATTAGCTGGTAGGAGAGTTGAATGCTGGGCCAACAGCATGCTAGGCGACAGCTCTACCCACTCTTGCAATGAAGAACCTAAGAGGCACACCCCACAGTGCCATAGAAATCTTGATGATCTTGTTCACAGCAAAGTGAATGGGAGAACTGTAACTGATGTCCCATGGATGTCAGCCAATTGTCTTAACAATCGTGGTGGCGGGAAATGTTCTGTGAAGAGCAATCCGTTTTCTATATGAATGTGGTTGGGGGCCTGGCCCCAGATGTGCTATGCCATGGCAACGTTCCTGATCGGGAATGTGTGGGGATGAAGAAGCCTCCACATACTTGACACTCACTCAGGTTAATTAAGAGGCTCCAGCTCTATGGCCATAGACAAGGGAGAGCCAAAGGTGGAGATGAAATCAGTGAAAAAACCAAGGATAGTTGTTTTTCGGTCATTTAATATTTATAGAAAGGACAGCCATGCAACATCTGCGTGGCCACACTTCTTCTTCCTTGGAGAGTGAAGCTTTAGCTAAAGATGTTCGGCTAACTGCAGCAGTGTCATTGTCTTGCAACATGGTGACCAAGGCAAAGCTTACTTCTGCCTGCTCAGGCCCTACTCTTCCCTCCTCAGTCGTACAACATGAAGCAAAGACACGGGTGTGCGAAATTGCATGGCCACATATCTGCCTTCCTTGGAGAGCTTATCTTCGGCTAATATGTCCAGAAAACTGTGGCGACATTGCTGAAAATGGCAACCAAGAACTGTTCCCAAAAGGAAACATGCAGGGAAGAGTTAGCACAAGTAAGCTAGGAACTCCATGGAACTGAAGAAACTGTCGTCCGTGCCCTGAAGGACAACGGAAGGAAGGGGAAGATGATCTGGGTGGGAAGCATACTGACAGCTGACGGACTGTTGAGGATGAACGCCAGGGGAAGATGCAGGTGTTGCTTACAGCAAAAGACGAAGGCGAGGGCTCAACTTCTGCATAACTAATGTCGAATGGAGGAGGGGGTGAAGCAGCTCTTGAAGCTACAGCACACTGCAACGACGCGCACACACCCAAATCAAAGTCGACTGGCTGAACGTGGCTTGTAGGCTGTCCCTCCGAAGGAGTGTCGCCTTCCTTACAGTTACTGTGTAACCCTCCAGGGAAGGAAGAAGCCGGAGAGACTGCCATGCAACATATAATAAAGAAAGTGGAGGTGGTGATGAAAATCATCAATAAAGGCTGTCCTGGGACTTCTCATCCTCCAAAATAGAAACGAGAGGAGGGGAAGGGAGCAGAGGATGTCTGAACCCCCCCCCCTCCCCGAGATGGAGCAAGAACTGTAGACAGGAACCATAGAAAGGAATAGCTACTGGTCTTGGGGACAACTTGCTGAAACTGGTAAACTTTGTCTAAAGGTCCTGCAACATCAACCTCCACTTCCTTCCATGAGAAGGGAGAGGGGATTCCTTGCTTGAAAGTGAGCAGAACTCTCATAATACGCATTCCAGCATCACACTGCAGCCAGAGAACCCTCTTTTATCTCAAGCCTCTCAATCTCAACATCATGTGAAAGATTAAAATATTACAACATTCCAAGTACTAGTGTAGGGGAAATAAAATCCCTGCTTGTTTCAGAGAAAAAATTCTTCAGAACAAACAGAGAAAAGATGTAGAACAAGGATGTTCAATAAAATGAGGTTGAGAAGGCATGTAAAAATAGAAACAGTTGGAGGAGAGAGGCTCCCTCTCTTTCCTTGGATGCTTAATAACAAAAAAGATTTAACAATAAAAGAACAAACACCAAGAGTTGGGTTTGCATTATATCAAAAAGCAAAACAAGTTAGAGAGAAAATTAAAGAGAAATGCTCATAGTCTAAAGCGAGATGATAATAACTGCGCAACATAGCTGTAGGAACAACTAAGGTATTAGTATTTCCAAAATAAGCAAAATAACTCAGTAATATACTCAAAACGAAAAATAAATGAAGAATTAAGTCGAACGGCAGGCAGCAGAAGAGACACATCTGTCTCAGGCTGTGGCCAAAAGAAAAAGCGAATGCATACCAACTGGATGGCAGGGCTTCCTCCCCTGTTGCTTTAAGTTAAACGACCAGTTCTAGCTTGTGCTGAAAGTAAACACCATATGTAAAGACCGAGGGTTTGTATGTTAGCAAAAATACAAATTACATAAAAAATTTCACTTGTACCTGTGTCAGGGAGGCTTCAACAGGTCAAGGGGTAGGAAAAGTCTTTGGATTTACCCAAGTTTTTAAAAAATAAATGAAAAAAGAGAGATAGACTGCCTGACAAGCTTAAGAGACATTAGTATGACAAATCATAGGGTTTGTCATAAGTCCAAACTGCCACGGGATGACCAAGATCACCACACTTCCCACTACTACCCTTGAAAGTCAACTCCAATACTAGCAGTGGTATCTCATCATGATAATCGTGGCAAAGACAAAAAACTATACAGGTTAGAAAGAAAGTTCAAGAGAGTCAGTTTAAATTAAATGAAGTAAAAAGAAAGTGAAGGTCCAGTTGTACTGTGAAGTAATATTAATAGAGTTTGGACAGCAAGACAAGAGAAAATTTGTAAAATATTAAAGAGGTTGAAGTAATAATGAGAAAGAGTATGTACAGGTATTTAGATTTGCACTGGAGAATAAGAGATTCCCCAGGTTGAGGGATTTGTTGCCTGTTATATGGCTTGAACATTGAATATGATAAAAAAGTATTCAATAGTGAAGCCATGTTATTTAAGCAAGTCATTCTGTCATTGAGGGCATTGATAATAAGAATGTCTTATTCCTTTGTTTTCCTCCTTGATAATTTATCATCAGAAGACCAACAGTTGTAGAATGAGTAGAGGAATGATTGTTTTATCCACCAATGCACATAAAACAAATGTCCAAAAACACTTATTTCTTTCTGTCTTCAGTTGTTTTAAGGGCCTATAATACTACAGCTAAATTCTTAGTACCTAGCTTCAAGTTATGGTCTTGATATAGGCCTGTCTGCCTTTATAGTCTTTAAAGGAAATACAGAAATTAGTTTTTTTTTTTTTCCATCAATTTTGCCTCAAGGCGATCACTAATATCTTTGTGTGATTTTACCTGTTGGGCCCAAATTATCCTTAGATTTGTTCTCATTTGGCTCCCTTGTACTGTAGCTGCTGTCAGTATTATCACCTGAAAGATTTGAGAGGATGCTCCTGACTTTGGTCCCTCTTCCTTCTAATCCTTGTCACTTTTCACACTTTGTGATCAGCTTCGGTTGTTGTTTTTTGCACTGCATATATAGAGAAAATGCTTAAGGCTGCTGTTGATTCAGTGTTTATGGAGTATGGCTTACAGTTGTACCAGCTAGGTATAGCCCTTTTCAGGACTGCTTGTTAGACCCCAGAACTGTTGGACACATTCTGCTAGTAGTTTGCTGGTTCCTAATCCTCAAGAGTCAGTTTCTTGATAGCAGTAAAATTTCTCCCATTGAAATATTTCTCTGTCTTGATATGGTAATTTGCCCTCTCTTTCAGAAATATGAAGCTCCCTCTGATAAAGACATCCATGAAATGATCCAAGAGCATGCATGGGCAAGTGGTGAAGGAACAAGAAATTACTTCAGTCAAGTTGGAACAGCTATAGGCATGGACACATCTGCTTACCAGCAAAGAACTTTGAGTCAGCGGGTTGGTCTACGGAATTTAGGAAACACATGTTACATGAATTCTGTAATTCAGGCTCTCTTCATGACTGACAGGTTTGTATAGTCCAAATTTTTTGCATTAAGAAATATCCTTCTTAATACATATAAAAATTTCATTCTCCAATTTCTTATTGCAGGTGATCCCATTTGGATACTCAGAGTGTTGTATAGCAATACTCATGATTAAGATTAACTGTGAATTATGAATGAATATTATAGCAAAATCCATGGCTCTTTGCAGCTAAGCCCCGCCCACTGCTTACGTCTTGACCATTCCTTGAAGCTGATTGGTTTGCAATGGTTTCAGAAAGTTTATTAATCTGTGGTTCTTTCCATCTTCATTAATTTAGCAATGGTTGTTTTACTGAGCTGAAATAAGTTCTGCAGATTATCAAAAGGAAATGTTATATTATCCCCTGAAATAAAATCATAATATACATCTCCCTAAAACTGGTAAAAAAAAAAATAGGAAAATATTAATGAAGTCAGGAGTGTTCCGTGATCCTGCAATGTTGTTTTTCGTAGATTAGGTTCACCTGACCACATAGGTGGCACAGGGAATGTCTGCATTTAAATCGGTACTCTTGAATTACAAGACAGTGATAATTACCATCTGATACTGTCAAGTGTGTTCACCATTCTAAATTTAAACACCAAGATTGTCTCAGAGTTTTGCAGACTGGTATTTCATATTGATTTTAGGAAATTTTACTGCATTTTAGTAGTTATAAAATCAATTTCATTGCAGTCATTTACACATTCAGTGGAATGACAAGCAGTGACTGTGCTATACAAAACCGGAATATGCTTATGGTAGGCTATACGAGTCATACTGGATGTAATTTGCTGAGGATTTTCTTGAGGACATTGTCTCCTTTCAGAATAATAGGATTATAAGAAATGACGTAGACCTATAATGTCCTATGTCTTTTTGTCGGTTTATGCAGCTTATGACGTTTGGATTATAGGCCTATCTTATATTTAGCCATTTTATTGTGGTTCCTGTTGTGGCTATTCTTGTTTTTGTTGTTGCTGTTATGGTGCCTGTAGTGTCTTTGAAAACTTTTCACATGGAGACCTAGCATTGCAGAATAAACATAGACATATTTGTAAAATGTTAGTGTAAAGAATTATCTGCCTACTATTGTTAATTGAAATTTAGTAATTTGTTTTAACTAAAAGTAATAGAGATATTTATGAATATAGTCTATGCTAGAATATTCTTGTAACAACAGAGAGAGAGAGATTTACTGACACTTATGTAGCCTTTTTTCCAATAGGGTAATCTACAAGAATGCCCCCAAAATCAAATGAATCATGGGATACTCACAGACTTGTTTGGATCATTGCCCCCCGAATCAAATGAATCGTGGGATACTCACAGACTTGTTTGGATCATCTCATACAGTGAACCCCCGTTGTATAGCGGCTTCAGTTAATCGTGGATTTTTCTATGAAACGTATTACCAAATATATTGTGGAAAATTCGCTAATTTGAGGATTTTTTCATAGAGCAATACAGTATTCACTATTTACTGTATTTTCATGTTATTTTCATGTTGAAAAATTATTTACTAATTTGCAAATACATGAATTAATATTAATGTAAACACAGCAAAATATCAAGTCATTAAAGAAAATATAGTAAATTAGTAAGATTTTTGTACAGTTCTTTGCTTTTCCCAATCTTTTACTGATATGAAGTGTCCCACTTAGGGGGAGGGATGTAGGCCTAACTGTCAGTCATCTTGACATATTGACTGTGTGAAGGGTAGCACCTGGGCAAACAGAATCTCTCTCTCTCTCTCTCTCTCTCTCTCTCTCTCTCTCTCTCTCTCTCTCTCCAAAGGATAGTAGTAGAATGTGAGGGATGGGTAGATAGATAGAAAGGGAGAGTGATTGATAGGATATATATATATATATATATATATATATATATATATATATATATATATATATATATATATATATATATATATATATATATATATATATATATATATATATATATATATATATATATATATATATATATAATATATATATATACAGTAAACCCCCTACTCACAGGGGATACCCCTATAATAGCTAAAACCAGTGAATACTAATATATATATATATATATATATATATATATATATATATATATATATATATATATATATATAATATATATACAGTAAACCCCTACTCACAGGGGATGCGTACCCCCCTCGCGAATAGCTAAAACCAGTGAATACTTAGAACCCTTCTAAAAATACTTAGAACTGCCTATTTTAATAGTTCAAAAATACACACAACAAACTAAAAATGCTTATACACGTATTGTCCTACTTACGATGGGGTTAAGTTCCAAAAAAACCATCGTTTGTTGGAAAAAACATAAGAAATACCAAAACGTATCTCGAACACAGCCTAGCCTACACTAGGGTATTCAGTGCCATATACGTGTACATATATTATGGTAGCCTAACGTACACTATATAAAATACAAGCTCTTTACATACACGGTATAGTAATTATTAATACAGGCGGTCCCCAGTTTACGACGGGGGTTCCATTCTTGCGCCGCGTCGTAACCCGAAAATCGTCGTAAACCGGAAAATCGTCGAAAATCATCAAAAATCATAAGAAAACCTTACTTTTAATGCTCTGGGTGCATTGAAAACGACGTAAACTGCATTATTGTTGAGTTTTACATCAAAAAAACCTTCAAATTATGATTATTCTGCCATTTTGGGGCCAAATTTCTTCCGTTGGATAGGCGTCGACGTGTCGTAACCCCGGAACATGCGTCGTAAGCCGGGAAATAATTTCTGATGAATATATTTGTAAAGCGTCGTAACCTCGGAACGTCGTAAGCCGGAACCGTCGTAAACCGGGGACTGCCTGTATCAGCTAATTCTGGAGGTTCATGCAAAGTGACTTATGATAATTCAACACAAAGAGAAATTGAATAACAAGCAAGAATTAGCATAGCCTACACTATGGTATATTGTTTATATCCTAGCGTAGCCTACATTATACTCTCCTCTATGTTCACATATCTTATTATACAAACGTCAACATAAGGAATATGCATCTTTTCCATGGATCTTTTAAAATGTTATGCCTTAATTCACTTTGTCCAACAATATTGTATATATTCTTATATTGCATTTGTATTATAAATTGCGATCATAGCGATCAGTGTTTTGGTTTGGAAATGTTTACGCAGCGTTTATTTCGCTGTGTTTAATGCAGTTTAGAGTGCTTTTTTTTGGTTCTAGTTAGCGTAAATGTATCTCTAGGTACTTTATTTATAAGGAGCAAGGTTATTTTTCGCTATGTGAAGTGTTTTTAAGTTGAAATATAGCTAAAATATGTCTCGTTGTGAAATTAATTGATCTGTTGTTTTCGTTGGTAGATGACGATGGCCATTTGGGGGTGTTAGTTTTATGTAAAAAAGTTCAAGATTCTGTTCGCTATTTTCACTTGATTTCATCATAATGCAAGGTTTACATATTTATTGGCGTAAAAATAACAATAATGTGTTCTTTCATGCCCAGTAGTTTTGATTAAAATACTTTCTCTCCCATTTTAATTACGATCGAGTTTCACACATGTTGCCGATGCACAATAATTTACAGTATAGTCATTAGCAGCTTGAACATTGTTTTCTTAGCTTCAACTACAACTTGCAGCTTAAATTTAGCAGCATATTTCCTTGCCGATCTTTTATCCATAGCGAATAAGGGTATAATGTAAAAATATATCAGTCCTATTCTACTTAACGTCATTTGTGCCATAATGTACGGTAATTGTTTATTACTGTATGATAGTTGAAATACCAGGTAAACGGCTGTTGTTATCTGATTTGGTTATAAGCAAAACAACAGTATCTTGGTCAGTTGTTTATGGCTGTACACATTTACACAAGAGTATAACATTACCAACAATACTTTTATCATTCTCTTTTACTTTTTTAGCTAGAAGATGGGGTAAAGAGATGGGAAAAAGTTGTCTATTGTAATTTGGTCTCTCTCACTGCCTGATTACGCTGCTGCCTGCCTGCGCGAAATTTTAAAAATATTTTATAAATAATATTGTGGTATCGCTATCAATTGCTCACCCCATTGCAAAATCGAATTATCATAAGGTGAATAATTGTAACTCGAGCATTACGTGAGTATTTTAATAGTTTTATCACAAACAGTGCATTTAGTCATGAAAGTGAGATGAAAATCCAGTATTTAGTGAATATTTCTCAGAGAAAGATACCACAAATGCGCGAATTTCCCGCAAATAATGGGTAGATTCGTTCCAAAGAGAAATCCGTGAATACGTGAGTCCGTGAATTGTGAGAACGCGAATCCGGGGGTTCACTGTAATATATATATATAATATAATATATATATATATTTTCAAAGTTATTCTACAAAATTACCATTAAAAATATATGGCTTATAGCTATGTGTGAAAACTAATTAAGTTCCCCCCCCCAAATATTCAGGCACAGCCAGTTTCTGTCGTACGGTATTCAAGGCTTCCTGTTTCCTTTTTACAATAGATCGGGGAAACAATGGGAATTCACAAATAGAGTTAAGTACTGTATCCAAATATATAAATATGCATTAAAAAAACACCAAATTATAAATGCAATCAACAGTGATAAAATATTCTCTTGTGTACTGTTGTCTGTGTTAATCATACTTAGAATCAACTAAACTTGTAATAAAAATGGTACATTAAATCAGACAAAGCAAAAAAAAAAATTGTAATGTACATACGTATGCAGTGTGAACATCTTGGAGTTTTAGTTTCGTATTGTTATGTTTATTTCATTAACCCTTAAACGCCTGTTGGACGTAGCAAACGTCGACTAAAATTGTCTGTTGAATGCCGAGTGGACGTAGCAAACGTTGACTACAAAAAATTTCAACCTTCGGTCAACTTTGACTCGACCGAAATGGTTGAAAAACGCAATTGTAAGCTAAAACTCTTACATTCTAGTAATATTAAATCATGTACCTTCATTTTGCAACAAATTGGAAGTCTCTAGCACAATATTTCGATTTATGGTGAATTTTGAAAAAACTTTTTTTCTTACGCCCGTCGCCAGGTAACTTGGCCGAAAATTTCAGAAATTCTTTCATCATTTTGTCGTAATTTTTGCAATTTTCTATATTAGCCATTACATAAAGTTTTATATATGAAAATGTGCGCAATTTCAGGTACAATACAACAGAAAATAACTCATGGTTGTAGCTTCACGATAACTGCCAAAATTTCAACCTTCGGTCAACTTTGACTCGACCGAAATGGTAAAAAAACGCAAATGTAAGCTAAAACTCTTACATTCTAGTAATATTCAATCATTTACCTTCATTTTGTAACTAATTGGAAGTCTCTAGCACAATATTTCGATTTATGGTGAATTTTTTAAAAAACTTTTTCCTTACGTCCAGCGCCAGAAATTCTTTAAATCACGTTGTCGTAATGTTTGCACTGTTTTATATTAGTCGATACATAAAGTTTTATATATGGAAATGTGCGCAATTTCATGTAGAATACAATAGAAAATAACTCATGGTTGTAGCTTTTATCAGTTTTGAAATATTTTCATATAAATCACGATAACTGCCAAAATTTCAAGCTTCGTCAACTTTAACTTGACCGAAATGGTAAAAAACGCAATTATAAGCTAAAACTCTTACATTCTAGTAATATTCAATCATGTACCTTCATTTCGCAACAAACTGGAAGTCTCTAGCACAATATTTCGATTTATGGTGAATTTCTGAAAAAAAATTTTTTTCCTTATGTCTGCGCTGCCAGTAACTCGGCGAACATCTCAGAAATTCTTTCGGCATGTTGTCGTAATGTTTGCATCGTTTTACATTAGTCGTTACATAAACTTCTATATATGAAAATGTGTGCAATTTCATGTAGAATACAACAGAAATTAGCTCATGGTTGTAGCTTTTATCAGTTTTGAAATATTTTCACATAAATCACGATAACTGCCAAAATTTCAACCTTCAGTCAACTTTAACTCAACCGAAATGGTAAAAAACACAATTGTAAGCTAAAACTCTTACATTCTAGTAATATTCAATCGTTTACCTTCATTTTGCAATAAATTGGAAGTCTCTAGCACAATATTTCGATTTATGGTGAATTTTTAAAAGAACATTTTCCTTACGTCTGCGCAGTAACTCGGCCGAACATCTCAGAAATTCTTTCGTCTCGTGTCGTAATATTTGCACCGTTTTATATTAGTCGTTACATAAAGTTTTATATATGAAAATGTGGGCAATTTCATTTACAATACAACAAAAAATAACTCATGGTTGTAGCTTTTATCAGTTTTGAAATATTTTCGTATAAATCACGATAAATAGAAAAAATTCAACTTTTGGTCAACTTTAACTCAACCGAAATGGTTGAAAACTGCAATTGTAAGGTAAAACACTTACAGTCTAGTAATATTCAATCAATTAGCTTCATTTTTCAACAAACGGGAAGTCTCTAGCACAATATTTCGATTTATGGTGAATTTTGAAAAAAAAAATTTTTATGTCCACAAGATTACGAATTCATGCATCATTTTGTGATAATATTTCTTCTGTGTTGCTTTGATCGTTTTAAAATTTGTTATATACCAAAATCATCGCAATTTAGTGTACAATACAACTAAAAAAATTAAGTCATTAGCTTTAACCGTTTTGCTTACAGCGATTTGTATACAATTATATACGTTTTTTTTCGCTGTCATATATTCCAATATTTATATATGATAATGATATTTTTTCATTTCTGATGGTTGCATACTAAACTTCAGGCAATGACAAAAAAATGAGCCAAAAATGAACTCTTAATCTTAAAAACTAAGCGTGCTGTGATTTTTGAAAAAACTTTTTTTCCGCTTCGGTGCTAACTCACCGAACGCCGCCGGCATATGGGAGACGTTTTTGTAAATAGGGCTTTGGCGTTAAAGGGTTAAAGGATGTGTACAGTACTGAGAGAGAGAGAGAGTGGGGATGAACTGAGGTATGTTTACATTGGTAAAATGAATCAGAAAACAGCTGTTTTGTGATTTTGAGGGATTTGACTTTAACATAAGGTATATTGAATATTTAAATATGCATTAAAAAAATACATTTTATTGATATTTTGCTGTGTTTTCATTAATATTAATATTTGAAAATCAGTAAATCATTTTTTATCATAAAAAATTTATTTAGTTATGAAAGTGACATGAAAATACAGGAATTAACGAATATTGGTTTACGAAAAAATCCGCAATTAGTGAATTTTCCACAATTTATTTGGATTTATGGTCCACAGAAAAATCTGCAACTAACTGAACCCTTGAATGCTGGACCACGATGTAGTGGTGGTCCATGTATGTAGTGGCAGTCCATGTATGTCGTGGGGTCGGAGCTACTATATTAGTTAAAAGCTACTCTATTTCCAACAGACAGGTAGAAAACTATTTGCAGTAAGAAGCTGATGTATAGGCCTACGCCCTGTCATTGTCTCAAAATATAATAATTTGATGTGTAGGCCCATGCCCTGTCATTACCTCAAAATATAAGAAATTGATGTGTAGGCCTATGCGCTGTCATTGCTTCAAAATATCAGAAATTGACATGTAGGTCTATGTGCTGCCATTGCTTCAAAATATAAGAAATTGACATGTAGGCCTATGCCCTGTCACCTGAGAATATAAGAATTTGATATGTAGGCCTAATCTCACAATGATAACATTTGACTTGCAGGATCACTTATGTAAGCCAACACCAGTTAAAAAAAAAAAGATGCTTGTGTATTAAGGCTGCATAGGATCAAAAGTAAAAAATGTACAGACGAAATGATACAAGATCTTCATAATTATATAACTTATTATATCTTTTACCGGAGATATCAGTTGCAGACTTCACAACTCCGGGAACTCAAATCTGTGGTGTCATCATTCATGCATGGAGCTCAACATTACTGAACGGAGTCAAATCCGTACTGGTAATCACATGGACTGTTAATTAGTGTGATGTCATTCCCCTTTTGAGAGGTAGCCAATCAATGGCGTGCGGTGGCCAAGGATTAGCTGCAAAGTGCTTTTACTATAGCAAGATTATTGGCTAAGTTACTTTAAATTTTTACTTGATACTTGCTTGTGGATATCTTTTAGATAAATATAATGGAAAAATTAATACCCATATTTATCCAGTTTTTCATGTATCATGTTCCGTCTTTTACCATGTTTTCTTTGGTTAAAGTTGGCACTTTTTAACTAAATTTTTTTATTGTGTGGTCCTTAATTATAGTATTTTCATCTAAATCCAGTATCAATTGTGAAGATCATCTGGCTATTTTCTTATATAAAATATGTGAGAATGACTGACCAAAGGCAGAGTATAAGACTATTGCACCAGTTCTGCAACTTTTTCCTAGTCTTCTAATGTTATAGACATACTATCATTAATAGGGAACATATCAGTGATGATGTATGAGCCATTGGCGTTTAGTGTGGTCCATTAGTGTCATACCACACAGCTGAAGTGTATTCTCAGAGTAACGTTTTTTGTAGCCTTTATCAAGAGGGTAAAAATATTCACTGTAAAATCATGAAAGGAAAGTTTTGCCACTTAGTATATCACAGGATAATAGTGCTGAGTTAATAGAGAACTTTTTAGTCAGTGCATGGACAAATGCTGCCATGTCAGATTATCTCATACAATATAAGGCCTTCATGCAGATATTGATTTTGCTTGGAAATATGCTTATGGGCTTTGACATTGTGAATATGTAATTGGTATCAGGTTGCTTGTCAAAAATATCTCGCATCTGATCCTAAGCTCAGTCTTTTTATGAAAACCAAATAAATGAATCAAGATAGCATATAACTATAGTTCACAGAAAGCTGATGAGAAGAATAATATTTTTGTGCATTACTTTTGTAAGTAACAGTTCAAGCTAACATTGTATTTGTTTTAAAGTGGCATAGCCATTGATCAGACTGTGGAACTGTTTTACGGGATGGCCATGGATCTGTCATACCTTTTCTGGTTCTTCATTCCTCCATCTTAACCCCTTGAGGTTTGGGAATTCCAAAATTTGTTTGTGAGAGCACATAGTGGGCAATTGTGGGTAGATCAGTGCTTTTCTTTAATTGCTTGTTATGAATTTTATTTTGTTTTGTAAGTCACTTTGAATATGAATACCTGTACTATGTTGTAGTTTGTTTAAAAATGGAAAATGACAGAAATTTATTTAAAAATGACACAAAGTTAGCTGAAGACGTCATTTCCATTATTGGAGTCACAAAGGTTGGGAATAGGATAATCACGTCACAAGAATCTCAGTCTCAGAGGGTTAAACCTGATATGATCGATGATGCCTGGGATAGCATTGTTGCTGACTGGTTCAGTACAGGGTGGTACGGTCATCTTGAATGCAACTGTGTCTAAGTTCTGCAGATGAATCTTCCTTCTTGGGTTTCTGCCTCAATAAGAGAATGTCATAATGAAGTTATGTGGCTTCACAGTGGAATATTTTATATAGTGGAAGCATAACTTAACAGACAGCTAGAGTGTCACCACTTGATAAATAATAAAATCAGCTAAGAATATAACTTGCACAACACCTTGGGGTCAACTAACAAAACTCACAGTGTAAAGTAATTCTATATAAAATATTTAATAGCCTGTCTTAAATGCTATTTTGTAATTATCATTCCATTTAAAATATTAATTTATGCATTATTAAGTTTCAGAGATATTTTTGTAAAATGAATTGCTTCTCAAGTTACACTAAAAACAGACTAGCATGATATGTAAACACATAAAACTCATGCAGCATAAAAAGCTATAAACATTTCTGTGTTTCTTGTTTAACTAAGGTAACCCAAAATTATTTATAAAAATTTTTTTTTAATAGAGAGAGAAAGGCAAGTACACGCATTGTACTTAGTTCATAGCTTACCTTCACAAGATGTATATTTGTACCTATATCTTGCACAGATTGGAAAATACATTTGTGTGTAACACTTAATTACTGTTCTGCCCAAAGTACAGTACTGTACTGTATTATTATTTAAAATTATTATCTAATCAAAATATTTTACTGCGATACGTGTACATATAGATATGCACACATACACAAACTAAAATTAGTACTGTACATACAGCACAACATTGCTTCAAATAGATATCAATAAAAAAATCTTGGAACAGGATTAAATACCTTGTATAATAATTGTGTCTACTCTTACCTTGAAGACTGCAAAATATACACATCAGTGCATTAAATATGTACATGTCAAGTAAAATACTAAACCGTTTTTCAAAAATATACTGTATATTTTGTGTAGTCTTACCCATAGGATGACAGTGGTCACATGAAAGAAGTCAAGAACCATGGCAAAATCACTTAAAAAAACTTACTTAAGGAATTGCTTTTATATGTTTAACAGTAGTTTCCTGTTTTAATAAACATACGAGTGCAATTAAGCTTAATGTAACCCCAAATCTTAGAAATTCAGAGCACATGCACTTAATGAAAGAAGAAACATGGAAGGAACTATGTACAGTATATACATTTGTTAATGCAATACAGTATGTGGATTCATGCAGCTGCTCTTTTTAAGCACATGATTGCAAGATGAGCAAACAGTGATGCTTTCACATGTAACAATACTTTTTAACACAAGTGTAATAGTTAACTGCAAGTAAAACCGAATGAATGACTAAAGTGTGTGAAAGGTTCAAACAGGAGAGTGTCAATCCTTATATTCATTTCACTATGCAATAACTCAAGTGTAGTCAGTGGATTATTCCACTTAAGTATGAAATGTCATCTGCTTTGTCACAGATGTTCCACTGTGAGATAACTCTAGCATATGTAATACATTATTCCATTAGGTATGAAATATTTTCATTTTTACTAGGCTAGGAGGAATCTGCTGAGTAATTGAAGATGCATGACGTGTGAGATGGCTCTTGTACCATGGGAATTTCTTTTCCCCTAGTTCAAATTTAAATCTCTCTATATACACTCTTTCATTATTATCTCAACCTCTTTCATATTTCAGCTTTCTCCCATTTTTCTGTCCAACTACTACATTTTAATTCAGTTGAAATACTGTACCCCAGTTGCATCTTGAAATCCTTTTACTCCATTTAATTTGCCTTTCTTTCCTTCATCTTGCTGTCCAGCCTCTCTCGACTTTTTTCACCGTCTTGATTATTGAGAAAGGATACTGTTACTGGGATTGGAGTTCATATTCAGAGTCAGTAGTGGGAGCTGTAATTGTCTTGTTAACCCTTAAACGCCTAATGGACGTACCATACGTTGACGAAAATTGTCTGTTGGATGTCAAGTGGATGTACCATACGTTGACTATAAATGCTTTTTTTAAATATTCGCGGAAAAATAATTATAGGCCTAGTTTGCGGAAGGTTTCAAATCACGCGCCTTGAGGGATGCTGGGAGTTCACGGATCAAGCTGTTGTTTTGTTTATAAGCGTCACCCAGACACACATGCGCGAATTCCCTCCTTCTCGTACCAGACAGCATCAGCATCGGCCCGTGCGAGATTGATTTTTTGACGCATCCGTGTTTTGCAGAACTTTGGCGAGTGTTTGCGTATTTGTGCTGCAACAGGACGTTTGCAGAGATGCCTCAAAGCCATTAGGACCGTGAAAGGCGCATACTGCCTGTCAGTAGTGAGCGTGTGAGACGAGTTTTAGACTGGGATGCTGGAGAAGGACCCAGCAGCCAAAGTGACCCAGCTTCTCAGCGCCGTGTTGTTCGCCCACGTGTGACCGAAGGCGACCAAGGACCACATCCCGTGCCTTTTACGACCCCTAGGAAGCATCGGGGTGTCCTGAGGGGCATCCGTAAATTTTTTAAAAAACTTTTTCCTTCGCTGAAAATCCTGGCATTTCTTGAGTCACCTTGTCGTAATTTTTTCGCCATTTTATATTATTTGTTACATAAAGTGTTATACATCAAAATGTGCGCAATTTCATGTAGAATACAACAAAAAATAAATCATTCTTTTAGCTTTTAACAGTTTTGAAATATTTTCATTTAAATCACGATAACTGACAAAATTTTAACATTCAGTCAAGTTTGACTCGACCGAAATGCTCGAAAAACGCAATTGTAAGCCAAAATTCTTACATTCTAGTAACAATCAATCATTTACCTTTATTCTGCAACAAACGGAAAGTCTCCAGCACAATATTTCGATTTATGGTGAATTTTTGAAAAAAACTTTTTCCTTCGCTCCGCAAAAAATCCTAGCATTTCTTGAGTCACATTGTCGTAATTTTTTCGCCGTTTTATATTATTCGTTACATAAAGTGTTATACATCAAAATGTGCGCAATTTCATGTAGAATACAACTAAAAATAAATCATGCTTTTAGCTTTTACCATTTTTGAAATATTTTCATATAAATAACAATAAATAGAAAAAATCAACCTTCGGTCAACTTTAACTCGATTGAAATGCTCGAAAACGCAATCGTTCTTACATTCTAGTAACAATCAATCAAACAAACGGAAAGTCTTACATTTTATTCTAGTAAAGGGTTTGCGGCACAATATTTCGAAAAAATTTTTTTCCTTCCATCCGTCGCGAACTCCGCTAAAAATCCTAGCATTTCTTGAGTCACCTTGTTGTAATTTTTCACCGTTTTATATTATTCGTTACGTAAAGTGTTATAATCAAAAATAAATCATGCTTTTAGCCCATTTTGAAATATTTTCAAATAAATCCAACCTTCATTTTTTGCAACAAATGGAAAGTCTCTGGCACAATATTTCGATTTATGGTGAATTTTCGAAAAAAACTTTTTCCTTCCATCCGCACGCGAACTCCGCTAAAAATCCTAGCATTTCTTGAGTCACCTTGTCGTAATTTTTTCACCGTTTTATATTATTCGTTACATAAAGTGTTATACATCAAAATATGCGCAATTTCATGTAGAATACAACAAAAAATAAATCATGCTTTTAGCTTTTACCATTTTTGAAATATTTTCATATAAATCACGATAAATAGAAAAAAATCAACCTTCGGTCAACTTTAACTCGATCGAAATGGTAAAAAAATGCAATTGTAAGCTAAAAAACTTACAGTCTAGTAATATTCAATTAATTTCCTTCATTTTGAAACAATTGGAAAGTCTCTAGCACAATATTTCGATTTATGGTGAATTTTTTAAAAAACTTTTTTTTACGTCCGCCCGTTACGAATTCATGCATCATTTTGTGATAACATTTTCTCTGTGTTGCTTTAATCGTTTTACAATCTGTTATATACCAAAATCATCGCAATTTAGTGTACAATACAACTAAAAAAAATTAACTCATTAGCTTTAACCGTTTTGCTTACAGCGCGATTTGTATACAATTATATACAAGTTTTTTTTTTTTTGCTGTCATATATTCCAATATTTATATATGATAATGATATTTTTTTCATTTCTGATGGTTGCATACTAAACTTCAGGCAATGAGAAAAAAAGGAGCCAAAAATGAACTCTTGATCTTAAAAACTAAGCGTGCTGTGATTTTTTGAAAAAAACTTTTTTTCTGCTTCAGCGCTAGCTCCCGAACGCCGCCGGCATACGGGAGACGTTTTTGTAAATAGGGCTTCGGCGTTTAAGGGTTAACTACCCAGTGTTTGGACCCAAAGTATCAATATGCTAGTCATGTTGATATCTGAAGGGAATGGGGGGAGACTATCTTGTAGAACTGGTCTATGGATTCCAGGAGTTGTGGTGCCTTGGCTTAGGACTCTGGGCATTCTGTCTGGTTTACCTGCAACAGTGATTAGAGTAGGAATGATTGCATTCATGTAATGATCTGTCTTATCAAGCATGTTTGGCTAGTTCTTGAGTCTACTCTGTCATGTTGTTGCCATTCTTTTGGGGCAGGTAAGGGAATGGACATTTGTGTTTCAGTTCTTATTTGTGCCATTGGTGGAGAATGAAACTCCATGAAAAGTTTGTGGTATCTTTTCAAGATTTTCAAGCAAATCCTTCTTTTTTTTTATTTAATAATGGATATTTCATAAAGTATGTAAACTCTGATACCCTTGGACTTTATGATGTAACCTCCATACAGATGACAGCATGAGGCATGGCTAAGGATCACATGGCACAGGTTAAAGTAAAGGGTTTGGTGTCAGCTAAGATTGCCCCATACATCCCTCAAGTCCAAATCAGATGTCATCTGGACTAGAAGGAGAAAGAATGATAAAGAAAATGAAGATAGAACAAGCAAAAAAGAAATAATGCTGGTAATATATGAGCCTGCATCATATGATAAATTCTTGATTTTGAAATTCAGAAAGGTGACATTGAATAGAATGATATTTTTGCAGTTCACAGGGAGGTGGTTCAGTGTGTAGGCAGAACACCAAATATATACTGGAATTTTTTTTATAAATTCACATAAGCAACTGCACTAATCAAGAGATAGACAGCCACCAGTACAGAGCAAAGCCAAAATGTATTGAATAAGATCCTCTTCATGAATCAGCAGACAAACGTTATGTAGATACCATAGTGGAAAGTGGAAAATTATAATTATAGTAGTAGCTATTTATTCCAGGGAGCCAAAGTATTTAAAAAGTGAAATGTCACAGAGGTGCAGAGAACCATAAAAAAAAGATAGTGGAGTGTTGTATCCATAGCCACTACTGATATGGATGTTTGACATTATTAAACCACCAGAAATAGTATTAGTGGTGTTTCTCTTGTCTAATCTCATGAAGAATATGACAACAGTTGGAAATGTGCCTTCTGTGTAGGTGAACATGCTGCCTCATAAGCTTTGAAAGATGTATTTTTAGAAAAAAAGGTCCTGGGAAATATTAACAATGGAAAAAATAAGTTTCTTGAAAGCCAAAAAAGAAAGTAGCAAACAACTTATATCTGCCTGATGCATTGTATGCAAATGTTCTGTGAGGAAGAAAAGACATTATTCATTAAACACCACACAAAACAGCAAGACTCAATTTAGTAAATGGTTTTCCAGCAATGACTCTAGTGCTTTGCCATCAAGCCATTCCCAAAACATGAGGAAACGTATTAGTTTATGACCAGTATGTCCTCAACTCCTTAACAGGAAATTTCAGATCCTTTTATTTCATTTGGACCATCATCAAGGTCCCTCAATCAGTCTGGAAGATCTGCAGCAGTACCTTCAGGAATAGCTAGTAGATCTGAAGGATTTCAGATATGTTCCTCAATCTCATCTGAAGGATCTCCAGGAGAGTCTTCAAAACCTTCTGAAGGATCTGGAGCAGATCTTTATCATTCCTCTTAACAGACAAGGATAAAGCCAATTCAGTTGTGCCCACAAAACCTACTTGATTTAATGGTTTATGGAAAATCCAAGACTCAGTTAAAAAAAAAAAAGACTTCAACAAACCCTAAAATTTAGTATCTTTCTAGCAGGCCCCCAGACAGAGGCCTTTCCAGAAATGAAGAATAATTTTCTCATTCTTGCAGTGTAATTGTCAGGGCCTCAGGGACAAATATGAAGAATAAAAGTTAATGATTCACAGACTGCCATCTATACTCGTATGCTTATAGGAAACGATGAAGGATGGCAGTACCACATGCCCTTGGTAGATTGTTACAAGTCACTGTATAACCCATAAATGGAATGTCACAGAGGAAGTAATGTTTATGTCTGTTAGAACATTCTTTAGGTACATTTTAATGTCATGAGCAGCTACAAGAGTACAAATTGAAACTTCTTAGACATGTACTGCATGTTTTTATATCCCTCACAACATATTATGACCAATTAGGTAATGATTGATGTCATGTGACAACTTTCTCAACCATTGCATCTTCACAGAGATATGAATAGTGTGCAGCCATTGTGGGTGATGTCCGGTCTGATGTTGAAGGTAATATGATAGCACCAGTTAAAGAGAATAAGATATATCTCCTTAATAATAGTTTCACATTCAGAAAGGCACGTTATCTGAGTATTGACCCCTCTCTGTTGAGTTCCAGTTGTTTCGATGACTTCAGCTAGAGAATTTTGGGGACTCTCATACTAGTGTCCGTGGTCATTTAATTACAGACAGAAATATCAACTTGCCTGTACAAGATCACCAAGGTGGATTTTTTAAAAAGAAGACTGAGAGCAATTTACAGCATCAAGTGACCTACGGTAGAGGCAGGATACTTCCAGACTGTTGGTGATGCTGTTGATCTGTGTAATGGAACATTAAAAGACCATTTGAAGAATTAGGTGACCTACAGGCAGAGGTAGGAAACTTTCAGACAGTAGGTGAGCCCATGGATCTACTGCCATTCCAGTATCCATCATAATATCGTGGTAATCACCGGAATTGAGCAGTAAGACAAACATTAACATGATAAAAAGACAGTGCACAATGCAGTAAGAAGTAGGCATGTTTACAAAAAAGTGTGGAGCTCAACTTTGCCATGCAATTAGAGAAGGTCAACATCAGTCATGGTTATCCTTTGTTTCCTCCAGAAACTGTTGAACCCCACCATCTTCAGTCTGGAAGAAAATAAAAAAGTAGCTGGAAAATTCATAACAAATGCTACTCCAGCTTTGAGAGTCAGCAACCAGTTTATTACCAATGCTACAGAGGTAAGTAATGCCATAACTGTATATTTTGCAAGAATATCACAGAATCAGGTAAGGTCACCCATATCATCAGAAAGAAGAACAGAAGTCTTAATTTATCAACAGATTGATACTCATGCAATGTCCCCTTTATTGAAAGTGATTTTAATGCTGCTTTAAGAATCTGCAGTGACACAGCCCCTGGTCCTGATGATATCCCATATGCATGGATTGAACATGTTTACAGAAAAACTAAGTTTTTTCATGACCACACCTGTTCAGCAGCATGGGAACTAACCTTTACCATAGACTTTATAAGCCAAGAAAGGATAAGCTTCTAGCTGCTGGTTACCGTCCTATAGCACTGACATCTTTTTTGAGCAAGATATCTGACAAGAAGGTCAGTGTAAGACTTGAGTGTTTCCCAGTGAATAAAGACTTCTTGTTACATGTTCAGTGTGTTTTTGCCATTTACATTCAACCACTGCTGTTTCCATATGCCTTGAATCATCCATCCATGAAGTATTCTCATCAAGGCAGCATCATAGGACACTGCTTGGAGGCATGGAATGCTTAAGAAATGATATTATTTGGGATGCATCTTAAAAACTGTTAAAGTTGGCTTACATCTCTGTGCTGTTAGGTACAATCAGCATCCAAATAAACAAAATAATAACGCCTGCCTGATCCTGATGGACTGTGTGTAATCACCTCTTGTTTCCTAACAGGTGTCATTGGAATGCTGATGTTCCTGTCAGGTTTCTTCATGCTGTGACTGTGCATATGGTGTGAATCAGCTGTAATAATTTTGACACTTTCTGGCTGTTTTTCTCCTGTATTTTATTGTGCTTGTTTTCTGTTTTGCATTATGTCACATACAGAAAGAAGAGATAGAAACATTAGGTTCTGTTAAACACGTTTTTGTAAATCAAATGTATTCGGTCAGGCATGGTGGTCACGCTGGTGTTACCAATACGGGTCATGAATATGATTTAATTTTTTTTCTTCTTCTTGTGAGAATGTAAGGAGTGGCCTGATAAGCAAGAATAATTTTGTGTTACAGGAAGATGTTTCTGATATAAGAGGCCATTAGTTTACTTAGACAATCAGTTAACGTCTGGTCATAAGTGTACTCTATCTATTTTTTCTTCTTCCGGTGTTATTTCCCTTTCACTCCTTCTGTTCCTACTTTTAATGCTCCCTATTTGGCTCAGGAGAAACAGATCGGTAAACTTAAAAGATGTGAATTTACTTATGTCGTCAGTTAGGTGCTTGACCAAGTATATTATGCGTAAGGATTGCATTTCCCCTCATAGTGATCGACTTTTTTGGAGTCCCCCCTGAGTGAGGTGTTGGAGCTGCCTTCTGCCTGTATCCTGCCTTAAAGACTGCCATGCATCATTAGGCTTTCATTGCTGCCAGGGAATCAAGGCATGTCTTTGGACAATGGTGCTTGCCCTTTGCCACCACTCAGCTGTCTACAGTCTTGTAATCAATTTGTTTTCCAAAAGATTTATTTGGTAAAGGTTAGTGCCCACGTCAACCAACTTGTGCATTATCATCATTTGGTGAGAGTAATAGTGGTGTGTCTGATCCTGTTGAATTATGTAGGGTCCATAAGTATTCCAGTTGCTCTGGTAGTTTTTGAACTGCATGTCAGTACTTTTGTAATTTCATTTTTGGTAGGTCATACTGTCCTATGCTATGTTCATCCAGTGAATATAATTTTCGGTAGATCATACTATACTAGTCTATGCTGGAAGAGCGAATTTCAATTTCGGTAGCTAGTACTAGGCTAGGCTTTCAGACAAGATTACCAAGCTTATGGCTTATGAAACAATTCATAACCATCTCATGTAATTAACAACCACTTACCAAGGAACTGACATAAACATCAAGTTTGGCATAAACAAATAAATTGGGAAACATCAGTTTTGCAATTTTGATGGATTTTACTTTTAACCTAAAGTACAACAATCTTTCAATTATTTGGATCCCCATTGTCTCCAACTCAGCAATATCCAACACACCTGGATCAGGGAGACCCCAAAGATATACTGTATATATATATATATATATATATATATATATATATATATATATATATATATATATATATATATATATATATATATATATATATATATATATGTATATATATATATATATATATATATCTATATGTATTTCTAATTGAAAAAACTTCTCTCCAGTGGTTGGTAATGCTGCACGGACTCAGGAAAATTATGGTAACACTGCTTACAGTAATAAACCAACTGAGAAAGGGTTTTGGGATTGGGAGAGGCCTAGAGAAGTTTCAGATTTGAGGTGGGGGGGCAGGGGAATGATTGGATGGCTGGGCACCATGGAAGAGGAGGGGCAGGAAACTGTGCAGAGGAACTCACTCAGAGAAGGGGTTGTTTTGGAAGGTTGAGGGAGTTGGGGAGCAGTTTTCCTTATTGGGGCGCTGGTTAGGATGCAGGTGAAGAGGGCTAGGTATACGTTTGAGTTGCTGGAGCTTTTTTGCTTCATATTGTTGCACTTATAAGTTTTTTTGTTTATATGTAATGCTATTTTCATTTAGATTTTTGCAGTATTTTCTCTGTCGTTATTTTTACAGCCCAAAAGATACACTCAATCGTGTGCATAGGGTACATTTGTATGCACACACTCGCTAGCATCAGTGAACTTGCTAGAGTTAGTTTTGTTGTGTGTGACTTCGCTTCTGATTATGAATATATTATCTATTCTCACTTATATTTTTACTGTATTTTCACATTTTTTATCTTTACAACCCAAAAGATAAACACAATCATATGCATAGGTTTTGTATTTACAGAAACACTCATTCTCTGGCCTTAGTGAGTTTGGTAGAGCTTGTTTTGTTTTGTATTTTTACAAGTGTGATATTTCCACATTTTATTAAAGTATTAGTACACTACTTTACTGCAACTTGAAATACATCAAGCACAAAGAAAAAGAAGATATGGTATGTATATATATACAGTAGAACCCTGGTCCTCGACCATACTAGAACTCGACATAATCTGATTTCGACACGAAATGTTGAGTAAATTTTGTGTCGGAGCTCAAACAACAAACGGAATCTGACCCGATGAATCATATGTTTGTAGAAAAAAGAGTTTCGGGCGGCTGCCGCTAGTTGGCGTTGTTGGTGGCGTTCTTCCCATGCATATTTAAAAGCATTTAAAGCCCACACATGTGTTGCTGCTGTTGTTTGGAGAAGTACACCTTGTACAGGTATATATCATCATTTTTTTGGGTTTCTGCACTGAATTTTTATCCAATCATGGATCCCAATATGTTAGGGTATCATAATATTTACTGAAAGATGTTTTACAGTGATTTTGTACACTATTCCAGTAGACTGTATGAAATTTACCATAAATACTGAACTTAAACAATGTTTATGTAATTAGTACCGCGATACACCACCAGGGTAGTGCTGTGGTTTGTTTACATCTGCTCATGCCACAAGCTGCCGAGTTCCGACGTAATTTAGGAAATTTTTCTTAATTTTTTATGATAACAGACATACAGTAAGTCGGCTTATAAATACTGTATTATTAATTTAATGTGATAATCAGGCTTGTTTTTCAATGTTATCATTATTAACAACAGTTTTCGTGTGTATCCGTTACAGTACATTCTGGTAGTGCCTATAGGCTACCTAGCCTAGCCTATGGCGCTCGGTCTATCATTGGTAATACAGCCGCATTGGTCGTAGGCCAATTTTTTTTATACAGTGTGCATTTAAAAATGTAAAAAGTGCTTCTAATACGGTAAGTTATTCAACTCTGAACTTATTTAATTGTAATTTGTGTAATGTTATATATAAAAAGGTAAGGTTGGGGTAATGACTGGTGGTCAGGAATGGATGAATCCATTTTCAGTTATTTCTTATGGGAGAAATTAACTCAGAATTCGACAAAATCGAATCTCGACGCCTCTTCTGGAACAAATTAGCGTAGAGGTCTGGGGTTCTACTGTGTATATATATATATATATATATATATATATATATATATATATATATATATATATATATATATATATATATATATATATATATATATATATATATATATATATATATATATATATATATATATGTAAATGTAAATATGTGTATATATATATATATATATATATATATATATATATATATATATATATATATATATATATATATATATATATATATATATATATATATATAAGGCCCATAAAACACTATTTAAACGTTGAAACCATATATTTCAGAGAGGCACTTTGCTTCTGTGCCCCTGTTCACTGGTAGAATATGGACAGATGAGATGTTACACAATCATGTACAATCATGTGCAAATTATCAAAATGCCTCTCGCCATACCCACGCAATAACTTCTCGCTGCTGGGAAGAAAGGGCGCGTTGGGTCGGACCTGTTATCACCCTTTCTAGGAACCTTCTCATCAAAAGTCCTCAAAAGAAGGCATGTCAAACATGCTGAAGAAGAAGAAGATTTATATAAAAAATTAATAGTTTAAAAAACATCCCCTCAAACAACATCAAATTGCTCAGCCTAGACAACATCAAATTGCTCAGCCTAGACGTCGAGTCATTATTTACTAAAGTCCCGATTGCCGACGTGTTGTCTTTCTTAGAGAGGAAGTTACAACCATATGAAGACCATTTTCCTCTTGGCATAGATAAAACTTTAAAACTTATCAACCTCTGTGTAACTAACAACGTGTTTTCTTTCAATGGTAATTTTTACAAACAAAAATTTGGCTGTAGCATGGGAAGTCCCCTATCACCCCTTCTAGCAAACTTGTACATGGAATATTTCGAAACAGAAGTTTTGTTGTCTATCAAACCCCGTAATATGATCTGGCTTAGATACGTAGATGATATCTTTACTTTCTGGGACAATAGCTGGGGACTTGAATGAATTTTTAATAGGCTAAATTCGCTAGTTCCGACCATAAAATTTAAAACGGAATGGGAAAAGGACGGAAAACTGCCGTTCCTAGATGTATTGATCATAAGAAAACAGAACAGATATGCATTTACAGTATATAGAAAACCACACCTTCGCTGTTTCCTACATTCATTTCTTAAGCTACCACGACGTCTCCGTAAAAATCATGGTAGGGTGCAACTTATTCCTCAGAGGACTTAGGATGTGTTCAAATGAGTACCTAGATAAAGAATTCAACACGATCCGCCAACACCTAACGCAACTGCTCTATCCACCACACATTATCGAGAGGGCTATTAACAGAGCGAATAAAATATACTGTAGAGGTCCCACTCACAACAGACAAATAGATTTCAACAACAAAATAAAGCTTCCGTCTGACGAAAACATCCAAAAGCCACCAACAACTCAGGTCTAACAATCCCTTCATTTTCCATTATCCCAAATCCATCGGGAGTTCGCTCATTAACGTATACTTAAATAAAAAAGGGGAAGAAGCCGGAGTTTACAGGATACCGTGTAGCAATTGTAATGACATTTACGTAGGTGAGACAGGTAGATCGCTCTCGCAAAGAATAACAGAACGCAAAAGATCAGTACGTTACGCTTCGGAGAGTTCGGGGATTTTCCTACATATCAGAAATACAGGACATGTCATAAACTGGAGTAGGGCGGAGTTGGTTTTCAAAAGTAGCTGTCCGTACAAAAGAAAGATGCTGGAATCTGCTATCATCAATCAAACCAACAATATGAACCTGTCAGGAGGACATTGGAAATCGGACGACATCGACGCCTTAATCCTCAGACCCCTCCTGAAGAAGATGACCCAAGAAACGCGACCACCAGATCCATCGCCAAACGGGAGCTAATGAGGCCAAAAACCACTAGGGAATTGGTCTTTCTCCTCCTTAGGAAACGGTCACCTTCATACCATCGGAGCCATAAGGCCACACCTTTATGTTTTGTATATATACCCTTGTAACATCACATCTGTCCATATTCTACCAGTGAACAGGGGCACAGAAGCAAGTGCCCGAAATATATGGTTTCAACGTTTAAATAGTGTTTTATGGGCCTTCTTATATTCATATTACACTAGTATTACAGGAATAGACATTCATATATATATATATATATATATATATATATATATATATATATATATATATATATATATATATATATATATATATATATATATATATATATATATATATATATATATATATATATATATCACATCTCTTGTGTGAGCCTCAATGGCTCGGTTGGTAGAAGCAGCAACCTCAGACTTCATAGAAGTCTATGGCGAGGGTTCAATCCCTGCAGCCGACCAGTCAGAGAAGGCGGACACTTTGCTATCCGTGTAGACACCCCGGGATTACGTATGTAATCAACGGATAGGTTTGCTGAAAGCAAATGGGTGTTACAGACTAATACACACATAAACAAAGCCACTCCAACATCTACTAAAAACATAACAGACACCTCACACGCCTCGAACTGTCAACCTACCCGCCCAGTTCTCCTCGCTGCTGGGAGAAAGGGAGCTGGGGATTTGGTAACATGTACACATTCGCTACCAGGGTCTAAGCGATGTCAGGCAGGGCAGCCGATCGAGGCTACGGCCTACCCCACCGCCAAATCAAAGTCCTTCAAAAGAAGGCATCGTGCTTACCCCATATAAAAATGGGAAAAAGCACGTTAAAAACGAAGAAAAAAAAATTATATCTCTTGTGTACTGTTATGAAATGTGTGATAATCATACTTAGAATCAACTAAACTTGTAGTGAAATACTGTACAGTAAATCAAGCAAAGTAATGGGAAATGTGATACTGCGCTGAGAAACACAACAACGAAGGCACACACTATGTAGACATGGTAATGTCGACATTGATGAAATGCCACATGTAGACGTAAAAACCCATACACACAGGCATACAAGTAAAGTTTTAATGATATTATACGAGGTAAAATGAAAAATTATTAACTCTAGTGAAACAGAAAATTGTTAACTTTTTATTAGTTTTCTTAAAATGACGTTGCTTTGGACAGTTGTCACTGGCAAATACGTACAATATAAACTAAAAATATAAATATAGGGTGATAGCCCAGTTAACATAGGCTAACTTCTTTTCCTCTGTAATCTCATCTTGTTAAATAAATGAAAGTAAAAAATTTTAAAACCTTTCACTTACTGAATGAATTTCATTTTCAGCAGATCATAATACTGTACTAGGCTATGCTAGAAGAGAAACTTTTAATGTTTGTGGACTGTAGTAGGCTAGGCTTTCAAACAGAATGATCAAACATATTGCTTATGTAACAATTCATAACCGTCTCATATAATTAGCAACCTCTTATCAAAGAATTGGCATAAACATCGAGTATGACATAAACAAAGAAATTGGGAAACGGCTGTTTTGTGATTTTGAGGGATTTTACTTAAACATGAAGTATAGTAATCCCTTAATTATCCAGATCACCATTATCCACAACTCAGCATTATCATCACCATTATCCACAACTCAGCATTATCTAACAAATGGACCTGGGACCAAGGCCCCAAAGATATAACAAATAAAAATTGCAAATAACTGCTCTCCAATGGTTGACAATACTGTACGGCTTAGGAAAATGTAGGTAACACTGCTTACACTTATAAACAGACTGAGGAAAGGTTTTTGGGGTGGGAGAAGCCTCAACAAGTTTCCAAGATTTTGGGGGGTGGGTCAGATGGCTGGGTGCCATGGGAGAAGAGGGTCAGTAAAGGCTTTGAAGAGGAATTCACTCAGAGAAGTGGTTGTTTTGGAAGGTGGGTGGACCTCGGAGAAGTGGTTGTTTTGGAAAGTGGGTGGAGCTCGGAAGCAATTTCCCTAGCTGGGAAGGGGTGGAGATGAAGTGTTGGATGGGTGCTGAAGCTCTGTGTCTGGTTCTCTGTGCAGGAAGGCTCGTAAGGCTTTCAGCAGTCAGTCCTCTTTTGTGGAGAAGACTGGTAGGACTTAAACTAATGTTGTGAGCACTGTTGCACCCATTGCTTTGCACAAGGGTGCAACTGCTACCCAGGGTTCCCCAGAACCAAGGTGTACCAGAACTAGCCTGGCTAGCCAGGCTGACTGGGCTGGCCAGGGCAGCCATACCACTGGTACAGGACCTTCTGCCAGCAAGGCCCAGCATGATCAAATGCAAATTGAACATGTTGGTGTTATATTGGTTTTTATTTACTTGGGGACAGGTTATGATATTGAGGTGCAGAGCAAGAGCAGTAGACTAGATCAGCAGTCTTGGGGAGTAAAGTCAAATAATCACTACTCAACCTATAGGTTTATATCCTAGTTTGATTTACAAACTTTACAGTATGTACAGGTTAACTTTATACTCCTGTAGACTATACCATACTAAACAATCCTGCCTAACCAGTATCAATCTATAACCCTAATAATTTTTAGGCTTTCCCTTTTATTTCAGTTCACTTTGGCAATTTCAGCACACAAGACACAAATGTTAGGAATAAAGAAAGCTGCACAGACACCACTACTTCAAGCTCTAAAAATGTCTATTATCAGTAATGACTTGCATATGTGGTTACCACCAAATGTTTATGGTGCTTTGCACTGGTATTGCAGCTAGAAGCCTTATGAAGGTACTCTTAAACTGCACAATAATTTGTACCACAATCTAAGGCACTGTTCTGCAGTCTTCCAGAAAAGCAGTCAATAGTGCAACTGCAAGTGCCAACAATGTCAATCAATCTCTTGTCGAGACAAACCTCATCACATCAGAAATAGGTATACTTAACTTTATCACATCAGAACTGAAATGAGGGAGGTTCCCCATTAATCACAACGTGAGGGAGAACAAAATTATTTCAATAATAGTAATGGATATATCATGAAAATTTATGAGTATCAGCAAGTCAGTGCATTTTTACCATTCAGTTCATTCAAATTTTATATTTAATAAAGTTGGCACCAATTAACATTAAAATTATGATCCCAGATAATTTCCAAGAATCCATTCATTCTTTTCCCATGTTAGAGGATAACAACTGTACCTCCTGAGAACCAGCGACTCCAGGATAGGTGTTTCCAGACTTTTTATTTCTGTTGAACATGTTAATAATAACCAAGTCGATAGGAACACTATCAAATGGACGTAGGTAATGCATCAGGTGGCAAATGATCACAGATCAAGGTTCTTGTTCACAAAGTCAGAGCTCTATCTGCTTCTTAATGTTTTAGTGTAATTTAAAGTTGATTCTGTGTAAGTGGCAGGAATGAAATAAAAAAACTGGAAAAATGATCATGTTCACCTTAAAATTTCACTTTTTTTGCTTTGTTGCATCTTTTAAGACATAAAATTTTCAGGTTTTACTGCTGTTTTTCCCACGAATTTAGTCATTCAAGGTACTACCTTTTGTCTATATGGGACTTTCCTGTGTATAAAGTGGAATGTAGACATAGTAACTCTGGTTTATAAATTATAGACCTTCTAAGAGTTACTCTTAACTACAGTATGGTTTATTTCTGGGTTTTCCACCTGTGTCACCCGGTGAAATAACCTTTCAGCACTTATTTCTAGGTAAAGCTATTGCTAAATATACCAGAGAAAAGCTAAAAAGCTAAGCCGAGTTACTACCCCCGGTGCGAGCTCCATGATATGGAGTCGTGTATGAGAAAGGGTGAGATTGTCACAATCACAGGCCTCCGCCCTGTAAACATTCCCAATGTCAAAAGTCCCACCGAGTGAGGTGTCGTTACAAACCCCGCACCACTCGCGGACTGTAAACAAACCGGCATCACCCACATTCCACTTTTAGCACGCGTCCGCTATTGTTGTGCTGTTCTTGTATGCGCTTGATTTGATTGTTTCGCTATGGCATCCTCCTTGGATTCTTCACCTAAGTTGAGTACCATCTCTGTATTTTATTTTAGGCGGTTGAGGCTCTTTATTTCCCTCTAATTTAATAATTAGAGGGATTTAATTGCCCGTCTCATCCCCTTCTCCCGACGCCATGTGACCTTCAGTCGGTGCGGGATTAGGTCGGGGCTTCGTTCCCCTTCCTTTTCTTTTGTTGTACCCTTTTGCTTATTATATATATATATTCAATTGGGTTCTTTATATTATTGTTATCCTTCTCTGGGGAAGTTTTGGTCATTGTCGTTTAGGCTACGAGTTTTTCCCCCTCGGGCCTATCCGCTATTTATCCTTTATTATACGTGTTATAATTGGACCTTCCCTTCCTCCAGTGCTTGGATACTTTATTTGAGATGGTACAATTATGCTTATCTAGCTTATTTTAAGCCTAGCGCACGGATGTCTTTGATATTTGCGGATTATATCCTGTAATTTTTATCTGGGAGGTCGGCCATTTTCCCTCCGCGCTCATATCGCGTTGGGCTTGGTCTTCCCTTCTACATATATTCTTATGATTAGTTAGATCATTATTATTTTGCCTAGGATAGGTTAACTTTAGGCTAGTGGAGTAGATACTTCCCCTGGGCTTCCTTCCTCAGCCTCTGGCTGTGTTAGGCTAGCCTAGGTTGTGGCTTGGCGATCTCTTCCTTGCTAGGAGAGAAGGTTTAGTGTGTAGGAGGGTCTATAGTTGGAGCTCCCTTTATGTGGCGTTTGGTTAGTGAGTTGGGCTTGCGCTTCTCCCTCTCCCTATTTCGGCCTTTCCGTTTAGACTCTACAGTCCTAAATAAGGTTAAGCTGGAATAGCGAGGTTTCTCGCGTAGCCTACCTTCATCCGAGCCACATCTTCGGGTTATTCTCCATCTTCATGTTTATCCCCTCTCCTACCACATTCTCCTTCCTCCCCCTCCCCACCCTCTCCCCTCCCCACCCTCTCCCACCCTTGGTTTGCTTTCATATTATATGTTAACTTACCAAGGCCCGAGAGTTTTATCCTGTTCCTTTTGCCATAGCCTTATATCCCCTTCCTCTGCATTGATTGGTCTGTTCACTCGTTACGGTCCTGACCTTACCCGGTCACACCCTTCGAGACCACAGTCGGGGACCGGGGGTGCTACCACACCCCTGTTTCCCATCCCTTTCTTTGCTTTTGGCCTTGAGTGTTCCCCGTCTTCCTCTCTCTCAGTATCGTTCGTACATGTTCGTCCGATCGCAGGGAGAAGGTTGGATCTCATGGCGCCCGGGGTGTGCTTACCCACCCCCTGGTCGCTACCTTGGATCCTTCACTCATGGCCTATACCACCCCCCCCCTCCTAGTGTCAGTACGCGTTTTTCCCAACCGAGAGTCGTTCTTAGAACAATATCTCGAGTGGAGAGATTTGTGTTCAGGTTGCCAGTTGGTGTTTCCCACCTGACTGTCTTCCGTCGTTCACACGCTATGACATTTATATTCGTTCTTTTCATTTAGAACACCTATAGTCCCAGTATCTACTCTCCGCTGGCTAACTATCTTGGTGTTTTCTCTGCTAGGTGGTCGGATGTCCTTGTCGCCTTCCACTCCGGTGGGTATGGTGTTTGGTCGGACGGTGCTCACTACACCTCCTCTGCCATCACCGTATTGAAGTACAGGACTCCTCCCGGCTCCAAGCGGAAATATCCACTTTATAGTTGACCTTTCCCTAGTCGCAGATATGTTTATTCATTTTATATATATATATTATAAATTATGTTATATTTATACACTACCCTTTTGGGACATTTCCGTCTCTCCGGATTAACTCCGGCGGTCCCTTTAGGTTTTCTTGCATGTTCCAGTAGGCCCCTTAACCCCCCGGTTCACTCCAGCAGGACCTATCTGGATATTGTTTTTTATATATATATATATTTAATATTTATTATTTAATTATTGTTTTGTAGATTAACTATCCTTTTGGGACCTTCCCCGTCGCTCCGGATTAACTCCGGTGGTCCCTCTAGGTAGTTAATCGTGTACGTTCCAGTAGCCCCTTATTTCCCCGGTTAACTCCGGCGGGATCTACTGGGATAACTATTATCCTAAGACACTGCTCCAGCAGTCTACTCTGGCAGTCCTATTAGCATACTCATATACCGGTCAACTTACAGATGGTGCGTTGTCAGGAGCAGGGGTGCACCGCTGTGCTGAATCAAGCCAGTGGGCATGAAGTGTGCAGGTCCCACTCCGGTTGTGCAGTCCACGTGGGGGACCTGACTGTCTGGCACCCGGATGGTTGTGAGGTGTGCTACGCCCTCTATGAACAGGTTCTAGATGAGTCGGTAAGTTAGTTTCCCACTTCCGATTCACGTTTAACCTCAGTTTTGTCTTTTATGGATAATTGTAACATATTCTCCTTTAGTAGGCTCAGTCACCTGACTTTCTCCCCCTTCCAGATTGACCGCAGCTCTCGGGACTCCTCCTTGTCGACCCTTAAGACCTGGGTCAGCGGCTTCGAGGCGGAACGTCCGGGCAGGGAAGCCCCTACATCCTCTCCAAGGACGTCTGCAACGTTCTCTTCCCCGGCGCCTGGATCTCGGCTTCGGTTGCGGACGAGATAGCCGCCCCCTTGATCGCTGGGATCCGGGAGATGACGCAGCCCTCCCAAGAAGAAGTCGCTGCATGCGGAGTTGTCGCCGAGGATGTTGCGGCCCTTAACCTCGATCTTGAACCTATGAATGTGGACCTGGACTTGCAGACAGGTAAGGGGGTAAGTGAGGCAGGTGACCTTCTTTTCAGCTATCCTTCTTCTACTGCTTCTTCCTTCCGAGGATTTGTGAAATCCTCTTACCTTATGGACGGTGCAAGGTCTACCGTCCCTAAGGTCAAAACTGTAAAGAAAAAGACCTTAAAATCCCAGAAAGTCCGCTCCGAGGTTCCCTCGAAGACGTCACGGCCCCCTAGCCCCGTGCCGTCTACGAGCAAGGCCTCTACTTCTGGGAAGGGAGCACGAACCAAACATAGTAAGGAGGTTCCCACCCCTCCTTCCTTTGATGCGGAAGCGTTCGCAGAGCTTCTTATGAAGCAGTTTGACAAAAGGGTTGACGACAAGCTGTCGCAACTCTCAAATCAGCTGTCTTCATCAAACGCTTCAGTGCTCTCCTTGTCAGAGGAGGTTAAGTCGCAAAGGACTCTAATCTCCGGGTTCATGAGTGGCGGAGCGGCCAACAAACCCTTCTCCGTCCCGGACACTTCCAGCCTGCCTCCTTTTGATAAAGGAAACCCCTGGCGCCTGACCCTCTTTGCCCCTCAGCATGAGGGTACCCTCACTATCGAGGGCCTAGGCACTCGCAGGCTGGAGGAATTGGAATTCTTCCCTCCCAACCTGAAATCACCTTATGCAGGTTATGCCAGGCTCACTGAGGAGGCATGGATTCGGTCTGATAAGGTCCCCAAGGAAACTGTCATCTTCCCGAGGGACCAGGCCCAGTCAGCCCTACTACGGACCTTGTCGGAGTGGCAGGCGGAGAATACTAAGCTCACTCCGGCAAAAGGTGCATTCACTATGTTCTCTCTGGGAGAAGCTCTCCCCACCCCGTGCACCTCTAAAGTGGCCTCCCTCACCAACCAAGCTTGTGTAGAGGGTAAACCAGTTCCTCATCTCCGGGAGATAGATCCCACCTCTCTTGTCTTACCCGGAGATTCTCAGTATTGGGCAGCAGCTCCGGATACCTTTACGGTTACTCGGCTGGACCCTGACTGCGCCTCTAACCTCTTCAGTGAGCAACTCCCTAGAATCCCAGAGTCGCTCCTGAAGGCTGAAGCTGAGTCTAAGGACAGGCTTAGTAGGTCCTTAAACTCTCTGACTTTGGCAGAGGCAACGTCAGTTGTATATAGTGAGGATCCACTATTCCAGGTACTGACGAAATCTCTCTTGGGAGTTTTCAACAGGACCTGTATGACTTCATCAAGGCCCGGTTGAACTGCCGGAAACACATCTTTTCGGCAGCTTCCATCCGTCATGAGCCTAACAGGCTCATAAAAAGCTCCATCTGGGGAGCTAACCTCTTCCCCCAGGAAGAGGTTGATGCAGTCTTGGCCGAGGCAACCAGGGCCAACCAGTCTCCGCTCCCGTTGGGGTTTATCCTCTAAGAGAAAGCAGTCGGAGCCCGCCGGAACTCATCCCAAGCCAGGGAAGAAGTTCAAAAAGTTCAAACGGCTCCCAACTCAGACTGTATTGCAGGCTGTCCAGGTCCCCGTCCCTGGTCATCCCTCAACCTCCCAACCTCAACCTCAACCTCAACCTCAGTATGTCCTGGTCCAACCAGCCCATCAGCCTCTCGCTGCCCCTTCATACGTCTCCTCCCCAGCTTATAACGCTTCTTATGAAAGCCAGGGGGCATTTCGGTCGATCCAAAATGCAAAGGGAACGAGAGCTAGAGGGTACTTCAGAGGTAGAGGAACATCCCGCTCCTCCTCCAGAGGAAGAGGAGGCAGAGGATCCAGAGGAGGCAGGCCCTCTCCCGCACAGTGAGATATCTCAGGTAGGCGGGAGGTTATACCATTTTCGGGACCAGTGGAACTTCAGTCCCTGGGCCCAGAGCATAGTCTCCAAGGGATTGGGGTGGAGTTGGTGCAGAAGTCCTCCCCCCCCCCAGTGAGGTTCCATCAATCACCCTCCAAGGCTCTGAAGGACTTTGTGAAAGATCTATTATTAAAGAGGGCAATAAAGAAAGCGAGACATCTGAAATTTCAGGGCAGACTGTTCAGTGTTCCAAAGAAAGGTTCCAGTCAGCGAAGAGTAATTCTAGACTTGTCTCTGTCTAAATTCCTACATTCAATGCGACAAGTTTCAATGCTTACAATCTTGCAGGTTCGGACCCTACTTCCCCGTAGAGCCGTAACCACCTCTATAGATCTTTCAGACGCCTATTATCACGTCCCGACTGCGAGAAGGTTCTCTCCTTATCTGGGGTTCAGACTAGGAAACCAAGCATACTCATTCAGGGTCATGCCATTCGGTCTCAATATAGCTCCCAGAATCTTCACCAAACTGGCGGATACGGTAGTTCAGCAACTCCGGTCTCAAGGGATCATGCTAGCCGCATACCTGACGATTGGATTGTTTGGGCATCCAGCGCCAACGAATGCCGAAAGCAACAGCCATAGTAATCGGCTTTCTAGAATCACTGGGCTTTCAGATAAACAGGGAGAAATCCCACCTAGTGCCGGAGAGTCGCTTTCAATGGTTAGGAATCCAATGGGACCTGTGTGCACACAGACTGTCTCTTCCGCCGGCCAAACGGAGAGAAATAGTGAAAGCAACCAGACAGTTTCTCAAGAACAAGAAAGCTTCCCGTCGTACCCAAGAAAGAGTCTTAGGTTCTCCTCAGTTTGCTTCAGTAACGGATCTTCTTTTGAAATCCAAACTGAAAGACATAAACAGGGTATGGCGGAGTCGAGCCAATGTCAGGTTCAGAGACAAAGTATCTCTGATTCCACCGATTTTGAAGATGAGACTCCGGCCTTGGACGACCATCAAGAGCTTATCAAGTCAGTGCCCCTTCAGTTTCCTCCGCCATCTCTAGTGATTCACACCGACGCTTCCCTAAGCGGGTGGGGAGGATACTCCCAACACAAGAAGGTACAGGGGACTTGGTCTACCATGTTCCGCCAGTTTCATATCAATGTTCTGGAAGCCATGGCAGTCTTTCTAACCCTGAAGAAACTGCGTCCGAACAATCGGATTCATATAAGATTGGTTCTGGACAGCGCAGTAGTAGTACACTGTTTGAACAGGGGAGGTTCCAAGTCGAGTCGGATCAACCAGGTTATGATAGCAATATTCTCTCTAGCAAACAAACACCAGTGGCATCTGTCTGCTACCCACCTTGCAGGGGTCCGGAATGTCATTGCAGACTCCTGTCCAGGACAACTCCGCTGGAGTCGGAATGGTCCCTGGACAAAACCTCATTCAAATGGATTTGCAACCAAGTTCCGGTCTCAAGTAGATCTCTTTGCAACAGAATGCAACCACAAACTACCTTGTTATGTTGCTCCCAACCTGGACCCTCTAGCTCACTCCACAGATGCAGCTCACTCCACAGATGCAATGTCCATAGATTGGAACAAGTGGAAAAGGATCTACCTCTTCCCTCCAGTAAACCTGTTACTGAAAGTCCTTCACAAGCTCAGGACATTCAAAGGTCAGATAGCCCTAGTAGCTCCAAACTGGCCAAGAGCAACTGGTTTCCACTTCTTCTAGAGCTGAAGCTTCGTGTTTGCAAATTCCCAACCCAAACTGACGCAAATAGTACAAACTCAGACTGTGTCAGCTTCCTCAAGAATTCAGAATGCCCTGGCTTTGTGGATTTCATGAAGTTTGCAGCTCAAAGGGATGCTAATATTGATCCTATTAACACTTTGTTCCTAGAATCAGATAAAAGGGAATCCACTCTTAGACAATATGACTCAGCAGTTAAGAAATTAGCACTCTTCTTAAAAGAATCTGAAGTTACTGTAATGACCACTAATTTAGCTATTTCATTTTTTAGGTCATTATTTGAGAAAGGTCTGGCCTCAAGTACCATTACTACAGCAAAATCTGCTTTGAAAAAGATATTTTTACACAGGTTTAAGATTAACGTAACAGACTCTTATTTTTCGCTATCCCAAAGCCTGTGCCTTCGTTTGAGACCAGTAACCCGCCCACATTCGGTTTCCTGGTTCTTAAATGATGTTCTTAAGTTAGCCTCAGAAATAGATAATCATAATTGCTCTTTCACTAACTTATTGAGGAAGACCTTATTTTTGATTAGTTTAGCTTCAGGTGCTAGAATTTCTGAACTGTCTGCCCTGTCTAGAGAACCCAATCATGTTGATTTCCTTCCATCAGGTGAAGTGTTGCTAGCTCTTCACCCTAAGTTCCTACTAACTAAAAATGAAGATCCTCGAGATAGGTGGACTCCTGGAAGGTCATCCCCCCCCACAGGACCTGTCTTTATGCCCAGTCTTTACCCTGAAAGCCTATTTAGACAGGACCTCACACATAACTTCCAGGCCTCTATTTGTAAGGGAAGGGGGAGGAACCATTTCTTTGAAAGCCATTAGGCAACAGATCCTGTATTTCATTAAACATGCAAACCCAGATTCAGTCCCAAAAGTACATGACATTAGAGCAGTGGCCACCTCTACCAACTATTTTCATTATATGAATTTCAGGATCTGTCAAAATACACGGGTGGAAGTCTCCCAGTTTTTAAACGCCACTACCTGAAATCACTAGAAGCTCTGAAATTCACTACAGTGGCGGCAGGAACATAGTTCCCCCCAATTTAATTCTTTCTTGTACTCAGTCACTCTCTTCCCTCCTACCTGCCTCATTTATTCCCCTTAGGTCATCTCCAGGTCAGGCATGCTTCACAGCCTTTTTCCTGACCATGTCATAGTTTTGTCCTGTCTTTTTGTTTAATTTAAATGTTACATGTATTATCTTGTGGGACATAGTTTCCCACCTTAGTTTTAAGTATATGATTAGTTCCTAAATTTGCACCTTTATGTACTCTTTAATCTAATATGATTTGTATTCATGTACCCTTAATATTATATTAAAACTAAGTATATTTTTGATAACATTATTATATCTTAATACCACATCTTGCTACTAGGATAATTAAAAACTCTTGTGGAAATTTAATTTTATTATTTCCTCTACAAGTCTCCTTTTGTTTCAGGATGGTATTTTGATTTCTCTGTTATTATTTCACCGGGTGACACAGGTGGAAAACCCAGAAAAAGGATTTTGACAAAGGAAAATCTATTTCTGGGAGAGACCCTGTCAGACATGACCCCATGATTCCTTTTTCCCCCTGGTAAAATACCATTCCAGTGTGGGGTGCTAATGTGGAATGTGGGTGAAGCCGGTTTGTTTACAGTCCGAGTGGTGCAGGGGTTTGTAACCTTGACCTCACTTCTGGGACTTTTGACATTGGGAATGTTTACAGGGCGGAGGCCTGTGATTGTGACAATCTCACCCTTTCTCAACACCACTCCATATCATGGAGCTAATATACCGGGTAGTAACTCCGGCTTAGCTTTTAGCTTTTCTCTGGTATATTTAGCAATAGCTTTACCTAGAAATAAGTGCTGAAAGGTTATTTCACCGGGTGACACAGGTCTCTCCCCAGAAATAGATTTGTCCTTTGTCAAAATCCTTTATCACACAAATGTTACTAAATTCAGTCCCAGTGGAAACCTGCCTTGCTGCAATAAGAGCTAGGTTCCCACTGGTGTTATGCATTTGTTGGTTGAGTTCTCCATTCTTGAGGATCTTATGGACCTATTTCTTTATGAGGCTTATTGTGGGAATGGCAGGTACATCCTAACCAAGACCCTCAGAGACACTTCTGTAATGGGATTTTAAAGCTTACATCATAAGCTGATCTTATTAATTTTAAAAAATGAAATGTTTTATTTATTTTACTGTTAAATTCATCCAAGTTTTAAATTTTAATATTGTAATTGATATTATTGATTATTAAAGTTATGATCCCAGGTAATTTTCAAGTATTCATTCATTTATTTCCCCTGTTAGAGCACAACAACTGTATCTTCTGAGGACCAGCTACTCCAAGAGACATCTGTTTCCAGACACTCTTCCAGACTTTCTGGGTTTGACCTGTGTCACCCAGTGAAATAACATTTCAGCACTTATTTCTAGGTAAAGCTATTGCTAAATATACCAGAGAAAAGCTAAAAGCTAAGCAGTTCCAGGTACTCCCTAAAGTCTCAGCTCCATGAAATGGACAAGTCGTCTATGAAAAGAGTGAGATTGTCACAATCAAAGGCCTCCCAGCCCTGAAACATTCCCAATGTCAAAAGTCCCACCGAGTGAGGTGCAAATAAACCCCGCACCACTCGGGACTGTAAACAAACTGAGGTCACCCGTGATTCCACTTTTTTATCACGCGGCCGCTGTTGTTCTGTTCCCTCCAGAGGCATCTGTGTTTCCTTTGATTGGTTTACTGTGGCATCCTCCTGGATTCTTCTTCACGTAAGTTGAGTACCATCTCTGTTTTTATTTTAGGCGGTTGAGGCTGAGGGAATCCTCTAATTTAATAATTAGGGGATTTATACAATCTCATCCACCTTTTCCCGACCTCATGTGACCTTCAGTCTCGGTGGGGAATTATGATGGGCCACCTCCCCCTCATTTTCTTATTTGTGCCCTTTTGCTTATTCTATATTCAATTGGGTTTTTATATTACTGTATTGTTTTTTATCCTTCTCTGGGGAAGTTAGGGTCCTTGTGTCATTTAGGGTGTACGAGTTTTCCCCTAGAACTCCGCTCTTTATCAATTATTATATGTGTTATATTTTGGACCCCAAAATCCTCCAGTGCTTGGATATATTATTTGAGATGGTACAGTTATGCTTATCAACTTATTTTAAGCCTAAGCGCTTACGGATGTCTTTGATATTTTCGGATTATTTTTGTTTAGTTTTATCTGGAAGGTCGGCCATTTTCCCTCCGCGCTCATATCGCGTTGGGTTTGGTCTTCCCTTCTACATATGTTCTTATGATTAGTTAAATCATTATTATTTTATTGCCTAGGATAGGTTAACTTTAGGCTAGTTGAGTAGATAACTATTCTCTCCTGGGCTTCCTCCTTCAGCCACTGGCTGTGTTAGGTTAGCCTAGGTTGTAGCTATATAGTCTCTTCCCTTGCTAGGGAGAGAAGGTTTGGTGTGTAGGAGGGTTCATGTTGGAGCTTCCCTTTGTGTTCGTTTGGGTAGAGAAGTTTGGGCATTGCTTGGCTCCTCCCCTGTTTCGGCCTTTCCACTTTCACACTCTAGAGTCCTAAAAAGGTTAAGCTGGAATAGCGAGGTTTCTCGCGTAGCCTACCTTCATCCGAACCACATCTTCACTCTCTTTCCATCTTCATGTTTACCCCTCCCTCCTACCATTACTTCCCTCCCCACCTTCCCTCTCCCCCCTTGGTTCCCCTTTCATATATTATGTTAACTTACCAAGGCCCGAGAGTTTATCCTGTTCCTTTTTTCCCAAAGCTTTATATCCCCTTCCTCTGCATTGATTGGTCTGTTCTCTCAATCAACAAAATCACCTTGGAAACATCACTACACCCAATCGAGACCTCAGTTGAGGACCAACCACTGCTCCACACCCTGTTTCCCATTCCTTTCTTTGCTTTTTGGCCTTTGAGAGTTCCCCATCCTCTCCTCTCTCAGTATCGCTCGTACATGTTCATCCGATCGAGGGAGAAGGATGGATCTCATGGCGCCCAGAATCTTACTCACCCTGGTCGCTACACTTGGATCCTCATCACCTGGCCTATACCATCCCCCAAAACCCTCCTCTATCAGTGTCAGTGCGCCCACCCACCGGTGTCGTTCTCAGAGGATCCATCTCGGGAATTTTCACATGTTGCCAGTTAGAGAATTTCCCACCTGACTGTCTTCCGTTGTTCACATACACTGACATTTATATTCGTTCTATTCACTTAGAACACCTATAGTTCCCAGTATCTACTCTCCATACTAGCTATCTTTGTGTTTTCTCTGCTAAAGTCGGATAATTTGTCTTTGAGCTTTCCGGTGGGTACTGTGTTTGGTCGGACGGTGCTCACTACACCTCCTCCGCCCCTCACCGTATTGGCAACACAGGACTCCACCTGCTCCAAGCAGAAATATCCACTTTTATAGTTGACCTTTCCAAATAGATGCATACAGATATTCATTTTATATATATTATATTATGTTTATATACTACCCTTTTGGGACCTTTTCCGTCGCTCCGGATTAACTCCGGTGGTCCCTTTAGGTTATCTTGCATGTTCCAGTAGGCCCCTTAACCTCCGATGCACTCCGGTGGGACCTATCTGGATAATTGTTTATATATATACACATTTATTTATTACCTTGTAGATTAACTGGCCTTTTGGACCTTCCTGTCACTTGCAGATTAACTCCGGTGGTCCCTCTAGGTAGTTGATCTTGCATGTTCAAGTGGCCCCTTATACTCCCGGTAAGCTCCGGCGGGACCTACCTGGATAACTATTATACTAAGACACTGCTCCGGCATTTATACTCCGGCAGCCCTATCAGCATACTCATATACCGGTCAACTTACAGATGGTGCGTTGTCAGGAGCAGGGTGCACCGCTGTGCTGCATCAAGCCAGCGGGCATGAAGTGTGCAGGTCCCACTCCGGGTGTGCTGTCCACGTGGGGGACCTGATCGTCTGGCACCCTGATGGTTGTGAGGTGTGCTATCGCCCTCTATGAGCAGGTTCTGGATGAGTCGGTAAGTTAGTTTTCCCCTTCCGATTCACGTTCACCTTCAGTTTTGTCTCTTATGGATAGTTATAACATATTCCCCTTTTAGGAGGCTCATTCACCTGACTTTCTCCCCCTTCCAGATTGACCGCAGCTCTCGGGACTCTTCGTTGTCGACCCTCAAGACCTGGGTCAGCGGCTTCGGGAGGAACGTCGGGGCAGGAAAACCCTACGTTTTGTCTAAGGACGTCTGTAACGTTCTCTTCCCCGGCGCCTGGATCTCAGCTTCAGTTGCGGACGAGGTAGCCGCCCCCTTGATCGCTGGGATCCGGGAAATGACGCAGCCCTCCCAGGAAGAAGTCGCTGCATGCGGAGTTGTCGCCGAGGATGTTGCGGCTCTTAATCTGGACTTCGAGCCAATGAATGTTGACCTGGATTTGCAAGCAGCTAAGGGGGTAAGTGAGGCAGGTGATCTTCTTTTAGTTCTCCTTCTTCTACTGCTTCTTCCTTCCGAGGATTTGTGAAATCCTCTTGCCTTATGGACGGTGCAAGGTCTACCGTCCCTAAGGTTAAATCTGTTAAGAAAAAGACCTTAAAGTCCCAGAAAGTCCGCTCCGGGGTTCCCTTGAAGACATCATGGCCCCCCCTAGCCCCGTGCCATCTACGAGCAAGGCCTCTACTTCTGGGAAGGGAGCACGAGACCTAAACAAAGTAAGGAGGTTCCCCCCTCCTTCCTTTGATGCTGAAGCATTTGCAGAGCTTCTTATGAAGCAGTTTGACAAAAGGGTTGATGACAAGCTGTCAGAACTCTCAAGTCAGCTGTCTTCAGGAAATGCTTCCGTGCTCTCATTGTCAGAAGAGGTTAAGTCTCAAAGGACTTTAATCTCCGGGTTCATGAGTGGCGGAGCGGCCAACAAACCCTTCTCCGTCCCGGAAACCTCCAGCCTACCTCCTTTTGATAAAGGAAACCCCTGGCGCCTGACCCTCTTTGCCCCCAGCATGAGGGTACCCTCACTATCGAGGGCCTAGGCATTCGTAGGCTGGAGGAACTTAGAATTCTTCCCTCCTAACCTGAAATCACCTAATGCAGGTTATGCCAGGCTTACTGAGGAGGCATGGGTTTCCAACTGACTCCGATAAGGTCCCCAAGGAAACTGTCATCTTCCCGAGGACCAGGCCCAGTCAGCCCTACAGGACCTTGTCGGGAGTTTCAGGCAGAGAACACCAAACTCACTCTGGCCAAAGGTGCCTTTACAATGTTCTCTCTGGGAGAAGTTCTCCCCACCCCTTGCACCTCTAAAGTGGCCTCCCTCACCAACCAGGCTTGTATGGAGGGTAAGCCCCTTCCTCATCTCCGGGAGACAGATCCCACCTCTCTTGTCTTACCCGGAGATTCTCAGTATTGGGTAGGAGCTCCGGATACCTTCACGGTTACTCGGCTGGACCCCTGACTGCAAAAAAACTTCTAACCTCTTCAGCGAGCAACTCCCTAAGATCCTGAGTCGCTCCTGAAGGCTGAAGCTGAGTCTAAGGACAGACTTAGTAGGTCCTTAAACTCTCTGACTTTGGCAAAGGCAACGTCAGTAGTATATAGCGAAGATGCGCTATTCCAGGTACTGACGAAATCTCTCAAGGAGTTTTCAGCAGGACCTGTATGATTTCATTAAGGCCAGGTGAACTGCCGGAAACACATCTTTTCGGCAGCCTCCATCCGTCATGAGCCTAACAGGCTCATAAAAAGCTCCATCTGGGGAGCTAATCTCTTCCCCAGGAAGAGGTTGATGCGTCTAGCTGAGGCAACTAGGGCCAACCAGAGTCTCCGCTCCCGATGGGGTTTATCCTCTAAGAGGAAGCAGTCTGAGCCCGCCGAACTCATCCCAAGCCAGGGAAGAAGTTCAAGAACTTTAAATGGCTCCCGACTCAGACTGTCTTGCAGGCTGTCCAGGTCCCCGTCCCTGGTCATCCTTCAACCTCCCAGCCTCAACCTCAACCTCAGTATGTGCTGGTCCAACCAGCCCATCAACCTCTCGCTGCCCCTTCATAAAATCTCCTCCCCAGCTTTCAACGCAGGTCTTATGAAAGCCAGGGTGCATTTCGGTCCATCCAAAATGCAAAGGGAACGAGAGCTGAGGGGTACTTCCGAGGTAGAGGAACATCCCGCCCTCCTCCAGAGGAAGGGGGAGGCAGAGGCTCCAGAGGAGGTAGACCCTCTCCCCCCAGTGAGATATCTCAGGTAGGCGGGAGGTTATACCATTTTCGGGACCAGTGGAGCTTCAGTCCCTGGCCCAGAGCATAGTCTCCAAAGGACTGGGGTGGAGTTGGTGCAGAAGTCCTCCCCCCCAGTCAGGTTCCATCAATCACCTTCCAAGGCTCTGAAGGACTTTGTGAAAGATCTATTATTAAAGAGGGCAATAAAGAAAGCGAGACATCTGAAATTTCAAGGCAGACTGTTCAGTGTTCCAAAGAAAGGTTCCAGTCAGCAAAGAGTAATTCTAGACTTGTCCTGTCTAAATTCCTACATTCAATGCGACAAGTTTGGAATGCTTACAATCTCGCAGGTTCGGACCCTACTTCCCCGTGGAGCCGTAACCACCTCTATAGATCTTTCAGACGCCTATTATCACGTCCCGATTGCAGAAGGTTCTCTCCTTATCTGGGGTTCAGACTAGGAAATCAAGCATACTCGTTCAGGGTCATGCCATTCGGTCTCAATATAGCTCCCAGAATCTTCACCAAACTGGCAGATACGGTAGTTCAGCAACTCCGGTCTCAGGGGATCATGCTAGCCGCATACCTGGACGATTGGATTGTTTGGGCATCCAACGCCAACGAATGCCGGAAAGCAACAGCCATAGTAATCGGCTTTCTGGAATCACTGGGCTTTCAGATAAACAAGGAGAAATCCCGCCTAGTGTCGGAGAGTCGCTTTCAATGGTTAGGAATCCAATGGGACCTGTGTGCACACAGACTATCTCTTCCGCCGCCAAACGGAGAGAAATAGCAAAAGCAACCAGACAGTTCCTCAAGAACAAGAAAGCTTCCCGTACTCAAGAAAGAGTCTTAGGTTCTCTTCAGTTTGCTTCAGTGACGGATCTTCTTTGAAATCCAAACTGAAAGACATAAACAGGGTATGGCAGAGTCGAGCCAATGTCAGGTTCAGAGACAAAATATCTCTGATTCCGCCGATTTTGAAAAAGAGACTCGGCCTTGGACGACCAGTCAAGAGCTTATCGGAGTCAGTGCCCCTTCAGTTTCCTCCTCCATCATTAGTGATTCACACCGACGCTTCCCTAAGCGGGTGGGGAGGATACTCCCAACACAAGAAGGTACAGGGGACTTGGTCCACCATGTTCCGCCAGTTTCATATCAATGTCCTGGAAGCTATGGCAGTCTTTCTAACCCTGAAGAAACTGCGTCCAACAATCTGATTCATATAAGATTGGTCCTGGACAGCGCAGTAGTAGTACATTGTTTAAACAGGGAGGTTCCAAGTCGAGTCGGATCAACCAGGTTATGATAGCAATATTCTCTCTAGCAAACAAACACCGTGGCATCTGTCTGCTACCCACCTTGCAGGGGTCCGGAATGTCATTGCAGATTCCCTATCCAGGACAACTCTGCTGGAGTCGGAATGGTCCCTGGACAAAACTTCATTCAAATGGATTTGCAATCAAGTTCCGGGTCTCGAAGTAGATCTCTTTGCAACAGAATGCAACCACAAACTGCCTTGTTATGTTGCTCCCAACCTGGACCCTCTAGCTCACTCCACAGATGCAATGTCCATAGATTGGAACAAGTGGAAAAGGATCTACCTCTTTCCTCCAGTAAACCTGTTACTGAAAGTCCTTCACAAGCTCAGGACATTCAAAGGTCAGATAGCCCTAGTAGCTCCCAACTGGCCAAGAGCAACTGGTTTCCACTTCTTCTAGAGCTGAAGCTTCGTGTTTGCAAATTCCCAACCCAAAACTGACGCAAATAGTACAAACTCAGACTGTGTCAGCTTCCTCAAGAATTCAGAATGCCCTGGCTTTGTGGATTTCATGAAGTTTGCAGCTCAGAAGGATGCTAATATTGATCCTATTAACACTTTGTTCCTAGAATCAGATAAAAGGGAATCCACTCTTAGACAGTATGACTCAGCAGTTAAGAAATTAGCACTCTTCTTAAAAGAATCTGAAGCTACTGTAATGACCACTAATTTAGCTATTTCATTTTTTAGGTCATTATTTGAGAAAGGTCTGGCCTCAAGTACCATTACTACAGCAAAATCAGCTTTGAAAAAGATATTTTTGCACGGGTTTAAGATTAACTTAACAGACTCTTATTTTTCGTCTATCCCTAAAGCCTGTGCTCGTTTGAGACCAGTAACCCGCCCACATTCGGTTTCCTGGTTCTTAAATGATGTTCTTAAGTTAGCCTCAGAAATAGATAATCAAAATTGTTCTTTCACTAACTTATTGAGGAAGACCTTATTTTTGATTAGTTTAGCTTCAGGTGCTAGAATTTCTGAACTGTCTGCCCTGTCTAGAGAACCCAATCATATTGATTTCCTTCCATCAGGTGAAGTGTTGCTAGCTCCTCACCCTAAGTTCCTAGCTAAAAATGAAGATCCTCAAGATAGGTGGTCTCCTGGAAGGTCATCCCCTCCCACAGGACCTGTCTTTATGCCCAGTCTTTACCTTTGAAAGCCTTATTTAGACAGGACCTCACACATAACTTCCAGGCCTCTGTTTGTAAGGGAAGGGGAGGAACCATTTCTTTGAAAGCCATTAGGCAACAGATCCTGTATTTCATTAAACATGCAAACCCAGATTCAGTCCCAAAAGTACATGACATTAGGGCAGTGGCCACCTCCACTAACTATTTTCATTATATGAATTTTGAGGATCTTTCAAAATACACGGGGTGGAAGTCTCCCGTAGTTTTTAAACGCCACTACCTGAAATCACTAGAAGCTCTGAAATTCACTACAGTGGTGGTAGGGAACATCGTTCCCCCCTCAGTTTAATTCTTCTTAGTACTCAGTCACTCTCCTCCCTCCTACCTGCCTCATTTATTCCCCTTCGGTCATCTCCAGGTCAGGCATGCTTCACAGCCTTTTCCTGACCATGTCATAGTTTTTGTCCTGTCTATTGTTTAATTTAAATGTTACATGTATTATCTTGTGGGACATAGTTTCCCCACCTTAGTTTTAAGTATAATGTTTAGTACCTAATTTTCACTTTTATGTACTCATTAATCTAAGGATGATTTTATATTCATGTACACTTTAATATTGCATTAAATTTAAGTATATTTATTATATCTTTATTATATCTTAATACCACATCTTGCTACTAGGATAATTAAAACTCTTGTGTAAATTTAGTTATATTACTTTCCTCTACAAGTCTCCTTTTGTTTCAGGATGGTATTTTGATTTCTCTGTTATTATTTCACCGGGTGACACAGGTCGGAAAACCCAGAAAAAGGATTTTGACAAAGGAAAATCTATTTCTGGGAGAGAAGACCTGTGTCACCCGGTGACCCTCCCATGATTCCTTTTTTTCCCCTGGTAAAATACCATTCCAGGATGGGGTGCTAATGTGGAATGTGGGTGACGCCGGTTTGTTTACAGTCCGCGAGTGGTGCGGGGGTTTGTAACGGCACCTCACTCGGTGGGACTTTTGACATTGGGAATGTTTACAGGGCGGAGGCCTGTGATTGTGACAATCTCACCCTTTCTCATACACGACTCCATTTCATGGAGCTCGCACCGGGGGTAGTAACTCCGGCTTAGCTTTTTAGCTTTTCTCTGGTATATTTAGCAATAGCTTTACCTAGAAATAAGTGCTGAAAGGTTATTTCACCGGGTGACACAGGTCTCTCCCCAGAAGTAGATTTTTCCTTTGTCAAAATCCTTTTTTTATTTTTAAAAGTGTGAACATGTTAATAATAACCAAGTCACTAGGAACACTGTATCAAATGGACTTAGGTAATGCATCAGATGGCAAAGTATCACAGTTCAAGGTTCTTGTCCACAAAGTCAGAGCTCTCCCTGCAACTTAATGTTTTAGTGCCATTTTCAAGTTGATTTGGTGTAAGTGGCAGGTATGAAGTAAAAAAAACTGGAAAAATTATCATGTTCACTTTAAAATCTCCATCTTTTTTACTGTTTCGTCTTTTAAGACATCAAATTTTTTGGTCTTAGTGCTTTTTTCCCCGCTGCTTTAGTCTTTCCAGGGACTACCCTATGTCCATATGGGAGTCTCCTGTATATTAAGTGAAATATGTATAGACGTAGTAACTCGGGTTTATTAATTGTAGACCTAAGAGTTGCCCGTACCTGTGGTTTCTGTCACACAATACAGCTTGTTTGCTTTTAGACTCAAGGACTTCTGTTACTTTATTCAATCCTTTGAGCTGTAAAACTGATTCTTAATTCTGAGTCAACCAGTTGAAGTTTGAAACAACTTGATCCTTCCAAGGTAAATTGTAATTCAGGTTACTACAAGTAGTGGGTTGTTTGTGAAGCAAATATAATGTTTTAAATAAAATAATTTAAAACATATTTTCCACCTTCTAGTTTCACATTTTCTCACAGTTAGTTGGTCAGATTACACAAAGGGTGATTCTATTGGCTGTGAAATCCATAAGCCTGAGGAGCATATGTTCTTGCCTAACCATTCAACTGCCATGTTCTTTCACAAGGAATGAATTACCCTGGAAATTCATTGACTGTGGATTTTGATTATCAAAAGTAGTGGGTTTGTCTGAAAAATTCATTTTTTTACTTAGCAAAATTCTGTTATAACTAATTTATTGTGATGTCATTTTTGCTATGCATGGTTACCAAGTTTTTTTTTACACAGTTGCAGTAATTAATTGAAACAAGTATTTTTAAAAAGTGTTTTTCTTCAAATAAATAGTTGTAAATTTCTTTCAGTTTTCGCCATCAAATTTTACATGCGGTGCCCCGCAGTAATCAGCAACTGTTGGTTAAGCTCCAGCAACTTTTCAGTTTGTTGTGTTTTACTAACAGAACCTATGTAGCCCCTCGAATTTTCCACGATAAATCAAGGCCACCTTGGTTTAGTCCTGGCATGCAGCAAGATTGCTCTGAATATCTAAGGTATGTTCTTACCTCAGACAACAGTAGAACCTTGCAATTATTATTGCAATAAAAATTTTTGGGTTAGACATAGATTAAGGATGGCTTTTAGCGGTGCAGAATCTATTAGACATAGATTAAGAATGACTTTTAGTGGTGCAGAATGTATTGTCAGACTGCCTTTAACTGCCTGTCAAGAATTTAAATAATATACAAGGCTGCTTTTGTGTTAGTAAATAATGTATATGTTTATACTAGGCACAAATGAATCAATAATGAAAATATTTGGTATAATGCATGATGGCAGGGATCATGAGGCAATCCAAGACAATAAATGTGTACCTAGCCATTACTAAGGATACAAGTGTTGTTCTGCACTATAGTAACAGACATAAGCAAGACTATTAATCCTCTCAGCAATATGAATTATAATAACAGATAACATGCAAGACTTTTTAACCTTACACAATGCAAACTGGTAAATACACCAGATTTTAAAGATAACTTTTATTTTTTCTATACTGTATATAGAAGCTAGCTCGGTAGCAAGATGGTTAATTGGTGGTAAGTAGGTTGATAACCAGGTAATACCCACTCACCTGTCATTAACCAAGCACTTTTCTTCCAGCAACAAGGTGTTATGCAGTGATGAAATGGGACCATGATGAAAGACCCTGGTTTTTATATCTAGGAAGATACTGATTATCTTAAAATAGTTTTTATTCCAAGAATGTAAACCATTGTGTTTTATTTAAAGATTTACCCCAAAGGTGAGAGGATCACCACTCAGAACTGGCAGTGTTCCATCTCCACCTAAGGTAATTTTTCCAGTCATTAGAAATTATCAGGAAAAAATGATTCCTGTAACCTCCTATAGCCTGGCATAGGAATGCAGACTTTAGGAAAACTTGGGAGGATTCTGTCCTTCCCATATGGAATGAGAAGTGCTGGTAGGTAGTCGGCAATATCAGTAGATTGTAGCCAAAATGATGTAATGGGCCCATATATTATTCTAACCCTCTCCCCTTTACCTCTCCATGTTACAAAGAGAGTGGAGGGAGTTGCATCTTTAGGGCTGAAGACCTGAAGTTAGGTTGCCCTATTCAGTAACTCACCCCTATTAAGATTCATTCCATTTTGTACTCTTCTCAGACTGTTGATGCACAAAGAAAGGAAGATGGACAGTGTTGTAGATTTTAGCAGGTACTGCCAGTGAGGTGTACTAACAGTACGTTTGTTATGGTAACTGGCAGTAGGTGAAAGGATATCGACAAGAAAAAATAATCATAACCTTATCCAACTACTTTATTTACAAAATACTCATGCATGCTAAACAGTCAAATTGTATGACAGTACAAACTTACCTAACCAGTCAGCTGCCTTGAATCTAAAAATCATATACATAGAAAGAATATTACCCATTCTTCCCCTTTTATTTAAAATGTGATAACTTTAACCTAATAACACACAAATCAAAGTAGAATACTCCAATCCTTTTTTTTATTTAAATATTGATGGCCATCAAAGAAAACTATTTGAGTACAATCAAATCTTCCTTAACCTATATTTTTATATAGTGTTGTCCTCGAACTTATAAGCATTTTGATTTACCCAGCACTGCGCCAGAAGCTGGTGTTCGCTACTATTGGCATTTTTTACTCAGCTTACAGTGCTGCAACATGTTGCATCAAGTTACAGTACTTGTAAGCATCATTAACTTGATGCCTATTCTTCTTGCCGTTAGCAATGTCAACGGGACCTTTTGCACTTCAGTGAACGCCGTAAGATTGTTACAGTGCTGTAAGCACCATTGACATTGCTAACAGCAAGAATTGGCATCAAGTTAATGATGCTTACAGTGCTGTAACTTGATGCAACATCAAGTTGCAGCACCGTAAGCTCCATTAAAACGCCAATAACAGCGAAACACCGGCTTATGGCGCAGTGCTGGAACGGATCCCCCGCCATAAGTCGAGAACCTACTATATAAATATATACACATACTAATACCCTGAACTTGCACGAATTCACAGACATGTGTACTTTTCATTGGAACCTAACTAATTATCATACACGAGTTTTTCACAGAACCGAGAACATTTGCAAATACTGAGAAACCCTGCAAAAGTGTTTGGTTAATTTTTTATGTAATTTATAAGTTTTCAAGCTTTTATGTTAAATAACAACAGTAATAATTTCTCTCTCTCTCTTTTACTGAGATTAGAGAATTTTCATGGTACATGTATATTTGTTTTGTATGATAAATAATTTTTTTACCTAATAATAAGTACTAATTTTCAAATATTAATAAGATTAAATAATAATAATAATAATAATAATAATAATATAACTGTAATTACAAAATTCGTATGTGATATGTATTTTAAACAAACAAATATCTTTCCCTCATCTTTTGAGAAGAAGCTCGAAGGCAAAGCTGTCAGACATGTCACTTTAACATGACAAGAAGGGCTAACGTTGCTGATTAGTGGGTCAAAGGTCTCTCTCTCTCTCTCTCTCTCTCTCTCTCTCTCTCTCTCTCTCTCTCTCTCTCTCTCTGAAATCTTCTCTCTCTCTCTCTCTTAGAAAAGAAAAAATATCCTCTCTTGCAAAAGAAAGTTCAATGAAAATGCTTGTAATACTGTTTCTTTCTGTATGTCTTTACCTGTACAGTTGATAATTTCAAATTGATCTAATTTTACCCCTGCCATCTACAAACTGTAAATGTGCCTGGAAACATAGAGACATAGAGCATTTCAGAACAAAGACAAAGAGACAGAATAAAGAAGTTTTTAAAAACGAGGTTGAGAAGACTTCTAAAAATAGGTCAGTGGAATGGGGGGAGAGAGAAATAGTATACTAATCTTCACACTCTCCTATATTCTTACGTCAACCATTTATTTCTTTTTTTAAGGGTAATGTGTTGAGCTAACTTTTAAATGAAATTACCGTAACTTTAATTTCATTTAAAAATTAGTTTAATACTGAATTTCCATCCTTTGATATCTAACATAAGAATAATAACTTTCTAGCTCTCTTCTCTCCCTCTCTCTCTCTCCAGTCTCTCTCTCTCTCTCTCTCTCTCTCTCTCTCTCTCTCTCTCTCCTCTCTCTAACTCACTCTAAAATCTCTTCTTTCTGCCTCCGTAACAATTCATAAATAATTCAACTTGATATTTCAAGTAAGGACAATCTCTCTCTATCTCTCTCTCTCAATCTCTCTCTCTCTCTCTCTTAATTCAAATTCAGAACCAGAACCACACACAAATCTGAGATGGTTTATTGGTAAAACCTGACACTCTGTTTGAACTGTTACCTGATATTATAATATTTCATATCTCCGAAAATACGCTGTAAAAATGTGTCGAGAAGTATAAAATATTATATGTATACTAGTTGGCATCGTACATCTGTGATAACGAGTTCAAAATATCGAGATACATAGATACAGTAATACCTCAAACTTGCGCGATTCGAGTTGCACGAATTCACAGACACACGAATTTTTCATTGTTACCTAACTAATGGTCATACACGAATTTTTCACAGACACGCGGACATTTGTGAACACTGAGAAACCCAGCAAAAGTGTTTGTTTAATTTTTTATGTAATTTATAAGTTTTCAAGCTTTTATGTGCAAATTAAATAACATTAAATATTATTAAAAGTAATAATTTCTCTCTATCTCTCTCACTCTCTCTCTCTTTTAGTGAGATGAATTTTTATGGTACATGTCTACAGGTATGTTTATTTGTATGGTAAATAAACTTTTTACCTAATAATAAGTACTAATTTTCTAATAATAAAATTAAATAATAATAAAAGTGTAATTACAAAATTCGTATTATTTTGAACAAACAAATTCTTCTCTTGTCTTTTGTAAGAAGGAGGTGGAAGCCAAAGCTGTCAGACATGTCATTTAACCCTTAAACGCCGACTGATGTATCGTAAGTCAACTAAAATTGTCTGTCGGGTGACGAGCGGACGTACTGTATGTCGACTACAAAAAATTTCAACCTTCGGTCAACTTTGACTCGACCGAAATGGTCGAAAAAATGCAATTGTAAGCTAAAACTCTTACATTCTAGTAATATTCAATCATTTACCTTCATTTTACAACAAATAAGAAGTCTCTAGCACAATATTTCGAGTTATGGTGAATTTTGAAAAAACTTTTTCCTTTACGTGGTTATGGTAACTTGGGCCTGAAAATTTCAGAAATTCTTTCGCCACTTTGTCGTAATTTTTGCACTGTTTTATATTAGTCGTTACATAAAGTTTTATATATGAAAATGTGTGCAATTTCATGTAGAATACAACAAAAAACAACCCATGGTTGTAGTTTTCTATCAGTTTTGAAATATTTTCATATAAATCACGATAAAAAAATTTCAACCTTCGGTCAATTTAGACTCGACCGAAATGGTTGAAAAACGCAATTGTAAGCTAAAACTCTTACATTCTAGTAATATTCAATCATTTACCTCCATTTTGCAACAAATTGGAAGTCTCTAGCACAATATTTTGATTTATGGTGAATTTCTGACAAAACTTTTTCCTTACGTCTGCGCGCTGTAACTCGGCCGAACATCTCAGAAATTCTTTCGTCACTTTGTCGTAATGTTTGCACCGTTTTATATTAGTCGTTACATAAAGTTTTATATATGAAAATGTGTGCAATTTCATGAGGAATACAACAAAAAATAACTTATGGTTGTAGCTTCTATCAGTTTTGAAATATTTTCATATAAACCACGATGTGCCAAAATTTCAACCTTCGGTCAATTTAGACTCGACCGAAATGGTTGAAAAACGCAATTGTAAGCTAAAACTCTTACATTCTAGTAATATTCAATCATTTACCTTCATTTTGCAACAAATTGGAAGTCTCTAGCACAATATTTTGATTTATGGTGAATTTTTGAAAAAAACTTTTTCCTTAAATCTGCGCGCGGTAACTCTGCGAACATCTCAGAAATTCTTTCGTCACTTTATCGTAATGTTCACACCGTTTTATATTAGTCGTTACATAAAGTTTTATATATGAAAATGTGCGCAATTTCATGTAGAATACAACAAAAAATAACACATGGTTGTAGCTTCTATCAGTTTTGAAATATTTTCATATAAATCATGATGTGCCAAAATTTCAACCTTCGGTCAACTTTGACTCAACTGAAATGGTTGAAAAACGCAATTGTAAGCTAAAACTCTTACATTCTAGTAATATTCAATCATTTACCTTCATTTTGCAACAAATAAGAAGTCTCTAGCACAATATTTCGAGTTATGGTGAATTTTTGAAAATAAACTTTTTCCTTACGTCCTCGCGGTAACTCTGCCGAAAATTTCAGAAATTCTTTCGTCGTTTTGTCGTAATTTTTGCACCGTTTTAAATTAGCCATTACATAAAGTTTTATATATGAAAATGTGTGCAATTTCATGTAAAATACAACAAAAAATAACAGATGGTTGTAGCTTTATCAGTTTTGAAATATTTTCATATAAATCATGATAACTGCCAAAATTTCAACCTTCGGTCAACTTTGACGACTGAAATGGTTGAAAAAACGCAATTGTAAGCTAAAAACTCTTACATTCTAGTAATATTCAGTCATTTACCTTCATTTTGCAACAAATTGGAAGTCTCTAGCACAATATTTCTAGTTATGATGAATTTAAAAAAAAAAGTTTTACATATGGTCCATGAAAACTCTGCCGAACATCTCAGAAATTCTTTCATCACTTTGTGGTAATGTTTGCACTGTTTTATATTAGTCGTTACATAAAGTTTTATATATGAAAATGTGTGCAATTTCATGTAGAATATTTAAACAACCCATGGTTGTAGCTTCTATCAGTTTTGAAATATTTTCATATAAATTACGATGTGCCAAAATTTCAACCTTCAGTCAATTTAGACTCGACCGAAATGGTTGAAAAACGCAATTGTAAGCTAAAACTCTTACATTCTAGTAATATTCAATCATTTACCTTCATTTTGCAACAAATTGGAAGTCTCTAGCACAATATTTTGATTTATGGTGAATTTTTGAAAAAACTTTTTCCCACGTTTTTTGTGTAACTCGCCAAACATCTCAGAAATTCTTTTGTCACTTTGTTGTAATGTTTGCACCGCTTTATATTAGTCGTTACAAAAGTTTTTTATATATGAAAATGTGTGCAATTTCATGTAGAATACAACCAAAAATAACTCATGGTTGTAGCTTTTATCAGTTTTGAAATATTTTCATATAAATCACGATAAATAGAAAAAATTCGACCTTCGGTCAAATTTAACTCGACCGAAATGGTTGAAAACTGCAATTGTAAGCTAAAACACTTACAGTCTAGTAATATCCAATCAATTACCTTCATTTTGCAACAAACGGGAAGTCTCTAGCACAATATTTCAATTTATGGTGAATTTTTGAAAAAAACTTTTTACATCCGCACGTTACGAATTCATGCATCATTTTGTGTTGCTTTGATCGTTTTACAGTTTGTTATATACCAAAATCATCGCAATTTAGTGTACAATACAAAAAAAAAAATAACTCATTAGCTTTAACTGTTTTGCTCACAGCGCGATTTGTATACAATTATATATGAAATTTTTTTTTATGCATGTCATATATTTCAATATTTATATATGATATTTTTTCATTTCTGATGGTTGCATACTAAACTTCAGGCAATGTCAAAAAAGGAGCCAAAATGAACTCTCAATCTTAAAAACTAAGCGCTGTGATTTTTGAAAAACTTTTTTTCTGCTTCGCGCTAACTCCCGAACGCCGCCCCCATACGGCAGACATTTTTGTAAATAGAGGCTCGGCGTTTAAGGGTTAACATGACAAGAAGGGGAGTGTTGCTAATCAGTGGTCAAATTTTTCTTGTAACTCTCTCTCTCTCTCTGTCTCTGCCTGTATTAATTCATAAGAAATTTCGCTCTCTTAAGTAAGGACAACTGTTATCTCTCTCTCTCTCTCTCTCTCTCTCTCTCTCTCGTTCGAAGTTAGCCAACCTACATATTACAGCACTGTTTCTCTGCACAGTATGTCTTTAACTGTACAGTAGATAATTTTGAATTGATCTAATTTTACCTGTACCGTTTACAAACTGTAAATGCGCAGTTCT
>NC_089742.1:72495270-72737770 GCF_040412425.1 Macrobrachium rosenbergii | reverse complement strand
GCCCTGTAAACCTGCAGTTCACTGGTGGAATAAAGCTTTTTGTATTATGTAAAATTCGTATGAAAATGCTATAAAATATAAGGAGCAGTTCTGCATACTGAAAACTTATAAATGAGCAGTTTCAAAAAAGCCAAAAGAAAATCATGGCTATATGTCAGTGGCATAAGCTCCAAAATGCCATCCAGAATTTTTAGGAGGGAAATGAAAAACTTAGTGGCAAATTCATTCTTGAACCAGTGCCTGCTCTTGCAATAAATGGAAATCTTATCACCAAACCTAAGAAGTTGCAGAAAAACTAGGAGAATATTTCTCAGAAAGAATAAATTGAAAAAATTACTCTTCACAATTTCAAAACATTTGTAATTGCTCAGATTTCTCTTGATCTGACTGGAAATAATAGAGAGCCTTATAATACTTGATTAACTTTATGAGAACAAAAGATGCTTTACTGAAAACTGAACCATCTGTCCCTGGTGAAGAACAATCCTTTGCAAAATTTTATAGCATCTCTCAGAAAAATCCAAGGAATTTCATTTAGATATCAATAAAATATGGGAAACACAGATGTTGACAAGGAGCTAGAAAATTGCACGGATCATTCCAATTAAAAAGTCAGATAAGCTAAATACCTATAACCCTCACTAGTTGTGCATGTAAATTGATGGAAAAGATGGTCAGTACCAAACTTGTATGGCATTTGGATGTTAAAATATGCTGTCACCTTACCAATTTGGATTCTGGAAAAATAGATCCCCAGTAGACCCCTTTCTTAATTAAGTTACCAAATCTAATTCAGCCTTTTTTTTTTTGCTTAGCATTGTCAAACTATAGAGGTTTTCTTTGACCTGGAAAAAGTGTGACACAACTTGGTGTTTTGGTATTGTAAAGCAATTGTGTGATATATGTATAAAAGAAATTATAAAAAAAAGAATAGGTTCTTTTCATCAGAGATACTTTAGAGTAAGAGTTGGGAATTACACATACCTTTCTGCAAGAAGAGGGAGTTTTTAGTGTCACTTTTCACTGCCCCCATTAATAATATTCAGGAAAATGTATCTCCACCTGTAAGAGGCTCTTTATTTGTTGATGACTTTGCATTTATTGTACAAGATGTTAGTATTAATGTGATTAACAAGGTGGCAGAGGAACACAGATTTAGATTCTCTACATCAAAAACAGTTGCTGTTATTTTTTTAGATTTATAACTAATGAAACAATCCAAACTCCTACTCAAAATGGAGATATTGCATCCAGTGCTAAGGAGTAAAATTTTAGTGATGATTTTATATGAAAAGCTGAGGTGGTCAAACTGCAATGGTCAGTTTTAAAGTGAAGTAAAAAAATTATTAAGTAATTTAAAAGGTGTATGTGGTTTTAGCTGGGGTGCCAATGCAATATCTATGTTAATATTGAATAACTGTATACGTAGATCCACATTGACTATGGCTGCCAGGTATATTCCTCTGCTTCCAAATCAGAACTAAAAGAACTTTATGTAGTGCACAATATGGATTTTAGAATCTGCAAAGGAGCTTTCAGAACTTAAGCTGTTGAGAGCCTTTATGTAGATTCACATGAACTAAAATTCGATCTAAGTAGACACAAGCTGGGTTTGAATTACACCGGGAGAATCCAAAGAAAATCCAAAATTTAAGAGGATGACAGTGTGCAAGTCAAGATGGTTTGGAACAAAATCTTCTAAACCCTTCCAAATCAGACAATTTCAACATAACATCTGCCCGTGGTTTATTCCAGAACAGTGTATATTCACTAGAAGATCACCCAGATAAAGCAATAAAAATTCAGTTTTTAGAAGTTGGTAGTTTTCATAAAATTGAAAGGAAAATTTACTTTGATAGATCAAAATCACAAAATTAGTAAGCTAAGGTAAACTACTATACTCTTCCTGATTTTTACTGCTGAAGCAACAGCCATAGTCTGTGCTATGCAAGTTGTGATTAGAAAAAATGTAAATATTTGGCATTTATAGTGACTCAAGAAGTTTCTTGGAAGCATTGAAAAGCTTAACCCTTGGGCATAAATCCATATAGTTTTGTTGGATTCCCACTCATATGGGAATACAAGGAAATTAATTAACTTACAAAGGGAGGCTGAAGATGCCGCAAGATGCAAATGTGTGATCAATAAGGTCTACACTGATATGGAAGGTGTTATTAAAACTTATATTTTCAGTGGGTGGCAACAGAGGTGGTTGTCAACTGTATTATCCTCCAGTAATAAATATTAAGGAAGTTAAAAGAGTAACTGACTTTTGAATATCTGGCTCTAACCCTAACAGAAACTTTGAGGTTCATCAGACTTGCCTTAGGACAAGATATACTTGACTGACCCATAATTTTATTTTGTAAGGAGGCAGTGCCCAAGGTATGCTCATTGTCTGTTGAACTTTTTATTAGTTCACTGCTCCAGATATGACCAACACGTACTGTAAATGGTAAAGATATTTCAAAATATTTTAGAAAAACTAGATGTGGATAACCTTATGAGGTACCTGTGAGAGGCCAAGATTCTAGATGAAATACAGTTAGCATATATTTACTTATTTATTTTCTATGTATATTTTATTGCGTGGAATAGCTTGAAAGTTCATAGTTTCTTAAGAAAACTGTAAATTCAAAGGTGCTGAGTAACCCTGATAGATTCAAGTTCTTGGCTTAAAGTCCTAAACCTCGTAATCAGTGAATCATTCAATCTTCTGTTATGTTGTATTTTGTTTAAGTAAATATATGTTTTAGTCTATTTTTGCATACATGTAGGTACAGTTACTCATTGCCAGTTTCTCTCTCTGTCTCTTTCACTCTTCTCTACTCATTACCACTTTTTTTCGTCTGGTAACATAGACACTAGCTGAACAAGATAAAATGAGAAACAAGAATAAATCCTTCCAGTGAGCTATGCATGAGTCAAGAAATGTGATTCAGATGTCATGATAATCTAATTTACAATAAAAATTGGTGTAACATTCAATAAATTCCAGTCGGCTCTGTCAGCTGTATACAACTTGCCGCTGAACTATCTATTATTAGCCAGTCATCATTCTTCAAAGTTAAACAACAAACAGAACAGCTTGAAAGCTCAGTCCCTCATATCCTTTGTTGTTCATGGTAATTTTAAAACTGAGATTTTTGTATTACAGTACATAGTTTATATATAGTATATACATTTGAGTCCCTGCCTTTCCACCCTTTAATAAAGACTAACAATGCAACTTATAACTGATAACATAGTGAAGGATTCTCTTCCAAATGAGCTGTATTGTGCATACAGACTATCCCCAGTTATCGGTGGGGGTTCAGTCCCCGATGGGATGACGATAATAAAAAATTGGCAATAACCAATAATCGGCGATAATAGCGCCGAAACTCCGGCTTATTGGCGCCAATGACCGGGCATTGGTGCCACTGTTAAGTGGGGAACGGTGCCAACAAACAGAGATTGGCACATATTGGCCCCGAAAATCTAGTTATCATCGTTGCTAGACAAACCCCATAAAACTGAGGCTGCCAATAACTGGGGACTGCCTGTATTATGCAACAGTTAAATAATGACAAAAGTTTCATATGATGTTCATTTATCAATTTCATGAATCTTCTAGGTACCTGATGATCACCCTCCATGAAGAAGAGCGCTCAGGACAAAGGCTTCCTGAATATCAAGAAAGAATTATAATTGAAAGTGAAACTGCAAGCCTGGCATCTGATTTTCAGCCTTTACCATATGACTCTGCATCAGAAGATTTCAATGATGCTGAGCAACCTCTCAAAGTTGATTTCTGTCCAGAGACAAACAGTGTGTTAAAAAGTATTCATGCTCACAAGAGCATGTCATCCTCTGAAATGGATGTAGAAATGGACTCCTCAGGCATAGAAAATTGTGCTGACAAAAGTAAATCTGCTATGGACTGCAATAACATCACAGAACAATTCAAGGGAAATCTAGCAGATAGTTCTGGTGAATTGACTACTGAATACAACAATGAACAGGATAGAAAAAGTAGATTGTTGGTATCTAGTAACATAGACATTTCAGAAACTAGAAAAGTTCTTAAGTCTCCTGAAGAAGGGTATGATATTTTGGAAAACTCTTTTGACAATGAGGAGACATTATCAAGGCATCCAGATGATGCTTCAAAATCTAGTCATTGTAAACGGAAACATAATGTAAATCGTGGAGCCTCACAATCTGTAACAAAGTCTAGTAAAGTAGAGATGATGACCTCAGATATTGATAATAGTTCTGACAGTGGCATCAGTGGTGATTTAGCTGAAGATACAGAACTCCGTAGTCCCAGTGCAAGTAGTCCAAGTCCAAAAGATTCATCCATTTTATCTAATAAAGATCTAAATGTTGAAGAAATTGTTACTGAAAATTCAAATATTGAAGGTGTTGATAGTGAGTACTTTGTTAGTCTAGTGCATAAGGTATTTGGTGGAAAGTTGGCGACTCGTATCAAGTGCCTTCAGTGTAAAACAGAGTCTGTACACAAAGATGTTTTCACTGACATTCATTTAGCTTTCCAGGATGCAGATAGATATAATGCCACCACTGCCATCAGAAGAAATCCTGAACGTGTTTGTAGACAAAAGCAGCAGGATAACCCTGTTGATCTCAAGATTGAAGATATGATAACAAGTTACTTAACTTCGGAAATTCTTACAGGTGAGAATCAGTACGAGTGTGACAGGTGTTGTGGGAAACAGGATGCAGAACGTTCCATTCAAATTTTAGAACCTCCTGAGCATCTTATACTGACTCAGTTAAGATTCTATTATGATACTACAAAAGGACAGAGGCAGAAGGTATTTACAAATGTTGAATTTGGGGAAGAACTATTGCTACCCATAAAATATTCTATGCAGGGTATTCTAAGCGATAATTTTAGTTTAAGTCAGGGCAAAGGTGCTTCTTTACAAGGATACTTCTCAGGGAAAGATGTTACAGTCAACGATGTGAGTACCTCCAAGAGTAACTTGAGTGATTACATTTCTGCAAGTAGTGGTAGTACCAGTAAGAAACAAGAGGTTGAAACTGTTGATATTTCATGTAAATGTAAGCAACTTATTAATAGTAATGGACCGAAAAAAACCACTTGCAATTACTTGAACAGTGCTGTTAAAAACTTTGAATCTGCTTGGCAACATAACTGCAGTACTTCCCAGGAAAATAGCATTAACAGTAATGCTAAAGTGCTTGCCAAGCATCCTTCAGGTGCAAATACTATGCCTCACATCGATGCAGGTGGAAGTTCTAGTTTAAGTTGTGATGTATATCCAAGTAGTCATGCAAATGCTATGCATGATGATCTGCACTATTCAGATTCTCAGCCAAGTTGTAGCAGTACTGGTATTATGAATTATGTGCCTGAACGAGTTTCTGATGATTTTATTAACAGTTCAGAAGAATCTTCTGGTTGCATGACACCAGAGGGAAGATGTCATGTGGAACAAGAAGTGACATATGCTCGTTATGCCCTGTATGGAGTTGTCGTTCACTCAGGATTCTCTTCTGAAGGAGGACATTATTATTGCTATGCAAGAAATTCATCTATAGCTGCCTTACCAGAATCTGTACGAGAAAGGTACTGTGATATTCCGTTTTTTCTTATTCATTTGAGACTTACATTTGCTATTCAAGTTTTGTTGGAATGGTGTGATACCATACTCATATTACGATGCATTAGTGCATTGTACAAATCACTTATATTAATTGTGTGATGCTGAGAAGGTCTCATTTAGCCATGTAATGAGTTATTTCAGTAGACAAAAGAATCCTGCAGTCACTGTGCAAAGCTGGTTATACATGTAGGTTATTGGTACACTGATTTTACAGCGTCTGGCGCAAAAACTGCATGTCACTTGTTCTTTCAGCATTTTGAAATTCCATGTGTGTCTCAAGTTTGTCAGCTCTGTCTTACTTCATTGTGTTTGGAGGAACAAGGGATATAAGGTTTCTGAAGGTGTTATCAGCTGCTATCAGATAATTTTTTTGAACTTTGTGTTAGCTTCCTTTAATTAATATGTCATGAAAGAAAAAATTTTATTTTTTTCATGGGTTAACCTGTACTTTACATTTATCCTTGAAGATTTCATGCTCATCTCTTAGAAGAGCACTTCTCTTCCTTTTACATGGGGCTGTTATTACAGCTATGGGCACATTATAAGTCCCATGTTCTGTTTCAGATGTTAGGGCAGAAAGTCACAAGGAGCAAGGCTGTTGTCTCTTCACCATTATACAGTACTATATGATACATGACCAAACTAGTGTCACATAATCTGACCTTTTGGTATGGAGCAACCCCATGCCAGCCATGTACATGTATGGCTGGTATACCATGAGTATTTCTCCACTACTCAGTATGTCATGGTTCATATACAGTGTAGCTCAATGAAAGTGATTAGGTCACACTGCTCACTTTAGCCAACCTGCAATATCCCATATTTAATTGTAGCACATGCCAGCTCTATTTTTTGTGCAGTACTTGGTATTCTGCCCAGGCTCATTGTAATCTGAGTGTTTTCTTATTTTAGGTATGCTTATCAGTGCCAGACAATAATGGACAGTAATGTAATAATTTAAGGAACTTGAAACTGGGTGCCCATCAACATGTTGACCTTTTAAGTTGTTAGCACATGACATAGGACATTAACTTCAGTAATATGCTGACCTTTTAAGTGGTTAATATATAGCATAGGACAAAATAAGGCCTACTGCCTATGGTGCTAATTCCAGTACTGCAATTTACATGACTGTTCCAAGTTCTTTTTATACTCCTTGTTGACTTATTTTTTGTAGTGGAGACAGATGTCTTAATGTTTATATATACAATTGGAAAACTGTCTTGTGCAATTTAATTTATTACTCATACGAACATTGCTACTTAGTACAAATATGTTGTTCCATGTAAACTTTGTGCTGAATACAAGTCTTTTTAATGTTACTTCTCTGGTAATGTTAGAGTCCTAGTCTCTGAAAATGATAATTGTATTTACATCTAGTCTTCAGTACAAATAACAGTCTTTGCTTGTTATCATGCTCCAAGAGAACTGTGTTTTATCCAAGTTTGGTTATGGTCTGTGAACTTTTCACATATTTTCCTTGGATAAATTTCAGCCAAACTTAGCACGAAACATTTTTAGGTAAAGGGGATTCAAGTTCATTCAAATGTGGGGCCATGCTTCAGTCCAAAGGAAGATAATTAAGACAAAAAAAGACTGGGGTCATTTAAAAGTCTCAAAAATTACTAGCCAGAAATCACAAAACTTTTATGAAAGCTCCTGCATGTGTAGTCTATGCTTGAAGTCACCAAAACACACAATATATACATACAGGTATACCCCAGGGAAAAAGAACACTAGGTTACAAATCGTAACAGGTTTCATTTTTAGATAAGATATATAGTAGTAGACATTTACATTATGTAGAGTGAAAGTAGTGTACAAGCAAACTGGTGAAAAATATTTTATTTATACGTTACCTTACCTTATAATTATGTTGGAAATTTCTACCACTGTGTATTTGTCCTTTTGAAGATGCTTTAATTAAAGATGAAACCAGGGAGGTGTTATAACTTTTGTTCTAGTCTTGCTATTTTGTCATTTGCCTTGTTTTTCATATTTACTGTCACCCTGGCATTTATGAAGTAATTTTTTATAGCATAGCTGCTGTGAGTTCTCAAAGGAGTTACTATTATGGTCTTACCAGGGCTCCATGAGACAGACCAACCAGTATCAATGAATTCTCTCATAGCTGGTCTTGGGCAAGTAGTGCCTTTGATTTGACACAATAATAGAATATAATAGGACTCGATGCAAGAGAGCTCTTTACCTTATCTACAGCAAGGTAAAGACAGTGATGACAGTGCATGAGTTGGCCAAATAGCCATTACTTTTTTTGGTCACTCCAGAAGAATTTCAATTTTGTGTGCTGATTTGGCAAAATTCATGGATATCGTTGTAGGAAATCTAAGTGCCTATTCTTGACCCCCTGTAAAAGCATTTGTGCCTTAATATTGTTGCAGTTAGGCATAATTGTTAAAAAACCCAGTAGTACATCCCCCAAGTTGGTGATTTTTGATTAGGCTACATCATGTGTTCAGATTTTTCTCTCAACTTTTTCAGTTTTTAAAGTCTTATTAATTTTTTTTGTTACTAAAAATCATTAGTCCGTGGTTTTTCCTTTATACATAGATAATTTAAGCTTTTGGAATAAAAAGGAAAACATTATTTTAGCCTGACTTCTCAATTACGAAATGACAACCGTGACTTGCAGTTTCCCCTATGTGTTTAATTTGCGGCTTAGTTTTAAACTAAGTTTCCTTGTTTCTTTTGTTAAGAATTTAGGAACATTTTAAATAAATTATGTACTATACATAAATTTATTACTCCATCACCAATAATTGGTACAAAGAACAGATGAAACAAGAAATATACATGATAACACATGTGGATGTAGTGATTGTTTCGTTGAATTGTGCGGTTATAACAAAAACAACAAAAGATGGTTTAAAAAACATAAGAAATTTAATGAAATATAGAAAAAAAGAAACCACTGACTTGAGCACCTGTGAAAAAGGTTGCATGTGCATTGAATACTTACTATATTATAAAGAAAAACAAATGTCGTGAGTAAATTATTAGAAAAAATCAAAGTTGTTAAGGCAAAAAAAGAAGCAAAACTTGACTTCTATAACATAATAATTTCAATAGCTATATTATACAGTGGAACATAAATGGTCGACAGACCAGGTTACATCTAGGAGAAATGCAACAATTACTAAAAGAATATGAACCAATGATATTATATGTTTACAACATGTCAACGAAACTGTATCAACAACGTATAAATACACCTTAGTATCTATATTACAAAAGGAAGAAGGAAATTTAGGTACAGCCATATACTTACATAACAAAATAGCTTATGACAAAGTACCTGTAAACATTACTGACTTGCAAATATCAGGTACTAAAATCCAAATAATAAAAAACAATAATTATGTAATTTATAATTTATACAACCAACCTAATAAAAATTATGACATTGATGAACTTGAAGAATTACTTGACAGTGCCAAGGAACCTACATTAATAGTAGGTGATTTTAACGCTCACAACCCAATATGGGACTATAATTGTACCTACTCAAATAGAGCAGGAAGTAAGGTAGTAGTCATGAATTCAAATGACATGCTGCATAAATGACTTAACTCTATGTGCCTCAAGTATAGTGGACAAATTAGATTGAAATACAGTTGATGACTTTTACACCAGCGATCATTTCCCAATATTAATTTCCTTATTACAAAATAATCCTGCAAAACATGTCCCCCACTATAACACTTATCAAGCAGATTGGGAGCAATATGAAATGCACACCAGGAATATCCCATGATTTGAATATTTAAAAGACCATTGTGAAACTACTGAAAAATGCTGCTGATAAAGCAATGCCAAGATCAAAATCTCATCCAACAAAACACAAAGTTCCATGATGGTCTGATAAGCTAACAAAATTAATAAATATAAGACACAGTAGGGAGACGACTAGATAATTTAAATAAAAAATTCAACAAAATTAATAAAACATTACTAATATTAGACGGAAATTTACAAAAACTGACAATATTATCATTAAAAATTGATACATTAAAACCTGTATACAACAGAATATCTGCAAAATTTAAAAAAAGAAGTAATTCAAGGAAGACATATCGTGGAGGAAATATGTATCAGATCTAATAATACTCCCATACAAAAAATACTGGAAAAATTCAGGAAAATAAATGGTACCCATGTTAAACCAACTAGACATGCCATATTAAAAGACGGAAAAAGAATACTTGATCCGAAAGAGGTAATGTAATAGGAGAAAACTTAGCAAATCTAAGTAGTGATAAAAATTTAGATGAACATTTCCGTACAAAGAAAAATGAATTACTAACAATAAATTTTGAAACAATAGAAGATATAGAAAATTTAATATGGAAGAGTTGGAATATGCTCTTTTGAACAGCAATAAAGCTGATCTTGGAGGTGACAATATTTGTTGTGAGAAGATCTGCCACTTAGCACCTTTGGCAAAGTCATGCCTTTTACAATTTTATAATCATTTATGGATTCTAAATTTATTTCCCAATGAATGGCAAAATGCTATAATAATTCCTAGCCCCAAACGTGGAAAGGATCCAAGTAATGTAGATAATTACATACCAGTTTCTTTAACAAGTTGCCTATGCAGATTACTAGAAAAAATGGTAAATGCTCGACTGGCATGGCGCATTCGAGAAAATAAAATCTGACTCCCACTTAATCCTTAAGGGACATGCTAAATATATATCGAGCACACCCCAGACTGGGCAGACTTCAAGGTTGGCCAACTTAAGAAAAAACACATCAATGGAAAGAGGAAAATATGCAAATGCACATGGTAAAAGAAAAAAAATTCGAAACATTTTTCCCTACCTTCCACGGGAAGTTGAAAGCGTTTATTTATAACCCTGTGTGGGTCTCTTTTACAAGATACTCATAAAAGTATGCTAGTGTGACCAAGTTATGCATGTTTTTCTAATACATTTTATTTTATTTTGTAAAATTATAATTACAGCTCACACAATATCATAACAGATAAGAACTACAATCAGTAACAAATTCTCAGTATATTTGTTGTAAAATATTTACAAGACTTACTGAGATGTGGAGCTGCAGTAACTTTTTGTAAGGTATACATGTTTTTTTTAATATTTCTTTGCAAAATTACACTTATAGCTGACATACTATCATAAAAGATAAGAACTAAAACCAGCAGCAATCCTTGGGTATATTTACGAGCAAATAAATAAAAAGACATCCTGGAGCTGCAGATATGCAGTACATTCCCCAAATCTCAAGGCATATTGATTGATGTCTCTCCCATGCTGAGTTAATTCAGTTGCCATAAGCCATTTATGGGCCATTGAATTGATATGAAGATTTTTCCTGCCAAATTCATCCAAACCAAATGGCGCATAATATTAATACTCGTGTGAGTTAGCCCGTCCATCACTCAAAACCTGTTATAGATACCAATATGATGATGCCCGTCCATTAAAGGTTAATTCAGATCACAATGTAACAGATCTACACTGGATTCTCTATCTAACTTAGAAGACCACATATGCAGAGGATTTGAACAAAAACAAATTACTGTAGCTGCTGTCTTTTTTGACATTGAAAAGGCATATGATACTACATGGAGGTGTGCAGTTTAAAAACATTATATAAAAAACAGCATCCATGGACATTGACCTAGGTTTATCCAAAACTTTCTGACAGATCGCACTTTTCAGGTGAGAATTGATAATGTACTATCAAGTACATTTCCACTTGAAAATGATGTTCCACAAGGAAGCATCCTTACTGGCACACTGTTTACTTTAGCAATAAATGATATCAGTAATAATCTATGTACTGTATTGGAATTAAAAGTAACCTGTACATGGGTGATTTTGCCATATCTCGAATAAAATCATTAATAAAAGCATAATAATAGATGAATGGACCTCATCTTTAAGTTTTAAATTTAACATAGATAAAACTCAAGCAAATAAAACTCAAGCAATAGTGTTTTGTGAAAAATTTAACATGAATAAAACTCAAGCAATACTGTAGTGTTTTATGAAAATCAAAAATGGAAAGAAGGTGAAGAAATAGATTTGAAAATCAGAAACCATAGTATACCAATTGGCCAAACAGAAAAATTTTTAGTTTTAGTATTTGATACTCATTTGAACTGGAAAGCCCACATAACATACTTAAAATCAAAATGAAAAAGAGCATTAAATCTACTTAAAAAACTATTGAACATATTGAACATTTCACTGTACTGTAACAACAGTGCTGAATCATTGATTATGTAAGTGAAATATATGGCTCAGCATCTGCAACCTCCCCAGTCCACAGAGAACTAGTAACAATGAAGAGTGCCCTGAGAATTCAAACAGGTGATTCTCCAACCAAAAAATTATTTGAATTAAGAGATGTATTTGTAAACAATCATCCAACACCTTTCTCGGTTAAAGTTAGAAGATTGTTTGAGTCAGTGAGTATAAATATACAATTACTTCAAAAGTAAAATTACTTCCTCCTTGGACTATGAATAAAATGAGAATTTCCACACACTTGAAATACTTATCAAAAAGATAAACATATACCCAGAACATCATAGACAACATACAATAGAGAATATAATACGAAAAGGTCCACATTACGCAATATACACAGATGGATCTAAATCATAGTACCCCTAACACAGCTGCATTTGTGAATTAGTGGTAAAGATTAACTGTTGTGTGATGCAGATCTTTTTGGCTTCATGAAGATTAGGAGCACTTTCAACCTCTTATCCCCCTCCCCAACTAGGTGTACCAGGGTTCTGCAGCAGAAAAAAAGCAAACCATTAGAGTAGTCTTTGATATGGAGATGGCATATGACTCTATATGGCAGCCTGGCATTGTACTACATCTATGTGAGTTCGATATCAAAGGCAACATCTAAAATTTATTAAATCTTTTCTTTCAGGAAAAATACCTCTGTGTAAGGGTTGGAAATAAGATATCTCATGTACTTATACAACAGGAATGAGTCCCCCAAGGAAGTGGACTAAGTGTTACATATTTTTTTTATAGCTGTCAGTTCTCTCTTTGTTGATGATTTTGCTATCTACTACAGTGCCCATGATCCACAAATAGCAAGTCAGCATATCAAAAGAATTGAGTCTGTGACTAAATGGGCATATGAGGATGAATTAAAATTTTCCTCTATTAAAACTGTTGCAGTATGTTTGAGGAGTAAAAGAGCCAAGGAGGTTTCAACAAATTTGAAGAAGAATTAGAGGAATTTATTTCTGGTGATAGAAGTTCATTTCTCGCTATAATGTGGTTCGGATTCCACAACAAGCTGTAGGTCCCGTTGCTAGGTAACCAATTGGTTCTTAGCCAGGTAAAATAAGTCTAATCCTTCGGGCCAGCCCTAGGAGAGCTGTTAACCAGCTCAGTGGTCTGGTTAAACTAAGGTATACTTAATTTTACCGTGCAGTGATGAAGGGATGAAAGTTGACAGAAGATGCACTTAGTTTTCACACAAACTTTTCAAAGGACAAAGTGAATAAATCACCAGGTATTTTAATTCTATCCAATTTTAATGAGAGAGCAGATAAAAAAAGTCCTTTTAAAACTATTAAACTGATCTATATAGATCCAAGGAGTATAGCCGCCAAATTACTTGCTTGTAAAATGAAAAAAAAAAAACTACTTGTAATATATAACATGGGTTTATGTTTTTTTCCTCTGGAACTTTTAAAAACCTTTCCTGTGGAGAGGATGTATGTGGGCAATGATCAGATGTCTCTTAAGCCTAAGAAGAGAAGAACTGGGTCTGCACTACAAAATCATTAAAAAAGCTAATTTTCTAATACAACTTTTTTTTTTCTTTTACAGAAAACACATATCGGTAAATTTACCTAGAATGTGAAAATACAATGCAAGTTATATCATATATGTTAAACTGCAAAACAAAAATGTTCAGATACTTAAAAACACCATGCATGTCCAGAGTAACGGGAATTTCTCTGATGGATTTGTTCATATAGATCTGGAAGATAAGCGGGGACAAGCTGGTTGTGTTACTTTGTATCATGATGACAGTATTTACTCGTTTTCCTCTATGAACAAGATTATTATTGCATCATAATAAGCGTTAATGGTCATTATTTTAGTTTCTACAAATGTATGTTTGTATTTCAAAGCATTGAAAGTTAGCTGGCATCAATGGAAGTCAATGTTATGAGGACTAAGGTAGGTTGATCAAACCTAGATAAATCCACAGGAGTATTCTCTATGATGTGAAGAAGAGCCCAAGAACTTTGGGCAGGAAAGCACAAGTCAATGGATAATGGCGTAATGGCTTTCGCACTTTGATGACTGACGTTGATAAAGCTACTGTCATTAAAAGGAAATCTTTATCAAGGTTAAAGTAGCCTGTCAACTCAAAGATTTTCTGGCTATGCTCCCATGACAAGCTTGGAGTTAGCCTACACAGCTGCATTATTCTGCTGCGAAACTGAAAGATTTCCCAGTACATCAGCATTTTTTGCATGATATAAAACTTTCATTGCCTGTGCAGTAGATTTTGAGTTATTTATGGCAATAAATATTTTTACTTAACACAGCTTTTTTTGTGAATGATTTGTGGATGAAAATCAATTTCAAAAGTAGAGACTATATGAAGAAAGCAAGATTGTAGCCTATGGTTGAAATTTTCCACTTTTTTACAATCTTAGAATGTTACAGCAACTGTCAGATGAGTAGGGTATGAATTTCTTAGAGAATTACCCTGAATGCTATGGTCCTTTCAAATTCTGTCTGGTACGGGCAGTCCCCAGTTAACGGTGGGCTCGGGTATCAGCGATCTGGTTTTACGGGCGCTTGTCTAGCAACAAAAATTGGTAATTTTCAGCACCGAAAATTGCCGATTTCCACTTATTGGCGCCGATAATTTGGTGTATTTGCGCCGATATATACCCAACAGAGGTGCCAATCTCCGGTTATTGGCGCTGAAAATCGTTGATTTTCGGTTATCGGCGATTTTTGCTTATCGTCACACTGTTGGAATGGAACCCTCACCGATAACCAGGGACTGCCTGTATAGTGAAACACGACCTTGGCAGCCATATCACCAGGTTTCCCAGGGATCTGTGCACCGACTTACCGCTCTCTTCTCCCCCTTTTCCCATCACAAGTCCACCACCAGTACTATATACTGTACAGTAATATTCTCTCTCTCTCTCTCTTCTAAACATATTTTAATAATATTTTATCAATCAATCTCTCAAAAGAAAAGAAAATATAAGGAATTAAGTAGCTATAAATAGGCCTATGCTTTCACGTAAACAGATTTTGCTCTTTCTCTCTCTCTCTCCACTTCTAAAACGTATTTTATAAATATATTACTCAATCTCTCAAAGAAAATATAATGAATTACGTACTTTTATAGATAGGCCTATTCTCTCTCTCTCTATCATAATATTGCATTAATTCTTGTATTGTTCCTCATGATTTCCATGGGATATTAACCCAAATTTTAAAACATTTTCTCTCATTATTTAAGATTCTGTTTCCATTTAAGCATGAATTTTATTTCATTTTAGTGTCATAACATCCCTTATGAGTAAGGTTTCATAGTAGGTTTTAAAGAAGGGTGATCGATATTCTACTCTGGACTGACATTATCAAACAGCATTAACGAATAATATAGAGGTTGTTCCTGCATTCAAGTATAAATAATTATAAGACTTTTACAGAATCTTTATGGTTTAAAGTTACTAGAAATCTAGAAAGCAACAAACACAATGACTTAGAAGCTCTGACCCCCTTTCTAGAGTTGCCAGGTGGCATTATTTAGCAATATGTGTCCAAAGATTTACGAAAACTGTATTATCACTTTTCTTTCCGATAGTATACAGAGAATGTCAGTCAGAAAAATTAAACACCCCTGGTCTAAGAACATTTCCAAGTACAATAAATATCAATAAAGAGGTGGAAGATTGCTTGACAGGATACAAGATATAGAAAATATAATGTTCAGAAATTCCAGCTAGGATGATTAATGACCCTAAAGTATGTGTGCAAGTTGTAACCAAGGAACATTTATCTGACGTGGCAATAAATCACAGTTCTAGCTTATGATGAAATTCATAAAGATTCCAGCAGGTTCTACTCAGATGGACTGAAGACCGGGGATGGGTTAGGCATTGCAATTGTGTGGAATTGCTACAATTTTTACAGCTGCATTGACAGTCATATTAAAATCTATAGAGCTTGTGAACAAAACAGATGGCTGAGATATTACTATTTACTTGGAGTAGTTTTGTGTTCTCATAGCCATTAGGCTAAAGCCATTAGACAATTTAGTCCCTCTCGTCCAGCTATTCAGAAAATCCAGTTATGGCTATGCAGGTAACAGAACAAGCAGATGCAGAGGCCACTTATGCAACAAAAGTTAACTGTATTGATTATCCCTCTGTACCTCATACTGATATGAAGTGGCCTATCATGTCTTATCTTAAACAAAAATGGCAAACTGTTGGATGCTCATCGTCTTTCCTCGAGTTCGGATTCCTTTCCAAAGCAGCAGTTGCGCTTTGTAGATGAGTTATGTCCACTGAAAAGACATGCTAGTGGTATTTTGTGTTCTCTTCCAGTGCCTTGCAAGAAGTTTAAGGATCCCTTGATAGTCGTCAGCCTTCGTGTAGTGGTTGGGACAGCCCGGAGCAGTTTTCTTCGGTTCCTCCTGTTGTAGAGAGTCAGGAAGTGTCTTCTAAGCACTCCTTGTCTCACAAAGTAATCAGATTCTCACAGAGTATCTTCTGATTGTCTTCTGGCGCCAGAACCTGCTTTGGCTCCCGAGTGCCCAGTAGTGACGAAGACTCCTGCTGTCGTCGATCGCCAAACTTCTCCTGAGTGCCCATTGGCACCTGAACTGTCATCAGTTTCTGAGCGCTCTTCTTCTCGTAAGCAGCATAGAGTGCCTGTGTTTGTCCGACTGCTCTGTGTCTCCTGAGGTTCCTGTCGTTTCTTAGCAACCATCAGCGCCTGAGCACCCAAGGACGACTGGGCGCCCTCCTTCCATGGTTGATACTTTTCTTGTGCCTGTTCCCTTTGCAGCTCCTGCAGTTGTTGTTCATGATCCTCAGTCTAGTCTGCTTCAGCCTTCGACTATTGCCCAGTCGACTTCTACAGTGGACCCTATCTAGAGCAAGCTGGACAATATTTTGAGCAAGCTTACTAAGGCTCCTTTGGCTCCCAGTCCACAGATCCAGTCTTGTCACCTGTTTCTTCTGAAGACGAAAAGGAGGTTCTCGTTCAGGGCACTCGCCCCTCAGCTTTCATGGCTCTTCTGAAGTACCTGTTAGACACTTTCCCAAGTTTCTTCTCGCCTGTCGCTCCTTCCTCGCCTGCCTCTGTTTTTCTGATGGAGGCTCAGTGATCGGACTCCTCCAAGTTGCCGAGGTTAATGCTTTCTTCCATAGCACAGAAAGCCTTGAGCAATATTGATAGTTGGCTATCAGAGAAGAGGGAGCAAGGCTAACTAAGAGAAGACACCTTTCTTATGCCAAAGAGGAAGCTCCTTCCTTAGGAGTGTCTGCCTTCTCGCAGGGGACTTCTCTGGCTTAACTGATTCTTCCCGAAGATCAGCTTTTGCCTTGGCAAAGATTATGTTTTCCTCAATGGAACTTTCACATTCACACCATATTAATAATCTTTTTAAGGCGTTTGAAGTTTTTAGCTTTATGGCTTGGGCTGTGTGGGCTCTCTAGCCCGTAAAATTAAGGGGTGTACGACTATTCTTGAAGATTATGCCTCCAACTGGTTAGGGGTGCTTTCCTGTATAGATAAAGGGATCAGGGATGGTTCCCAGGAGTTGGCTTCCCCTTATACTATGGGGGTTCTGAAAAAGAGGGAGTTGTGGTGTTTGTACACCTCTAAGGGGGGTTACACCCTCTCAGAAGTCTGCTCTTCTATTTTCCCCTCTGGACCATCTGCACTTGTTCCAGCAGTCAACTGTTCTAGAGATATCAGAGTATGCAGATCTTCTGACGCAGTCTTATCGGCGCCCTAAAGAGCTGTCTTCTCTTCCCTCCAGGACTGTTTCTCCTTTGCAGTTTCGTCCCTTTTGGGGTAACAGGCAGAGAACATATTCCAAGTCTAGATCTGGAACCAGATTCACATCAAAATCCATTAAGAAGTCATCTTCTGTCTTCCTGTACGTCCTCTTTTAAGTGAGAACATTCCCCTCCGAACACCGGTAGGAGCCAGACTCCTCCTTTTCTGGGAGAGATGGAGAAAGGGGCCAAAACCTGGATAGTAAATGTTCTTAAGGAAGGATACTCCATTCCCTTCCGAGAAGAGCCTCCCTTAGTCAGATCGCCAGTAACATTGATGGAGTGCTCTGAAGGCTCTACAAGGTTTTCAGCCCTCTCGGAGGAAGTTTCCTCCCTCCTCAAGAAGGGGGCGATAGAGTTAGTAGAAAACTTGAATTCTCCAGGGTTCTGCAATCATCTTTTTGTGGTACCCAAGGCGTCAGGCGGATGGAGGCCCATCTTAGTTGTCAGAGCCTTGAACGTCTTCATGTAGGAGACAAAATTCAAGATGGAGGAGAAAAACCACACCGCCCTGTCGTTCATTTGCCAGGGAGAATGGATGACGTCAACAGATATGCAGGACGCATATTTCCATATTCCAGTTCACCAGGAGTTGAAGTTTCTAAAGTTTGTCTTCAGGAACAAAGTCTATCAGTTCTGTGCCCTATGTTTCGGGCTCTCAACGATGCCACAAGTTTTCACCAGAGTTCTCTCTCCCCTGGCAAAATGACTCCATTTGACGGGTATCAGAATCTCCCTATATCTCGACGATTGGGTCCTTCAGGCCCAAACAAGGCAGAAGTGTACGGAGGCTCATCAGAAAACCCTCCTCTTAGCCCAGTATCTTGGGTTGGTCATCAACTTTCAAAAGTCCCAGCTGATTCTGGATCAACAGATTCTTTATTTGGGGATGTTGATCAACTCTCAGACTTTTCGGGCTTCTCTGTCCCCAAAAAGAGTGGAGTCTTGTCTGAGGACAATAAATAAGTTTCTCATCTCAATCACTGTTCAGCCAAAGAGTAGATGAGCCTTTTGGGAACGTTGTCTTCCTTGGAGCAATTCATTCGCCTAGGCAGGCTTCACATGAGACCTCTGCAATTTTACCTAAGGATCAGCTGGGACAGGAAGGTTTATCCAGACACCTTCAGTTTCTGTATTTCAACTGAGATCAAGGAGGCCCTGCGCTTGTGGAATTTAGAAAGCAGGTTAGCGGAAGAAAAGTCTCTTCTTCCATCGAGCCCCAACCTAGACTTTTATTCCAAAGCGTTGGATCTAGGTTGGGGAGCTCTATTAGGAGCAAGGAAGTTTTAGGGACATGGTCCCTGGAATAGAGAGAGTGGCATATGAACGCCAAGGAACTTAGAGCAGCACATCTGGGACTTAAGTTCTTCAGCAGGGAAGTATGTGAAAAGACAGTAGTGGTACATTCAGACAATACGACTGCCCTATCTTATATAAAGAATCAAGGGGAACTCACTCCTCCTCTCTTTGCGAGATAACAAGAGAGCTTCTACTTTGGGCAGATCAAAAATAGACGAACCTTTTAACACGCTTCATACAAGGGAAGTCAAATGTTCTGGTGGACGAATTGAGTAGCCAGAAGCAGGTGCTAACCACAGAGTGGACGCTAGATCAGTAGGTATGTCTGGATCTATGGAAACTGTGGGGGACCCCAATTCTTGACCTTTTTGTGACTTCCAGAAACCACCATCTTCCTCTGTTTTGCTCACCAGTTCCAGATCCTTTAGCATGGGCAACAAATGCCATCCTTCAAAACTAGCCTGACAAGCTCCTCTATGCTTTCCTGCCTCTTAAGTATGGTTAGGCAAGTTTTAAACAAATTTCAGATGCACCAGAATGTAGAAATGATCCTGGTAGCTCCGCTTTGGCCAAGGAAAGAGTGGTTTCTGGACCTTCTCGAACTGCTGTTGGAGTTCCCGAGGCTTCTTCCTCAAAAGCCATATCTACTCGAGCAACCCACTTTTGGCGGTTTCATAAGGGGTTGTCTTCTCTGGCCCTAACAGGCTACAAACTGTCAGTGAACTCCTGCCGAAGAAAGGCTTTTTCAAGAGCAGCTTCGCTAGCTATTGCCAAATGCAGACGTCAGTCCTTGGACAGAGTTTATCAGGCAAAGTGGGCAATATTTCTAGATTGGTGCAAAAGCCACAGAGTTCCCTCTTCTCAAACATCTGCGACAGAAATAGCAGATTTTCTGCTGTATTTGAGGACCGACAGAGGCCTTTCTACTCCAACGATTAAAGGATACAGAGCCATGTTGGGCTCAGTACTCCAACATAGAGGGATAGATCTCTCTTCTAACCATGATTTGTTAGACCTTATCAAATCGTTTGATATTTCTAAGCAGAAAGAGGTTGCAGTAGTTCCATGGAATTTGGGCATGGTGCTTAAATGGTTATCTAGCCACTGTTTTGAGCCATTATATTCAATATCTTTAAGAGATTTGACTAGGATGGCACTGTTTCTTGTAGCCTTGGCAACAGCTAAACGGATTAGCGAGATCCATGTGATGGATAGAAGAGTGGGCTTCTCCGAAGGTAATGCTGTCTGCTCCCTTTCCTTGGGTTTTATGGCTAAAAATGAATCCTTGTCCAATCCATGGCCTCATTCTTTTTCCATTAAAAGTCTGTCGAGAGGTTGTTGGTCCTAATGATGAAGAGAGAGTTTTGTGTCCTGTGAGGGCGCCAAAGTATTATATTCACAGAACAAAAGGAGCGCATGGTTCGTCTAGTGCATTATGGTGTTTGGTCAAGAACCTCTTGCACCCACTGTCAGGAAGATCATTCCTCAGTTGGAGATGAAGCCCTTCTCTTGTGTAAAGTGAAGGCACATGAAATTATAGAAGTAGCAACTTCCTTAGCCTTCAAGCGTAATTTCTCTCTCTCTTCTATATTGCAAGCTACTTTTTGGAAGTGTCATTCAGTATTCGCTTCACATTATTTAAAGGAGATAGAGACTGTATATGAAAACTGCAGTACATTGGGTCCATTTTCAGTGGCTGGTGTGGTGTTGGGGAAGGACGCATAGGAAGCAATCCTTCCTACTAAGCTTCGCCTTGAAACAAGGGTGTTGAGTTTTTTTTAAGGGAGCCTGGGAGTACGACGTGCCTGGAGTACCCTCCAGTCATTTATGGTTGGGTAATGGTGTTTTTATGGTGGTGTTGGTGACTATATTTTCTCTGGTTATATATATATATATATTTTGTACTGCGCCTAGGGCAGGGGCAACTTTTTATCCTTGTGTAGCAATTGGAATTGTCCTTTGCTGCAAGGTACCCACCAAAATAGTAGGTGACCCTTGGCTGTACTGCCGTGTCACTATACGATAAGATGAGCGCCATCCAGAGGCAGCATCTTCCTGTAGCAGCTCTCTTAGGTGAGGATTCAACAGACATTATTTTAATGTTCACAATCTTTTCTATTCTCAAATCCATTACAATTATTAATGTTTTGGGGTAGATATGTTCATGCCTCCCATCTATCAATGTGGGAATCAGCAATGTAATTACTTGGTAAGTTACTTATATAAAAATTACGTTTTTATGATACAATAAAGTTTTATTTGTACTTACCAAATAATTACATGATCGGAGCCTGCCCTCCTCCCCATGCATGATTATGAGGGCATAAACAAATTGAAGCTCTTTTGCTAGTTGTTCCTCTCTTTCCCAAAAGTGGGTGGGGCACATCACCAAAACCCAAAACAATAGTGTGACCCACGAATTTCAAAATTGTAAGCTGCCAATAGTAGAAACTAAATGCAATGTAATTACTTGGTAAGTACAGTATATATAAAACTATTTTATCACAAAAATGTCATTTTATTTTGATAACATATTTTCTCTTAAAGGTATGGAGCTCTGGGATACTGGTACAACTTTAATGATGAGAAAGTGACAAACACATCTTTTTCTGCCATCAATAGTCTCACCCGAACTTTCAGCAGAGACACAGCATATCAACTGTTTTATAAAAAGGTCTGTTTTTTAAATTTTTTTTATATAAGACTATATTGCTTTAAATCTAGTACTTATGACTGTACATGTTTTGCACAGTAGTATTGTCTGCTACTTACTGTGCTTTTTATTAATCGATAGATCCTCCTTGGGTGATATATATCTTAAAAACAACAGTTTCAAGTCTAATTGTAGTGCAAACATTGTAGAACTGATAGCATTCATCCGTGGGTGACATATTTTTTAAAAACAACAGTTTCAAGTTTAAATATAGTGCAAACATTGTGGAATTGATAGCAAAATTCTGGGAAGTATTTTGATGGCTTCATATGAGGATTTGTAGGGTCTTAGCTTGCCATTACTTATCTATGCTTCATTGACTGTCATTGAGAGAACTGTTACCTCAGTTGCTTTCGTACTTTTTCAACTTTCTACCATCTTGATGTCCAGCTTCTTTCTATCTATTACATCATAGTTGAGCTGCAGAGTATTTCTGAAGCTATTTCTCTAATTCCACCCGCAGATCACTTTTTCTTGGTTGTGAGTGGGACACCTGTCATTCCTGTACACTCTGTTTTGCACTTTCTTGGATGGTGATGGTCATAAGTAAAATCCAGCTTATCATCAAGTTCTCATCAAGTAAAACTGCTATCATTTTGTTTTTGTTTCATCTGTGGTGCACATCCTGATCTAGATAAATACCAGATGGGCCAAAGGATTCCATGTGCAGAAGTTACTGAAAGCTTAATGTAGGGAGGCCATAAATATTTTAAAGGCCTTATCTCATTCTTTAATGGGGAGCAGATCATCAAACCCTACTGAAATTATAGTACAAGCCATAGTTTAATTGAAGCTTTTACATTCATGCAAAACCTACTCATATGCTACATCTGCTCATTAAGAAATTGGAGATGCTCACTTTGCTGGTATCAGGTTAGCCACTGGCGCTTTCAAGTCCTCACCAATTACAAATCTTTTAGTTGATATATTAGAATTATATCTGGATCTTTATCACTAGTCAACAGTAGTTTGCCACTGGTTACATTGCAGAAGAGTCCTAGCTTCCTTGTCTTTCAGATAGCAATCAAGCATTACTATTTTGGATTTTATCAGAAGCACAGTAATCTTCCTAGCCATTTGGTTTTAGAGTACTAATGAAGTTTTCAACTCATTTTAGCTGGGCAAGATATGAAGTTTTACCTTTAAAGACTGACTAAAGTAGCAATTTGCAAATGTTTCCAGGTAGTGATGAAAAATACGGAAATAGAAATTAGAGTAATTTTCATATAACATATAGGTAAGTGTAGAGGTGCCTCGTGGATTTTCGAAGATGGCCCTAAGTCCAGTGTCAGTATTGAACCCAAGTACTGGATATTTAAATTAAAATATATTTGCGCTGAATTGCACACATACATCATCTAACAGTTTTTAGAATGATGCTTTGTTGAATGACACGAAACTTTTGGCTCAGTGCAAAGGAGAAGGTTTAAAATTGCATCTGATACTTTGAAGCTTATATTACCTTTCCAGACAGTGCTACTGTCAATCAAGCTTTTTTATCATAGAGATTTTCTAAGTAAAGTTTTCTCAGTAGAAGGTATCCCTGATAAGCCATGTGACTTCAACAAATAATTATCTATGTTGATGCCATGTGACAGGCGAGAGGGCTGTCAAACCGAGATAAAAAGAGATTCCTTTGGTTTGAATCTAAATGTTTCACGGTACTGTATCTCCAATGATTGCTTCAACCTATTTTGTATTTTATTAGCTTTTATCTATCTTGCTGTCTAAACCACTCTACCTTCTTCAGTGTCATGATTATCATGAAGATATACAATTGCTGGGATTGGAGTTCATTTCTAAAGCTATTAGTGGGAGCTGTGGTGGTCTTGTCAATCACCTGGTAATTTTTAGACTTCCGAGATATCAGTGTGTTAATCATTTTGATATCTTAAGGTTGGGACCATCTCTCAGAACTAGCCAATGGATTCCAGGGGTGTTCTGGTTTTTATGGATAAGACTTTCAGCATTCTGTCTTGCTTGCCCACCAAGGTCGATAGAGAGAAGACTGTACTCAAGTAGTACTCTCAGTCCCATCAACCTGTATTATCCTACACTTTAGCCACATAATCTTGTTGGTTCCTTTTCAATGTAAGACCACATAGCTTTGGTGAGGGGGCTCTTGAACCCTTGGAATTTATGTCTGTGTTTGATTCCAAGAGTTCTATCCATTACTCTATTCTGTTTATATTTAAATGTTGTGGATTATTCCAACTATAATAAATTTTCTGTCTTGACAAGTGGGTATCATGGTTGGGATTATGGGCAATATTTAAGCTAATGTTGGGAACTGTGATGGGAGTGTCTTCCATCTGATCATGTTTGGGCCTGAGAGGTATTACGAGGGTTTGGTTTATGCGCCTCGGCTTTTGAATTACTCTGAGTAACAACTACGATGAAGATCAAGGTGTTATCAAGCTTGAGAAAGAGAGTGAGTGATACTATAGTACCTCAGCCTCCTGACCCCAATTCCTTGATGAGGTGGGGGCATGGGTGAATCCACTGCAGGGAATTTATGCGCTATTGTGCCTACTATCTCTGCTGTAGGTTCAACTAAACTTCCATTTCTCTCATCCTCTTTTGCTGATGACGTGTGAATGTTGTTGATTATCTTTTTTGGCTGTACGTTGAATATGACAACAATTTAGAGTTAGGTATTAGATACGTGATCTCCCACTCCCACCTTACTACATAGTGGACCAAACTATTCCTATTTTTCATTATTACTTACTGTAATCTACACCTCTTAGCTTTATCTCTCACTTTTTAGAGAGGTTCTAGTAACATGATGCTTCTTTGGCATCATGTTTGAAGCCAGCTGAGTGATGGAATATACACAAATGACCAGAGGAGGTAGTCCACCACCATACTCTAGGGTAACACTTCCATGTAATTGCTGAAAATCTTGTCTGAGAATCACATCTGAGCAAACTGGGGCAGAACAGGTAAACGTGTATTGTGATAATCCCTGCCACTAACCCTGAGATCCACTTGGCAAAACCCTGCCATCTTGGTTGAAAGGGAAGTTGATGCCATAGATATTTTACCTGATCTGCTGCTATGAGTGACTAGAAAGAGACGCTGAACTACATCTGGTTGGATAAAACTTTCAGAGCTGTCACTATCAGTAAGACCATCTATTTCGGTTCCTTTAATAAAAACTTTACCGCTGCTTGCAAGAGAGAGCTTAGAGTAGCTGCACCAGTGCAGGCTAAGGTTGTATAATTAGTAGAAGCACTAGTTGCTAAGTTAGCACGACACACCTTAGCGAAGTGTCCTCTCTTATGACACTTATGACAAGATGCCTCTCGTGCTGGACATTTCAGGCGGGATGCTTTGAAAAACCACAAAAGAAACATTTAGCATTAACACCTTCTGTCACAGGAGCCGGCTTCTCTAAAAATTCTTGACTGGTGGGTCTTCGTTCAGGTGTTGCTGCACTTACCACCCAATAAGGTGGGGTAGTACAATAAACTTCAAAATCTCTCTGGGCTGATTCTAATGCCCTAGCCTGGTCAAACATGGTTGCTAAATCTGAAGTTTTATTCTCCAATAAATCCTACCTTATTAGTGGTGACTGTAGGCCACTGATAAATGCATCCCTAATAGACTCCTCACAATAGATTACTGAATAGCTGTCACCGCCTGAAAATTACATTCTTTGCTAAGAAGTCTTAAAGCAAAAAGTTAGTGAGAAGACAGCCTGTTGAAACTATTCTGCAGAAGGGTGGCTGAGAAGTTTTCAAAAGTCTTGAACCAGTATTTAAACTCATGAGCCGCCGATGATGAGCTAGTATCGGTGTCTAGCCTTTCTGGTTTCAGCAATCTTTCCATCTTATATATATTTTGTGTTCAATAAATTTTAATAAAACTAGGCCTAAATTTTAGGCTTTATTGAATGCCAAACTTCAAACAATACATCTGTAACAAAAGAAAAGTTTTGTAAGAACTAAAGAAGTACATTACATTCTCATCTAAAGACATATACAACAAAAGAACGCAAATATCACTGACACCATTTCACATTTATCATTATGTAAATGTTGGCACGTATCTCAGTGAGCTAGTACCATATTAAAAGGTATCACATGTAAGGTTAACCATTGTGCCCACAATGTTTACATCTTGTCTTCTACTGGCAATATTACCATATCCACAGAACACGACCACAATACAATGTTGCTATCCTACAAAATAACAATCACAACCATCCTTTTCCTCCCAGAGCAAGGATAAAATTTTTTTCCAAAGAAAAATGGATTCTATGGCAAAAATTAACCCTCCAGGCCCCTCTTATATTCTCCCTGATCCACTAAATGACACTCTACCAGACAACCACAGCCTATTCTCTACAATTGGCTATACAAAAGAAAATGCAAATAATACCCCAAAGAATAAATCATCAATACAACGCAGTATTATAAAATCAGAGAATGTTAAAGATTTGAGAGTATTACAGTTGATTGTGACTAGCAAACCATCTGGACTACCTTTGGCACATGATTGGAAATTAGAATGAATTTCATGAGATAGAAATGAAGTAAGAAGCTTGGGCTGCCTTTAACAAGCATAGAGATGCATTCAAAGCTAGCTGCAATATCAACACTCTCCAAATATTCCAATCTGCTGTAAGAGGAACTTTGACTAAAGAACTTATAGAAATACTGATGTATATACACCTTCTGAGTGGGATGGAGATAGACATCAGGACCCACAGAAAATCCAGCAAGGACTCCCAAGCCTCCTATGTGTGCTAGCAGGTGTAAAGGAAGAGAAATATAACTATTATGAATTCAGTAGATACTTCCAGAAGAAGATGGGAAGTGTAAAGAGTGGGAAATATCTCGATTTGGAAAAAGAAAAATCCTTATTCAAGGAGACTCAAAGACCTAGGCACAGATGCTGAGTTTGATGCAGGTTTATGGTAATGAAATGCTCAAAGAGATCAGACCCCACATGAACTTCAGATATTAGGAAGGGGTAATCTCTGACAAAGAACTATATGAATTCACAGAAAATGAAATTCTAGGAATGAGCCTACTATCAGTGTAGAAGGTGAAAAAGATATCTAGTACCAACATGATTGTTTCAACACTTGAGAACCCAGACATGTCATCCCTTATTGCATCTGAAAATGAAAGAGTGGAAATGAAACCATCCCACCCTCAACCTATGCAATGTTTTAACTGCTTAAAGTTTTGCCACTTATCAAGTGTGTGTACAAATACTAAAGTCTGTAACAACTGTTCAGCCCATGAACATAGTTTATGCTGGACTACTTCCAAGTGGGTGTTAATACACTCAGACCACAAATCTAATAATAAAAAATGTGAACAATTTTAATTTTAGCAAGCAGCAAATAATAAAGTAAATGCTGAACACGCAGTTGCATTGATCATGCAAAAAGGCAAATGGGGCAAGCTAAGATCTATGCTATGGCTTTAAATCCCTTACCCCTAACTACCAAAAGGGATCTAGTAAATGTAGTAGCATTCCCCCCCTGTAGCAGGTGCTCTATCCCCTGTGGCAAAGGTATACACATCACCACCTGGTGGAGAGAATCTACCCTTATTTTTACCATCTCCCACAAGACAAGCAGCATCACAGATAGAATCTCTGCTTGAAGAAATGGAATTTGAAACACAAGGCACAAAAGAGAGTGAGAACAACCCAAAGAAACAAATCCAACAAGAAAAAGGACTCAAAAAACTATAAACAAAATAGATGTCTGTCATACAATGGAGGTGTTGTGGTATTGTTTCTAGTGCTGAACAAATAACACTAAACAGGGAATCAGCTGCAAAGATATATCTCCAAGAAACAAAAATTGGAAAACTATATAACCCTGGTTTAAATTATAATGTTCACAATCTCTCCCACAACCAGGAAAAAGACTTAAAGGAGGCCCAGGTTGTATTATCCATAAATGAGTAAAATGCAACATTATCCAACTTGACACGAAGCTTCAAGCTCGTGCTGTACAAGTTCATACTGATAAAAAGATCACTCTATGTTCTTTGTATCTGCAGCTTCGATTGGAAGATCACCTCTTTGATATTTCTGGAAACAACAGGCAGTTAGATATCTTTGATCTTCAACACTTAATTGACCAGCTGCCTTCCCCATTCATATTAATGGGTGATTTTAATGCAAAACATACTCTCTGGAGAGGTAATGTATGTGATAAATGAGGTAACATAATTGAGCAGTGCTTGACAATAATGATATATTATTATTAAACAATGGATCACCAACAAGTTGTGATGTATGCCATAATTCCTCTTCTGCTGTTGACTTGAGTATTTGCTCCTTGGCTTTTGCACTAGAATACCCGTTGTCAGTAAGTAAGCACTTGTATGGAGTGGCCATTGGTCCATACACCTGCAATATATTTATAATACTCTGTCTCCATGCCTCACAAGTGGAAACAGATGAAGCAGACTGGTGTTCATGAAAACTTAACAAACACTGAAAATTCCAAGGATTTTCCTTCCTAAATTCAAGCAAATCAGCACTTCACTAAAGTAGTACTATATAGTTCAGATAAAGGTATACCTAGAATGCAGGCTTGCCACAATGTCCAGCTGTTTCTTGGTGAAACCAGACATGTGCATTGCTAGGAAGTCACCAGGACATGCTTCTGTAGATATTTAAGATTGCCCTGTGAGGCAAATAAAACAGCATGTGCTAGAGCTTGTGCAAAACAGACAAGAACAGTATTAAAGGCTACAAGACTATCATGGATAAAGTATATCTCAGAGAGCTAAGCAAAAACTCATCTTGCCAGGTCTGGAATAGGATCAGAAAATTGCAAAGCAAATTTGTTCCAGACCCACTTCCTATACTAAAGGTGAAGAATGGATATGTACCTGATCCTAAAGAAGTGGTAGAAAGTCCAAGCATTTTGCCAAAGTATCTAGTGCAACATAGTACTCTCCTGAGTTTCAGCAAATTTGAAACTTCACGATCAGTAGTTCCACCTCAGTGCAATAGTAAAGAGGCTTTCAGTATACCTTTCACCATGGATGAAATGCTGAATGTTTTAGCCAACTCTTCATGAACATCCCCTGTGGAAGATAATATTAGGTATGACATGTCAAGCATCCTCCAGAGACCACCAAGGTCTTCCTCTTGGACATAGGATTGCTACTCACAGATACTTATTGCAAAGTAGTCTTAAATGTAAAACACTTTCTAATTGACTGCACACATTTTACTCAAGATAGAAGAGCTACCTTACTAAATAGCAAGTCCATGAGTGGGGTACTTGTTAATAATTGTGGTGTAAATAAATTAATGTCGTTTAAAATTAGTTTCTGAGTTTATCTTTTTTGCTAGATGTTAATAATTTGACTTGGTTTTTAAATTAAGGAGTATTATATATTTTAAATGTTTGATGAATTTTAGTGAAATTTACAATATTAGATTCTAAGTGCTGAATGGCTTTAGTTGCTCCAGTGCTTGGCATGTCTTCCTAATATCGAGGAATCAGTCAGTATAGTACCTCAGCCTACTCACATCCTGACACTGAGTACTCTAAGACTACTAGAGTCTATCTCTGCAGCATGGCAGAAATTCAAAATAATGTATCCCATGACCCAGGAGGTTTTCCACTGCCAAAATATTGGGCATACATTTATACAGTACATGTAGGTCAGAGTTACAAGGCAAACCAGCAATATGCATTGATTGTTGAGAGAAAGACCATGGTATTTGCAACAAGGAACCCAGAAGTATGCACTGAGGCAGGGGTAACATATCTTCAGACCAATATGACTACCAGTTGAGAAGGAAATTTAGGTAGTAAGAGTAACAGAAAAGGTCTCATTTAAGGAATCAAGGCAGAAATCTCAGGTGAAAATGGACTTAAGTTTTTATGGCCTAGTTACAAAATGCAACTCATTACAAAATACTGGACTTAACACTGAAGTTAGGAAAATTAAAGAGAAGCAAATGAATCGTGTATATGACCACCACCAAAGATGAACAGATCTGTAAGTGATAGGTCAGTCAAAACTAAGTACTGTATAGTCTTGCTGATGAAAAGCGGTTACCCAGCAAAAATACCCAAAACTGAAAATCCAGTGACTGTTGAACGTAGGAGTACCAACAGTCACTGGACCAGTGAGTGCTGGCCCACTGCTATCACCTGCTGACTATTTTGCCTCCCTGGAGAGTAGACTATTAGTTGCTGGTTCTTTAGCACCAACTTCTGATGTTGTTCATACCTTTTGGAGGTAGAGCCAGTAGTTGTGGGCCTTTCAAATGAAGCAGGCATATCATCCTGCTTGGAAAACACACTAACCCTGACCAATCCTCCTCCTTTGTATATGGAGACAGAAAAAGCAGCTGGTGGGACGGCTTCATCAAAGAATGCTCTTTCAGTAGTTGATGAAAAAGATGGAATTTAGAAAGTGAAAGATCTTGCCAAAATCCAGAAAAAATTCCAACTCAGTATCCAAAATCCCTGACCACAAGAAAAACTGGGCCAAAATTTATGAAAGAGAACCACCACTAATAATCCATAAATTCTCTTCCAACCTTCAGTGCAACTGCCAAGGTTGAGGGCTAAATGGTAGGAACTTGAAATTCTTATCCATGATATATCCCCATTTCTATTGCACTGACCCCCCCACCAAAACCAAACCCCACCCCTTGTTGAGGTGGGGTGCTTGTGGGCCTGCTGTGGGGATTAAATGTATTATTTGTGCCTTTGATCTCTGCAGTGGGCTCAACTTATTATTGGGAAACCTCCCTTTTACTTCTCTCCCTATAAGTTTTATTGCTTCCCTCTTACTCTGTCGGTGAGGACCTTCACATGGAATTGATTATGGTAATGACTGTTGTTTGAACATAATACTACATCAGTTTAGTATAGGTAACAGATAGGTGATCTCCCATCCTACTGCTTAGTGGACCCACCTATCCCTCTTCTTCTTCATTACCTATGCTAATCTACACTTCCTAACTTTCTCTTTTGCTTCCTACCGAGGTTTGGTGGCTTGGTGCCTCTTTAGCATCGCATTTGAAACCATCCCAGACGTGAGGTATACCATAAGGTCCCTCCTCAGTGCAAGGGTTGCAAGCTCGCTGGCTGGTGGACGTGCAGTGTGGGTTGCCAACTCTTTTCACCACTTCCAGTGCACATGCAGGGTGACTACGCTGGCCCAATTCTTGATGGGACAAAACTCAAGATGACAAATGACCAGGTTGTCAAAGTCCATCATAGCTCAGTTCCGAGGCCCTGCATATGTAAATAATTATAGTCTGGATATTTCTGATCCAATGGGAACTCTTCCTTTACCTCCCAAGGTATTGGGAAGACAGTATCTTTTTTCATGTACTACCTCAAATCTCTCCTCAACTGAATACAGCCATGGTGATAAATAAAGAAGATATCGATTGATGACCTTTGCAAGGAACAAGGATAGCCCTCTGAAAAAAAGTACCTGGCATTGTGACTATGGAACCATTTTCCCCTTGAACCAGATGTTTCTGTACCTGTGTCCCTAACACAAAAAGGAACAAAAAATAGTTCAATCATTTCAACTACAGGCCCTTTGGAGCCTAAAAGAATACATAGCAAAAAGTACAGACCTGACTCAACCTTGGTTCACTTTAATTCCCTCTTTGGAGAGTCAAGGTTTTTGACTTTGCAAGCTGACCAAGATATATCTTTATTAAAACTGGAAAATTATTTGTTGAACTGATACCCATCACAAGAGATGAGCATAGGACAGATTAAAAAAAAGGGTATGGTTGGTTGAAACAACAACCAGAATCCAGTTGGAAAGTTATCAGAGCATTAAAATTATAAATGATGTAAATACTCATCTAAGTGTTACAAGGCATGATACCATGAATAGTGTACAAGCCACAGTAGTAGTGAAAAATCTAGATGAAGAAATAAAAGATAAATCAATGTTATTAGATTTATTAAAGAAAAGATACAAAATTGTCTAAGACTGCAAAATATATGAGGTCCCAAGCACAAAAGACAAAAATAAATCAGTCAAAATAACAAAGATAAAGTTCAGTGGACAAACCTTGCCCTTGAAAATTAAAATATTGGGATTAAACAGGGAACTAAGGCCTATGTTCCCAAACCCATGCAATGCAAGAACTGTTGCAAATATGGCCATACAGCCATTAAATGCAGAAATTTTCCCAGATGTGCCTACTGCAGTTTGCAGGAACATAAAACATGTTGAGACTGTGGCCAACCAAAATGCATAAATTGTGGCCTAGAACATCATGCTCGATCTAAAGTATGTGTATTCTATATTTTAGTGGGGCAGATAACAGAAAAATTGTGCAAATGATGATACAAGCATCAAATTTGGCACAAATGTCCTCCAAGGTATACTAATCAAATCTGCCTGATTGGCCAATTGAAAATCCAAGATGACAGCCATTTTCAAGATGGCCGCCAAAATAACCACCCAAAGTAGATGTTTTGCTTAGAAATATTTGTAGTTGTCTGATTTGCTTGATCTAAGTGTGGATTCCTATGTTTTGAAGCCTGCTGAACTATATATTCCTGTTTAAAAAGCACTCTGAGACATATTTCTCAAGATGACCACCAAGATGTTTGTCTTTCTTTACATAAGTTTTGTCCCGGCTAGTACATTTTCAAAGTTATGCATACCATGATGCTGTTTCTTGATCTGCTACTGTTCACATATGCAGCTGCAGAGTGATGTGCAGGGAAGCTCTGCCTGAGAGCACTTGCATCTTCCTTTGCAAACCTTCTTACAGGAGCACTTTGTCAATTATTGACAGCTTGCTGCAATCGGTGGTAGTGTTGTCCAATGTATATGCCATACTTCTCCTTTCTGTGTCCACCCCCATTCAGCTGGATTGCTCATGTGTGGATAACAGTGGGTTGCCTGGACCCAGATGATCCCAGCCTGGTAGGCTGCATGCTTTGCATGTTCACTGAGGGCTGCCTATGTTGGTGGAATTGAGTTGAACGGCCTCTGCTTGTGGGCACAGATCTAGTCTTGCTTCGTCCACACCAGTGGCTGCGCTTGATCTGTCGTACATGAGGACAATGAATCTTTCCAGCCTCTGCATGTCAAGATCACAAATCAGTGTTGGATGCTGGCTGAGCTTGATGAATGTTTCAGTAATATCATCAAATACATTCCAAGTCTGCCTTGCAGATTTCTTCGCTTTCCCACGGAAGGCAGACACAATGTCACATCCAGTGAATGCATGAAAGTAGGGGATCCCTCTAGCTTTCTCAAGCCCAATTGTAGAAACTACCTCATGGACTGGAATCCATCGCATATGGGCTCCTTGGCCAAAGGCAATCCACATTTCCTGAAGACCTAGATTCTGGAAGGATGGCAGTACAGATATTGCTATGACTAGCACATCTGTATCATTAGCCTTGATGATTATAGACTTGCTCCCGTCAGTCGTTGCATCCTTAGCGTGAACAAATATTTGACTGGCAGCTTCTTCGTGATAACATGGGGACACAGCATCCAGAGACTTCACTGTGTTGCTAATGACATCCTCTCCTTTTGTGACGATGACTGTGCTTGTCGTTTCTACTGAGCACCATAGGATTCCACCTTTGGGATGATGTCTTCTTTGGCATAGTCATTAAATATCTTTGAAGTACATGGAGGTGAGGCATTGATAAGTGCTGAGCCGTCAATGATGATTATATCTCCCTTTGGTTCTCCCACTGGGACATTCACTTGCGCTTCAAGAATTTCAACCAGCTGTGACTTCTGACACATATGAAGCTTGCCGCTGTCACTGAGAGATGCAGGGTATGACTGATTCTCGTGCTTGAAGAATTCTTGCAAGTCACACTGTCTGTTCTGGCTAGAGATGAACAGTCGTGAGAATAACTGACAGTCATCTTTTAGGACTCTCCTTAGAAATTCCCTCAGCCTGTTCTTGTTTGAAGAATGAAACAGGGTTCTTCTTGATTGGATGATAGAAAAGACTTTCAGCTTCATCCTCTAGCCCTTTCATAAATGATAGGAACTGCTCTTTGCCTCGCCGGTGATGTGTAGCTACCATTTCAGCTAGAGTTGGGTCTGCAATGTTCTTTGTATCTAACACCATCAGGTCTACTGATTCTTCTTGGAATGGGTTACCCATCTCCTGCATCACTGCAGAGAGTGATTACACCTTTTCAAAGAAAGATTTCTGGGCACTTGGTGTCTGCTGCTGCATGTGGCATCCTTCATACCAGACTTGGCCTTGTATCCAGCTAGTAGACGACTAACTTCAGGTCCAGCGACCATCTAACTACGAAGTGCTGACGGGTCTTCTATCAACCCAATTGCTCCTCTGTCACCTTTGATCACTGCATTATTGTGCTCATGCACTTGATCAATCGCCATGCCAGAGAACTCTCTTCTCGACTTGTGGATGACGAAGTTACCATCGTGAAACTCCTTGGCCACGTCTGGATGTTGTTGTTCAAGTGGCATCATATCTTGGAGGTGAATAGTGATCCACTGGGCATAATTAACGTTATTTGCAAAGAAGTAAGGCACCAGTTCTGAAAGTGCTTCACGGTACAAGTTGAAGCCTCCTCTGAATGAGCGGATGAGGGTGAATATCATGAGTTCCATGTCCAGCACCAGACTCCAGAATTGGAACTGCAGACTCTCTTTCTTCTGTTTTTCACACCAATCCTCAAAGGTTATTTCTGATATGCTAAGATCTTCAGAGCAGAAATCATGATATGCCTTCTTCTTCAGTTTGTACAAGGTGTATGCTGTAATCTGGTGTGCTTGGCTTGTCTTTGCGACACTGGATGCAGACAGGTAAGACTCTGATGTACCAGATGAGGCCACCCCTGCTTCCACAATGGCACTGGTCCACCCACTGCCTCGTAGTAATGTTCCTATCAATCTCAGTGAAGCCATTTCTATAAGAAAGCCTCCAAACATGACAACAAACTTGTCCTCTCCATATTCTTGCCACTTCCACTGTATTTGTTTCACCAGAGCATACAGCGGTTGGTCAGCGACAATTTCAGGTGTCTGCTCTGGGTTCAGAAAAGCCACTGTATCATGGACCTTCTCCATGGCATGCTTGATAGTTGCAACAGAGTGTGCCTGGTCTCGCCACACAGGCATCATTGCCGATATGCTCACTTCAAATGGACGGCTCCTTTTCTGTGTTGCATGATATGCTGCCCATGTGATGCTGACTACATCAGCCACATCCTCAGTGAGGAAGACTTCCTCCAATCAAGAATATTCTTCTTTCAAATGTGACCTGATTGACTCTGGTGCTGGTAAGGATTGGCTTGCAACTGGAGGAGAATTGGGGTTTTTGGTGATATATGCTGGTCGAATATTGGTGTATGCTTCTGGAAGCTGTGGAACTTTTTTAACCTTCATTTTTGACTCTATATCTAGTTTGAGTGGCTCATGTTCATCACCAGGATTTCCTGTGTTTGGATGCTGGAAAATGGACACACTTGTACCATGTAAAGATGTTTCAGCTGTGGTCGCAGTCAGATTATGATCTATGTTGTCAACTGCTCCAGTTGTGAACAAATTCTTTCTCAAGACTGGGGGACAGATTACTCCACCTTCCACATACTATGCAACAACTGCTTCTCCTAACTGTGCTGAGATTTCTAAGACTCGGTCATATGATATGCTGAGCCCGTTCTCATGGAGCATTTCAATTATTTGTCTCTTCCTTGTCTTGGCAAACACATGCAGGCCTATGTAGAATGCAAAATGTGGCTCCCGTTCCTTCCTTGTATTTGGCAAAGCAATTGTACTGTAGAAGTTGTGATACAGCAAAGTCTGATTTTGACGCTCCACGATGGAGTTGGGACTTGATGTCTGCACCATGTTTGATCATGCATACAAACTGAAGCAGTGATGGTGGCACAGCCTGTTGTCTGCACCATGTTTGATCATGCATACAAACTGAAGCAGTGATGGTGGCACAGCCTGTTCTAAGTCTTTGTCATGAAAATAGCTGCTGAAATTCGACTTCTGACGGAGCATGTCTTGTCTTATTATCCCAGCAGCTTTTGCTAGATGGTTTGCTTCACCATAACGGGATGCTTCTGATAGGATTGAACCTACATCAGTTTCAACAGCCAACAGAACTTCTCGTCCTTGGCGATTAGCTTGCAGCTGTTGAATGTGCAAAAGCAGCTGATCCTTGAGTCGAGTAGGATGAACATCAGGTGAGTCAACACCAAGCTGTTCCAGCCTCTGCTTGTAAAGCTTGGTCAAATCACCTTGAAAATCGGTGGCTTCTCACTGGCATTTTTCATCTTGCAGATGTAGGTGACTAGTTCAGAGAAAGCAATTGGATATGCATCCGTCCAGTGTTCCTGTGCTTTTTCTTGCTCCTGCACCTTTAGGTATGCTCATTCTCGGTTATACAATGTCACCAAACAGCCAGAATGATATTTCACTTCTTGGGCTACGACATCTCCTGCACTTAGTTTGGCTAGAAGTTTTGTATCACTGAGTGTTTTGGCACATTCATTTATTCTCCTATTCACTTGCATTGTCATTGCTTCTCCAAGCTCCCCTCCTTCAGTTTCGCAGAAGACACATTCTTTTGTTTTAGTTTCTTGGAGCTTTCATGGAATCATACTTCTACTGTCCTCATCACTAGTACCTACATGACTTGCTCTTTTTTCAGCTTGGTGTAACTGTGTTGTTGAACAGAAGCCTGCAACTCCCATGATATTGTGCCTTATTTTTTCTCAACGTTTCCTCTATCCCAGAACCTTCGTCAAGTCTTGCAGGTCTAGCTTGATTGGTAGCGCATTGAGTGAGTGAAACAGAGGAATATTCTTTGCCAGGTTCGTATATCCATCATCCCCTCTTCTGGCAGGATTGGCCTGGGGAGATTTTAGCTCTTCTTTCTTAACCTCCTAACATAGGCAACACTTGGTCCAGTCTGTTTTCCGTGATCATCCAGTAGAGTTCGCATCCATGATTACGATGACAGTCAGGGTCGAGGGTTTATCCTTTTACCATCCTGTATATGTGTAATAGTATAATAGGCCTCTTATGTCCTGTAATATACAATAGGCGCTTTCCTGTATGGGATACAACTAGGTTCTTGCACTGTGCCATACACCTAGTCCGATCGTTCATCCAGTGTTATAAGTCCTGTGCGATCTGTACACCATCCAGATAACTAAAACCCTGTTATCCTTGGTTCGGCTCTCCCACGCTGGCACGTCCTGTCCATTCAGGTGTGGCTGCCTAACTGATTTGGGGTTGATTAGGCAGCATTTTGGATACTAGTAGGGTGTTGCAGTATGATGCCAACATAAATTTTCTACTTAGCTGACACTGAACCCCATGCTGAGTTTCACAGCAGTGATGTCACCAATGTGCCTTGGTAGTGCCCGACAATCACTCCTTTAATACAGTGCCTTAACCATGTTATAAACTAGAAAATATACATCAGCAGGCTTAAGAACATAGGAATCCACACTTAGATCATGCAATTCGGACAACTACAAATATTTCTAAGCAAAACATCAATTTCGGGTGGTTACTTTGGCGGCCATCTTGAAAAATGGCCGCCATTTTGGATTTTCAATTGGCCAATTGGGCATATTTGATTAGTATCCCTTGGAGAACAGTTGTGCCAAATTTGATGCTTGTATCATCACTTGCACGATTCTTCTAAAAAATTACTCTTATCTGCCCGCTACTTACAATACTGAACTCAAATTACTACAAGAATGAACTGGAACGTCAATCAGGGAAGCAAAGTTAAAACTGAAAGCGAGAGGACTGAATGACCCAGTCAAGAAATTTAGGTATGCAGACACTTCAAAATCAAAAAATACCTGAACTGAAATGAATGATAACAGAAATAAAGAAATATCACCACAAAAAATACATACTCATAAAAACTCTTTTAAGGAAATTTCATACAACAATGACATCGCAGTGGACAATTGATTTACCTCTTTACCAGAAATAGATACGAATAATGACATAGGAAGACGAAGAAGAAACAAAATCACAAGAATGTGATAAAACAGATAACAACTTGGAAGAAGCAAATAGATACACCATCTAATTCCACAAAACCAAACTCTAAAATGATAAATAACCCACCAATCTCACCAAAAGCTAAAATTCAGAAACAGAATAACCTTAAAAGTGTCACAATATCAAACATTCCCCTGTCTCCTAAAGTAACAATAGTAACTCTAGGCTGAGAATAAAAAATTCATATAAAATGGGAAACCAAATATAGATGATGATGATTACAATGAAAGCAAAGAAATTTACCCATCACCAATTATAGGTGCCACAAAAAAATCAAGAAAAAACAACAAATTGATGAACACGAAGATACATGCGGTTGCAGTAAATGCTTTGTAACAATGTGCCACAAAAATGAAACTATAACTAAAGAAAGCCTAACCAACACCATAAGAAAGTTCATAAGATATAGGAATAAAGAAAAAACAAACATCAAATCTCATGAGGAAGTTTGTATATGTATTGAACACTTAAAATATTCCTGTACAAAGAAAAACATATTAATGTTACGAATATCCTAAAGAAGATCAAAATGAAAAATTAAATCAAGATAGTATAAATTTAGCAGTTACTGATGGGCAAATTCAAACTACAAAACAAATGAATCAAGACCTACAAAAATACAAATTAACTTATAACAAACATATAATTTATCTAATTTAAAATAATTTGACCACTCTCATATTACACCATTCAACTGGTATATAATTCAATGGAATATAAATGGACTGTTAACGAGAGTGCACTTAGAAGTACAGCGACTTATAAGTGAGTACGAACCAATAATTATATGTATACAACACGTAGGAAAACTGGTTCCAAATATAGGTAAATATCTACTAGCCACATCAAAGATAAATTAAAATAATTTAGGAACAGCAATATTTGTCCATAATAAATAATATATGACAAAGTAAATATAGATTACACTGAATTACAAATTTCAGCAATAACTGAAAACATAAAACAACATGTTTGATATTATTAACTTATTATACAACCAACTTAATAAAAAGTATGATTTAAATGTACAGTAAACCCCCCATATTTGCGGGGGATGTGTAGCACCACCTCCCCCCGGCAAATAGCTAAAATCCGCAAATACTTAAAACTCCTCTAAAAATGCTTATACTTGAGTATTTTAATAGTTTTATCACAAAAAGTGTATTTAGTCATGAAAATGATATGAAAATACAGTAATTAGTGAATATTTCTCAGTGAAAAATACCAGGAATAGGTGAGTTTTCAGTGAATAATGTGTACAGGCAATCCCCGGTTATCGGCAGCCTGGGTTACTGGCGATCCGGTTTTACGGCGCTTGTCTAGCAACGACGATAACCAGATTTTCGTCACTGATAACCGGTTATCAGCGTTGATTGCCCCTTATCGGCGGCGCCGCTAACCGGTTGTCGGCGCCGCTAACTGGGGATCAGTGCTATTATCGCCGATTTTCGGTTAGCAGCGATTTTCGGTTGTCATCACGCCATCAGGAACGGATCCCCGCCGATAACCGGGGACTGCCTGTATATATGTTCCACAGAAATCCGTTAATAGGCGAGTCCACAAACGTGAGAACGCGAATATGGGTGTTTTACTGTATTACAGCAAATATTAAAAGAATTTAAGAATCTCATATTACAGTGGACCCCAGCTTATTTGCGGTTCAGCATTCATGGATTCAGTTATCACTGATTTTTCAATAAATTGTGGAAAATTCGGTAATCGCAGATTTTTACATAGAGCAATATTCACTAATTACTGTATTTCTGGATCGGGTCCCGTGTCACCCGGTGAAAAAGTCCATTCAGCACTTATTTCTAGGTAATTCCATTGCTAGATACCAGAGAAAGCTAAATGAAATGCTGGAATTACTACCCCCAGAGCGAGCTCCATTAGATGGAGTTGTGTATGGAAAAGGGTGAACTACAAAAACACGGAACCTTATCCTATAGAGATCCCAAAGTCAAAAGTCCCACAGAGAGGTGCCGTTACAAACCCATGCACCACTCGCGGACAGCACACAAAACACCGCTAGCCTCATTCCATTTCAGCAAGCACCTACGATCACACGTTTTTTTTCGTTGTGCTTTTAATCTTGTGCTTTTTGCATCATTATGGCTTCCTCACAAGGCCTTTCTTCACCTAAGTTGAGTACCAGTGTTTCGTTTTTTAGTTGAGGCGATTGAGGCTCCTTATTTCCCTTTAGTTTAATAATTAAAGGGATTTATAACGCCCGTCTCGATCTCCTCTCGCGGCCTCACGTGACCTCCATGTGTGGTTCGTGATCTTGGGTCGCCCTGTTTTTCGATCTTTCTCACGGTTCCTCTTCGTGTTTAGGATAATTTTCCTTTTCATGAGGTCTAATTAGTGATTTTGATTGATTAACATTGTTTCCCTTTGCTTCGAGAATGAGGGCTGGTGTTTAGGCGTCGGGCTTCCCCCTCGAGCCTATTCGCTTCTTATCAATTCATTAACATGCCTTATTTTTGCCCTTCTCTTCTCTTAGCTTCTGGGAATTTTATTTACGTTAGTACTTTTAAGTTTTTTTGTTTTATCTTTAACCCAGTGTTTGGATGCATTTGATATTTGATGATTATTATGGATGTTTATTTTGTTACGAAGTGGCCATTTCCCTTCACGTCCACATCGCGTTGGGTATGGTCCTCCTCTTGTTTTGTTTTGTTGAGTTTTTATTTTATCCATTTTTCATGGGTTGGTTGTTAGCTTTGGATTTCCTTTTTGGGGCGTTAGGCTATTGCCCCCCCCTTTTTTCCATGAAAAAAGGGGGGTTGGTCGTTCATTCTTTTCGTTCACATGCCCTTCATAAGGTTTTGTGTTCGTCTTTTCCAATGCGGCGCTCTCCTTAAGTTTTACTAGGGTCTTCTCATTTTATGTTCCCTTCCCCTGTTTCGGCTTTTTGCGTAGGCTAATAAGCCTCTCGTTTAAGCTGAAATAGCGAGGGATCTCATGTTGCTTCCCTCTCCCTGTTTCGGCTTTTCGTTTAGGCTAATGAGCCTCTTAGTTAAGCTGGGATAGCGAGGGACTTCATGTAGCCTACCCTAGTTTGGTCTTTACTTAAGGTTAGTTGTTTTTGGTTATGTCTACCCACCCTTTCCCCTCCTCCTCCCGAGTGCTCTCTCTTCTCTTGATTTGTTTTCAATCTTGTTAACTTATCAAGGATTGGGAGCATTCCTTTCCTTTTAGCCTATAGCTTGTGCCCCCTTCCTCTGCATTGTTTGGCCTTGGTACGGTCCGTGACTTTACCAATTTACTCTCCCTCCTGGGACTGCTGGTGGCTGGGAGGGCTTCCCCCTCTCCCGTCCACCATCTTGGCCATTTTTATCTCCCTTTCCCCCCCCCCATGGAGGTTGTTCCTGTTCCTCTCCTGCTTCTCTCGCGTTTGCTGGGTAACGACTCAGTCAGCGAGTGGGCGGGAGGACCCGGAACGCCCGGATTGTGCATTCCCACTCTCTGGTCGTTCATTTTCGGTTCTTCCTCCGGGGTTTTCATTCCTCCCCTTCATACGTCTTCTCCGGCGTGTCGTTTAATTTGGCGACACTCCGGTTTAGTCCCTTCTTCGTTGCCAGTTAGGGCTTTCCGCCTGACTGTCTTCGTGTTCGGACTTTTGACGTTCCCTGCCCTTAGCTAACTACTGTCTACTATCGGGGCGCATTCCTTGCTTCCCGCTCCGGCGGTTCTAGCGTTTATCGGTCTTCCGTTATCGCTAGTTTCATATTATTTTTAGTTGCCGGGAATGTGCTTTCTCCGGACAGTTTAACCTTCCCATTTCATTTGTATCCGTCACTTACTTTAAGGCATGTTACTCCGGATAGTTCCGGTAAATTTATTTTATTTTATTTATTATTTTATTATTTTGTTTTGTTTGTGTGAGATTTTTTTATCCGGTTACCTCCCGGATCTTTCCGGCTGGTTTCACAGATTTATTTACTACTGTGTTGCTCCGGCACACTACTCCGGCACCTTACACAGTGTACTCATAATCTCATACTCTTACAGGTGGTACGCTGCCAAGAAGAAGGGTGCTCCGCAGCCCTCCATCAGGCCAGCGGCCACGAAGTTTGTCGGTCTCACTCCGGATGTGCGGTCCACGTAGGGGATCTTATTGTTTGGCACCCTGACGGATGTGATGTTTGCTACGCTCTTTGCGAGCAGGCTATCGATGATTCGGTAGGTGATCATGCATCTTTCCTTCTTAGCCAACTGTATTCCTTACATATTACCGATTTCCCCCGCCTTCGGTAAACCGCAATAATGTTTTTCTTCCGGTAGGCTGACCGCAAGTCTCGTGATGCTTCGCCTCAGGCCCTTAAAGTCTGGGTTAGCGGCTTTGGACGCAACATAGGAGCTGGCAATCCCTACATACTCTCGAAGGACATTTGTAATGTCCTTTTTCCCGGCGCTTGGATCACAGCTTCAGTCACCGACGATGTTGCTGCTCCGTTGATTGCCGGGATTCGGGAGTTGACCCAGCCCTCTCCAGACGGTTCGGCTCTGAGCGGTGGCGTTCCAGAAGACGCGGCGGAACTCGAACTCGACCTTGAGTCTCCGAGCATTATCCCGGAGCATCAACCAGGTAAGGGGGTAAGTGAGGCAGGTTCTCCACTGTTTAGCTCTCCTCCTTCCTCTGTTGCTTCTTTTAAAGGCTTCTCTAAATCTTCATACCTTACGGGCACGTCTGGGTCTATTGCTCCGAAGGTGAAGTCCGTTAAAAAGAAAGCCTTACCTACTCCGACAGGCCGATATGGGGTCCCTCCGGCGGCGGCACGGGCGCCGAGCCCCGTTCCGTCGACGAGTACAGCCTCCCCTTCCGGGTCCCAAGCGGAGTCTCAATCACGTCAGGTAGTTCCCCCTCCTCCTTCTTTGGATACGTTTCATTTCTTTGAGCAATTCCTTGAAAGAATCGACGCAAGGGTAGACAGCAAGCTGTCTGGTCTTGCTTCTTCTTTTCAGTCTCTTTCGGAGAAGGTGGAATCACAACAAGGTTCTCATTCTAGGTCTCATTCTGTTCCTGACCCTTCCACTCTCCCTCCCTTTGATCTGGGGAATCCTTGGCGTCTGGCCCTTTATGCTCCCGAGTACGAAGGTACTCTTACCATAGAGGGTTTGGGCACGAGGAGAGTGGAAGAGTTGGAGTTCTATCCTCCGGACCTGACATCTCCCTACACTGGGTTTGCCAGGCTGAAGGGAGAGGTTTGGAACAGGTCTGATAAAGTCCCTAAGGAGACTGTTATCTATCCTAGGGACCAAGCCCAGTCGTCTTTGATGAGGACCAGTACGGAGTGGCAAGCGGAGAACACTAAGCTTACACCAGCTAAGGGAGTGTTCACTATGTTCACTCTCAGTGATGTTCTCCTTCTCCCTTGCACTTCAAAGTGGCCTCTCTGACTAGTCAGGCTTGCTTCAAGGTAAACCCCTTCCTCATCTCCGAGAAACGGACCCAACATCTCTCGTCTTTCCCGGAGGCACCGAATTCTGGAAGGGAGCCCCTAATACGTTTACAGTGACTCGGCTTGACCCAGACTGCGCTTCTGATCTGTTCAGTGAGCAGCTCCCTAAGATCCCGGAGACGCTCTTGAAAACAGAGGCTGATACTAAGGAAAGGCTCGCCAGGTCTTTGAACTCTTTGGCTTTAGCGGAAGCAACTTCTTTGGTTTATAGGGAAGATCCTTTATTCCAGGTCTTGACGAAATCTCTCTTGGCGAGTTTTCAACAAGACCTGTTTGACTTTATGACTGCCCGACTGGCCTGCCGGAAGCACATCTTTTCAGCAGCCACAGTTCGGCATGAACCAAATAAGCTTCTTAAGAGTTCGATCTGGGGAGCTAATCTTTTCCCACAAGAAGAAGTTGATGCAGTCTTATCTGAGGCAGCTAGGGTCAATCAGAGTCTCCGTTCCCGTTGGGGTCTGCCCTATAAAAGGAAACAGTCTGATCTTACCGGCCCTCCCACAAAGTCCAGCAAGAAATTTAAACGTCTTCCAGCTCAGTCCTTGGTTCAGGTTCCTTTACAGGGTCAGCCTTCGACCTCTTCCTCCCATCCTCCGCCTCAGTATGTCTTGGTGAACCCGGCGCATCAATCTTTGGCTGCTCCATCCTATGTCTCCTCCCCAGCTTTCAATCCTGCATATGAAAGTCAGGGGAAATTTCGCTCCAGACAAGCAACCAGAGGCAATAAGCCCCGTGGCTTCGCTAGGGGGAGGGGAGCCCTCCGCTCCTCTCCCAGGAACAGGGGAGGTAGAGGCTCCAGAGGGGGGAAGCAAACACAGGACCGATGACATACATCCTGTGGGCGGGAGGCTGTACCATTTTCGAGCTCGGTGGACCTTCTGTCCCTGGGCTCAGAGTATAGTTTCCAAGGGCCTAGGCTGGAGTTGGATCGACAATCCCCCTCCACCAGTCAAGTTTTATCAAGCTACGACCAAGGATCTCGAGGACTTTGTGGAAGTTCTCCTACAGAAACAGGCTATAAGGAAAGTGAGGACTCTGAAGTTCCAAGGCAGGCTCTTCAGTGTTCCCAAGAAGGGTTCCGACAAACGGAGAGTAATTCTGGACTTGTCCCGTCTGAATTCCTACATTCGTTGCGACAAGTTTCGGATGCTTACTGTCTCCCAAGTTCGGACCCTACTGCCCCGTGGAGCCGTAACCACCTCTCTAGATCTTTCCGACGCCTATTATCACGTCCCGGTTGCGAGAAGGCTCTCCCCCTTTCTGGGGTTCAGGCTCAGAAGGCAGGCATATTCCTTCAAGGTGTTGCCTTTCGGCCTCAACATAGCTCCAAGGATTTTTACCAAGTTGACAGACACGGTCGTACAACAACTCCGGTCTCAAGGGATTACGCTGGCCGCGTATCTCGACGACTGGATCATCTGGGCATCCAGCGTCGAGGAATGCCAGAGAGTTACATCCGTGGTGGTCGACTTTCTAGAATCCTTGGGCTTTCGTGTAAACAGGAGAAGTCCCGCCTGGTTCCGAGCAGTTGTTTTCAATGGCTAGGAATCCAGTGGGATCTGAATTCTCACAAGCTCTCTCTTCCTCCTCCCAAGAGGAAGGAGATAGCCAGAGCAACCAGGCAGTTTCTCAAGTCCAAACGAGCCTCTCGGCGGACCCAAGAAAGAGTCTTGGGCTCCCTTCAGTTCGCTTCGGTGACAGACCTGTTGCTGAAGGTGAAGCTGAAAGATATCAACAGAGTGTGGCGGAGTCGGGCAAATATCAGTCTCAGGGACAAGGTGTCTCTGATCCCTCACATCTTGAAGAAGAGACTCCGGCCTTGGTCGACTGTCAAGAGCCTGTCCAAGTCAGTCCCCCTGCAATTTCCTCCTCCAGCGTTGGTTATCCACACAGACGCCTCCCTAAGCGGGTGGGGAGGATATTCTCAACACCAAGAAGTACAGGGGACTTGGTCCCTCATGTTCCGCCAGTTCCATATAAACGTTCTGGAGGCCATGGCGGTCTTCCTTACCTTGAAGAAGCTTCTTCCCCCCAAGAAGATTCACATAAGACTGGTTCTGGACAGCGCCACAGTAGTCCACTGCATAAACAGGGGAGGTTCAAAATCGAGCCGGATCAACCAGGTAATGATTGCACTTTTCTCCTTGGCATGCAAGAACAAGTGGCACCTGTCTGCCACCCATCTTGCAGGGGTCCGGAACGTCGTAGCAGATTCTCTATCAAGGACAACTCCCCTAGAGTCGGAGTGGTCCCTAGACAGGGCTCGTTCAATTGGATCTGCAAACAAGTTCCAGGTCTGGAGGTAGATTTGTTCGCAACCAAGCTCAACAACAAGCTTCCTCATTACGTAGCTCCCAACCTGGACCCTCAAGCTCTTTTCACGGACGCAATGTCATTGGATTGGAACAGGTGGAAGACGATCTATCTGTTCCCTCCAGTGAACTTGTTGTTAAAGGTCCTTCACAAACTAAGGACGTTCAAGGGTCAAGTAGCTCTAGTGGCTCCCTACTGGCCAAAGAGCAGCTGGTTTCCTCTTCTGCTAGAACTGAAACTTCGCCACATCCGAATCCCCAGTCCGAAACTAACACAAGAGTACAAACTCAGACTGTGTCAGCTTCCTCAAAAATTCAAAGTGCCCTGGCTTTGTGGACTTTATGAAATTTGTGGCTCAAAGGGATGCTAATGTTGATCCTGTCAACACCATGTTCTTGGAATCAGATAAGCGGGTCTCCACTCTTCGTCAGTACGACTCAGCAATTAAGAAACTAGCACTCTTTTTGAAAGAATCTGAGGCTACAGTAATGACCATAAATTTAGCAATCTCCTTTTTTAGATCACTGTTTGAGAAGGGTTTAGCCTCTAGTACTGTTACTACAGTCAAGTCGGCTTTACGAAAAGTGTTCTTGTATGGTTTCAAAATTGACCTCACAGATCCTTACTTTTCTTCCATCCCTAAAGCCTGTGCACGTCTGAGGCCTGTAATCCGTCCACATACGGTTTCCTGGTTTTTAAATGACGTGTTGAAGTTAGCCTCAAATATCGATAATCAGTCTTGGCCCTACCTTTCCTTATTGAGGAAAACGTTGTTCTTAGTTAGCCTAGCTTCGGGTGCTAGAATTTCAGAGCTGTCTGCACTCTCTAGGGAGCCCAACCACGTCGACTTCCTTCCATCAGGGAGGTTTTGCTGATTCCTCACCCTAACTTCCTGGCCAAAAATGAAGATCCATAGCATAGGTGGTCGCCTTGGAAAATTCTCCCCTGCCTCAAGACCTGTCCCTGTGCCCAGTTCATACTTTGAGGGCTTATTTAGACAGGTCTTCTCACATCTCGTCTGGGCCTCTCTTTATCAGGGAAGGAGGGGGTAATATCTCTATGTCTGCTATTAGACAACAAATCCTTTACTTTATCAAGCAGGCTAACCCTGACTCAGTCCCAAGAGTTCATGATATTAGAGCTGTGGCCACCTCCATTAATTACTTTCATTACATGAATTTCACAGATCTTACCAGGTACACTGGTTGGAAGTCACCCTTGGTTTTCAAACGTCACTATTTGAAATCCTTAGAAGCTCTTAAATTCTCAGCAGTCGCGGCAGGGAACGTTGTTCCTCCCTCTGGTTCCCTTTCTGATTCCTAGTCATTTCTTCCTCCACTGCCTCAGTTATCCCCGTACGGTCATTTCAGTCAGGCTTGCCTTGACTTCTCACCGGGCTGTGTTATCTGTATGTTTGTCTAAATGACACATTTAGGTTATAAGGTTTTCAATATTGTATAGTTATTTTGTTTATGTATATTTTTCATATTGTCATGTTAATTTTACGCTAACATCAGTTTCATTTGTACATTATTGTTATTGTTACTAGTAATTAAAAATTTCTTTTTGGACCTTCGGTCTTCTGTTCCCCTTAGATTTTATTATCTCTTTAGTTTAAGAATGATATTTATTTCTCTGTTAATTTTTCACCGGGTGACACGGGACCCGATCCAGAAAAGAGATTTTGACGAAGGAAAAATCTATTTCTGGAGAGGGGGACCGTGTCACCCGTGACCCACCTCCATCATGTATCATGTCCCTCCCATAGTAAACATCATTCTGGTGGGGTGATGCTTTCATGGAATGCGGCTAGCGGTGTTTTGTGTGCTGTCCGCGAGTGGTGCATGGGTTTGTAACGGCACCTCTCTGTGGGACTTTTGACTTTGGGATCTCTATAGGATAAGGTTCCGTGTTTTGTAGTTCACCCTTTTCCATACACGACTCCATCTAATGGAGCTCGCTCTGGGGGTAGTAACTCCAGCATTTCATTTAGCTTTCTCTGGTATCTAGCAACGGAATTACCTAGAAATAAGTGCTGAATGGACTTTTTCACCAGGTGACACGGTCCCCTCTCCAGAAATAGATTTTTCCTTCGTCAAAATCCCTTTTTCGTGACTACATATATTTTTTATGATAAAAAATTATTTACTAATTTTCAAGTACTAATATTAATGTAAACACAGCAAAATATCAATAAAATGTATTTTTTAAAATGCATTTTTAAATATTTCTTAACTCGGAGAGAGAGACATATATGTGTGGAAAGAAACAGGTCTGTAAGCTTTGCACTGGTAATAAACCAGTTTTCTCCCTTCCTTACAGTGAACCATCCCGATGGCTACAGCACCCTAAACTAGTTTTCTCACCTCGTTATAGCACCTACAGCCACACGCTCAGAAATGATATTGAAATGATATGACAGTGATATTGGAATATTAAAATAGTAAAGTGATATTGAAATATTAGAATATTAAAGTGTTTCAGAATGATAGTTTAAGGTATATTTGGTGTTTGAACTATTAAAATAGGCAGTTATAAGGCTTTTTAGAGGGGGGTTCCAATATATTACATTTTTTCGGCATTTGTGGGTGGTTGTGGAACCTAACCCCCGAGAACATGGGTGTTGACTGTAATCCAACATGGGACTGGGGCTTACCACACTACATACAAACTCAGTGTACCCGAAGTTTTTGGATTTTATGGCATCAGCGTTCAAGGAACACTCCCTCTGATGACAACCTTATAAACTCGAGAGACTTTTTTGCAATAAATGGCTCCAATAAAAATTAGGAATGCACCCAGTGCCCCCTGACACCTTGAGAACCAGAAGGGGTAGGTTCTGCCTTTCTAATTAGGGACACTAAGACAATTCTCAGTCCATGCAAAGAAAGTGGCTTGTTTCTGATAGGGGGTAACAAAAAAGGATCATCTGGGACATTTGCCAGGACATCTAGGTAAACTTGGAGTGTTTGGATCAGGCATAATGCCTTATCTGTAATTCTGAGTTCCTGTAGAAGAATAGGGGATTTATTATTCAAAGGGTCCTATGTCTTGGCCAGAAATGACAAGCTAGGAGACAGCAGTGATGGCTAAGTGTGTAGGTGATAAACACTGTCCACGTCTAAGAGAACCGGGATGACAGGACAGTCAAAATGACTGCATTTGGGAGCACTGAGTTGTATTTGTATTAGGACTACTGAATTGAGATGACAGGGGTCAAAGAAACTTATTCAGGGACCTGGTAATGGGAAGCCTTGCAGGGGCCAGTCTTTGCAATGCAAAAGATCAGAGAAGTGAATTAACTTCTATATCTGAAACAATGCTGCAATCTTAAATCAGTGACTTAGATAACACAGCCTTGTATGACATAATTGTAATAGCCACAAGGTGCTTGCCCTAAAAAAATTATATTAGACAATGTAAAACTCTCAACCAAGGCTCAACTGGCTCTCAGTGCAGAGGTAATCCAGTCACACTTTCCATAAAAATAGGTATTGCTGGATGGATGAAGTCTGTAGTTTTTGCACCAGGTACCTAGCAATGTTAGGTGAATAATCTTCTCAGTAGACTAGATTTTAAAAACCCAACATATGAAGGCCACAGCTTTGCTATAAAAGAAAACTGGTTTTGATGAAGGAAAAACCTATTATTAGTATTCACTGTGAGTCTTCAAACCCACCTGCTTTCCATGATAAAAAGGTATAGGATTCTGGATCTTATCCAGTTTGTGCATTGTTTTATCACATTTGCATGAGAAGGATGAAGGAAAATTGTCACTGTGTCTATCAGAGGCACTATTTTGACCAAGACCAACTAAAAATATCCTTTGATATTGGTTGTTCTATCTTATGGAGCCTTGGGGGAACCATAAGAGTAATTCCTTTGAGGACTAAGAGCAGCTCCCAATGTTAGGTTTTTCCTATGCCAAACCTGTTTTATAGATAATACATCAAGAGCCGACAGATATATTCTGTGGAAGAAGCACACTTTTTGATCACAGGTTGACATGGGTTCCTTATTTAAAAGTTCTAGAAGTCAACTGCTCAGATACTATAAATCTTTTCAAGTAGTGTACTGGCCTTCATCATGGTGGACATATTATAAAGTCTTAGTTTTTTCAAAAATGAGCTATGGATGTGAAAAAGTATTCTTTAGTAGATGAAAAGTTTTAGATTTTGTACACCATACTGTTATCGATTGGCTGCAGTTCCTTTTAGATTCTCACCCATACAAAGTATCGTAATTGATGCTTTAGACTTCCACTGACGGTCATATATTGCTTGATGTTGGTGTAGGTTGTGCAGGCTTCTGCACTTTTTGGCCTAAGGATACAGAAGTTCAACTTCAGTATTTACATATCGTTTTTAATCTAGTGCTGGCTTTGGGTTTGGAGTATGTATTAGCAAATTTTATTGTAAGGAAATTTCACAATTTCTAGTTTTACAAATCCTGCAGTGGCTTCACATAATCAGTAGCAGAGAAATAAAAATAAATTTTCTTGGGAACCAGCACATGTAGGTGTGAGCAGTAACAATGAGGTGACAAATGATCAAAACAATTGGCAGTAGATTTATGCCCAAGTCAATGTCAACTTTCGTCTAATAACTTCTTGCCTTGAATCAAAAGTTTTTGGGGTGAATGTTAGAATGCAAGAGGTAGGAACAAAAGGAGAGAGATCACAGGAGAGAGATCTCCTTGGCGGTGTAACAGTATGTCCAGAGGATTTGAGACAGCCCTCTGCCTTTATGAGCATGTCAGGCCTGCCTAACTCATGGGTTTTTAATGACTGCGTTGACTGCCTAGTTCCTTTGATAGTGGAACCTTTTCTAATTGAATGGCCCTATCTTGAGGACCTTAGACATAAATTTCTGCCTAAAGCTAGAAGTGAAGAGGGCTGATACATTCTAAAATCCTTGGTGGAGAAGTTACACATGAAGCAGTGGCATTTATAATTGTTTAAACTACTCGTTTTCTGCACGATTATAGCAATGTTTGTAAGTTTTTTAAGTAGGTGATTGCCTGTAAGATTTATTTTACATTGTATCATTTTTATTTTTATATTCAAAGTTTTTTCATGTAGATCCTGTTTGTTTATTTGTTTTTTAAATATAACTTTGTAATTGATATCAATGTCAGTAATTACTCGAGTTATGATGCATTGTGTAATACTAGAGTTGAATTCTGAAAAGTTTAAGGATTTGTAATTTTAGTTTTAAGAGCAAGTCATTTTCACTTTATCATTGTTGATTTATTAAATTTTTGTTCAAAAAAGTTACTTCCATAAATATATTTTGTTATTTTGAACACACACACACAAAGCCTAAATTGGAAATTTGATATTTTAAATTAATTTTCTCTTTTGTATGTCTAACAATTTAGTGAATTTTATTTGGAGATACAATATAGTTTTATGTAACAGAAGGATCCCAGTCAGTGTTGAACGTGTGATTATTGAATGTGTGAATAATCTATGGGTGTTTTAATTATTGTGAAAATTTTATTTGATTTCTTTTCCAGTTAAGTGAGAGCCTTGCTCCTGATGTCCCACTGTTTGAAGATATGAAATCCCTTCGTCTTGACTTGAGAGAAACAGTGGAATGTGATAACCTTCAGTATCGAAGTGAACAGGATCGTGAGGCCCAGCGTAAACGTTCTCCAAGTACAGGAGGTTCTCATTTTCCAAGAGATACTGATCATGATGGCACTCCTCCTCCTGGTGGATGTGGTGGTGGTCCAGGTGGAGGAGGATTCAATACTCCATCCAGGGTTGTGTTTTAAGATAATCTTTTGAATATGGGAATTTAGTAGTATCCTGTAAGCTGTAATTCACGAGCCACAGAATCGATAATCTTTGAACTGAATATGATCTTAGAAACTTAAAAATTTCATGTCTCCTTTGTGCCTCATTATGACCTTCGGCCTAAGTGTGAAGTATCCTGGGTCAGTCACTTTGTCACACTCACTAGAGCCTGAATGTTGAATTTTTTTTTTTTTAATATAAAAGACTTATTTTCAGAAATATGGACAATGTGTATACTTGAAATCTGGCAAATTTAAATGTTTTTCTGCTACTTCATTAATTCGGCATGCTTAGAATTTAAAATTTTGTTTGATTTTGCATTTACACTATTCCAGTTATTACATATTATATTGCAACTGCATAATGGAAATTTGTGTTACTTAAGTTCAGTATTAAAAGTATAGCACAGCAGCTCATATGTAACTAAAAATTTTATTTGATTTTTGTGTTTGTGATAACAGTTTTGGATACTATGGAGAGCAAAGAAAGGTAAAAGTATTTGATATTAATAGTTTAGTCTTTTTATTGTGATTAATTATTTATTAAGTTGTATGATTTCAGTTGATGTGAATTTAACAATCTGATCTTTAAAACTAAAATAAAATTTGCTTCATATTTTATTGATGTGTACTCTTATTTATACAGTATCCTGTTTTCTGAAAGGTTACAACAGATTGCAAATTATGCCAGCATTTATAAATTATTTATTCATGGCTGTGGATTCAGTTGTCATGTTTTTCTGTATGATAATGGAGTTTGAATTATAAGTGACTTAAACATTTCTCTCAAGCAAAAACACTAGTCATTCATAATTCAACAATTAATCCTCGATTCAATAAGGATTAAACATAGTTTATTTGGTCTGTGTTAATTTCCAAGATTTGGTGAAGGCAAAGGCCAGACATTATTATTTGAGATTCCAAACTTACATGATTATACACTGGGCAATCCATTACCAAAAACCTTACACTTTGGTTAGAAGTGAATGACTGCATACACAGTGAAAATATTTTTCTGTAATGACCCTCTAAATGAGAGAATGCCTTCTAGAAGTCATATGGGTTCACATTAGAATTTATATATTCTATGTTGAAGTCCTCTGTTAGGCCAGAAGGCTTTCAAACTGTGAGAAACTTTTCTCATGGTTCAGATCTAAATATTTGAATTCAAATGTTATCAGCCTTCTTCCCTCTTCGCTGTCTTGATTATCTTGAAGGGATACTGTTGCTGAGATTGAGTTTCATTTTTTAAGACAGTTGTGGGAGGTCTCGTCAACTGCCTGATAATGTTTACACCTGGGTGAGATAAGTATGCTAGTTAGTATATTGATATTTTGAGGGCAGAATTATCTACTGGAAGTAGAATGGGCTGGTTTCTAGGGATAGAACTCTCAGTATTCTGTCTGGCTCATCCGCCAAGATGATCAGTGGGGATCATTGTATTTATGTAACACTCTCAGTGCCATTGAGCAAGTCTGCCTACACTTGAGCCATCCGTTGTGGGGTAGGGTAGGTAGCAGACACTGGAAGTCAGCCCTTATTCATGTCATTGTGGGGAAATGAGCTCCATGAAAGTTTAACCATTATTTTGAGATTTTCAAGCAATTTTAACCCCCCCCTTTTTTTTACTTGATTGTTACTTTCATTAATGCATAAATGGGCTTTGTGATGACCTGACCCAGTTGATGACCTCTAGGTCTAACATGGCTATGGATACTACCAGGGAACATGAACACTGTTGGACAAATTTTACTCTGATGTGATGCAGTTTATATTCTGCTGTAAATTCAGTAGAAAAATTTGAAAATGAAACCAATAAAACAAGCAAAGAACCTAGTTAAAGCAAATCATGAAAATACTCGTATACTGACTGTCTTATGTTACGGATCCCTCATTGGAAACAAATTATTAGCTCTTGTATGAAATTTTTCAATCCTTGTGTTACTAGAGGAAATAAGACTGAACTTGCAAGAGGAGGGTGAAATGTGGGATGCTTGGATAAAATTTAATAATCCTAAAAAAGCCTTCAGGGTCAGTTGCGATGTTGGAAGTAAAAGAATTTATGATTTTAAAGTGCGTAAACTGAACACTTTGTGAAAAAAGTCTCCAAATGATTTAAAGGTATACTGGCCTCTGACTGGAGTAACAATAAGAACAAAAAGCTGACTTGCAAGAGATCACCTAAGCCTCTTGATGTGATTTATAGCAACTAAGAAAGGGGAAGATGTAATTATTTCAAATGAATACTACTTGCAAAGGAAGGTGGTTCAATACAGGCATACGAGAGAGATTTCTTGTTTTAGTAAGAACTCTGAAATATTTATACTTACAGTACTTTCTTTGAATCTTCAGCTGAAAACCTTTACGGGCAGAGCCAACAGACTATAAAACTAAGAGGGCTCCAAAGGGAAATCAGCCTTCAGAGAAAGAGAAGTAATAGTAAAAGGTGATGAATAAATATCGAGAGTAAAAAGCAAAATTGATACACCAGAGTTCAGGAGATCTCCACAGAATTCAGGAATGAATCTGCTCCTTGCTTATACATTTGGAGATCAGAAGACTTCATAACTGCACAAGGCAAACTATTCAACATTTTAATTGCAGCCAAAATGAAACTCCTTGCAAACTGATAATTATTAGACCTGATACTAAAAAATAACAGCCTACCTGGTGTTGCAAGCAAAAACAGATAAGTTTGGTAAAGAAGAGTGTAGAGGATGCTCGGTGTTACAGTACATTTTATGCCACAAACATAATAAACTCACTTTATGCCTGTGCCACAAGCCAGTGTTAAGAGCTTGCAAAATAAACTTGACTGATGACATAGCTCTATTCAAGAGTGTCATCGGTCAAGTAGATGAGATTCAGCACCCCGAGACCACACTGGAAAACAGTATTCCAAACAAGGAAGAAGAAAAAGAGTATAAAACACTTATATATAATAGCTTCATCACAAAACCTTAAAAAACATTTCCATATAATACCAACTTTCTGGGTTTCTCGACCTGTGACAGCCGGTGAAATAACCTTTCAGCACTTATTTCAAGGTAAAGCTATTGCTAAATATACCAGAGAAAAGCTAAAAAACTAAGCCGGAGTTACTACCCCCGGTGCGAGCTCCATGGTATGGAGTCGTGTATGAGAAAGGGTGAGATTGTCACAATCACAGGCCTCCGCCCTGTAAATCTTCCCAATGTCAAAAGTCCTACCGAGTGAGGTGCCGTTACATACCCCGCACCACTCGCGGACTGTAAACAAGCTGGCGTCACCCTCATTCCACTTTTAGCACGCGTTCGCTGTTGTTGTGATTCTCCTCGTGTGCGCTTTTGTTGGTTTTTTCAACCAATGGCATCTTCATTGGATTCATCACCTAAGTTGAGTACCATCTCTATGTTTTATTTGGGTGGTTGAGAAGTTTTATTTCCCCCTAGTTATATAATTAGGGGGATTTATTGTCAGTCTCATTCCCACCGCCCGACGCCATGTGACCTTATGTCGGCTCGGACTAGGTCGGGGTTTTTTCCCGTCCCCCCTTTCCTTATACCCTTTTGTTTATTATTATATATATATTCAATTGGGTTTTATATATATATTTTATTACCCTTCTCTGGGGGAGTCCCTTTTATTGTCGTTTAGGCTTCGAGTTTCCCCCTCGGGCCTATCCGCCATTATTCCTTGTTATACACGTTATAATTTGGACATTGCTTCCTCCAGGGTTGGGATGTTTTGTTTGAGATGGTACGTTTATGCTTAAATTGCTTATTTTATGCCAAGCGCACGGATGTCTTTGATATTTACAGATATTATCTGAGAAATTTTTGTCTGGAAGGTCGGCCATTTTCCCTCCGCGCTCATATCGCGTGAGGCTTGGTCTCCCTTTCTACATGCGCTTATGATTATTTAGATCATTTCATTTTGCCTAGGCTAAGTTACTGTAAGTTGGTGGAGTAGTTACTTCTCCTGGGTTTCCTTCCCCAGTCCCCAGCTGGGTAAGATTAGCCTAGGCTATGGCTTGGCGGTCCTCTACTGGCCAGGAGAGAGCTCTGTGTGTAGGGGGATTCATGGTGGCTTCCCTTTATGTGGCGTTGGTTGGTGAGTGGGGCTGACGCTTTTCCCTCTCCCTATTTCGGCCTTTCCGTTTAGTCTTTACAGTACTAATAGTTAAGCTGGAATAACGAGGGTTCCTCGTGTTGCCTCCTCCTTCCAAGCCACATCTTCGGGTTATTCTCCACTTCATGTTTTACCCCTCCTAACACATTCTCTCGCCTATCGCCTTTCCCCCTCCTCCCTCTCCCACCCTTGGTTAACTTTCATTATATGTTATCTTACCAAGGCCGAGATTTAGCCTTTCCTTTCGCCATAGCCTATACTCCCTCCCTCTGCATTGATTGGCTGTTCTCTCGTCACCTGACCTTATCCGGTCATCCCTTTCGAGACTACAGTAGGGGACCGGGGGTGCTCCCACACCCCTGTTTCCCATCCCTTTCTTTGCTTTGTCTTTGAGTGTTCCATCTCTTCCACTCTTTCAATATCGTTCGTACATGTTCGTCCGATCTTAGAGAGGGAGTAGATTCTCATGGCGCCCGGGGTGTGCCTACCCACTCCCTGGTCGCTACCAGAGTCCCACACTCATAGCCTATACATCCCCTCCCTTCTTGTGTCAGTACGCGTCTTTTCCCATCCGAGACACCTCGGGTGGGGAGACAGTGTTCTAGTTGCCAGTTGGAGTATCCCACCTGACTGTCTTCTGCCGTTCACACGGTACGACACTTATATTGTCCTCTTCATATACACCCTTTTCCAGTATCTTCTCTCCACCAGCTATTTACCTTGGTGTTTTTCTTTGCTTGGTGGCCGGATGTTCTTGTTTCCCCTACTCCGGTGGGGACGGTGTTTGGTCGGACGGTGTTCACTACACCTCCTCCGCCGTCACCGTTCTAAGTACAAGACTCTCTCCGGCCCCAAGTGGGAAAAGTATACCCTATAGTAATCTTTCCCCTAGTCGCAGATGTTTTTGTTCACTTCACATACAACATACTTATTATTATCTACCCTTGGCGCGGATTAACTCCGGCTTCTTGGGAGTTTTTACATATCCGATAGGCCCTTTATCTCCCCGGTTTACTCCGGCGGGTCCTATCCGGATATATTTTTGTATATATATAGGTGTGGGTATGTGGGTGTTCATTTATCAATATTTAATGTTATTTAATGATATGTTAACTATCCTTTTGGGACCTTCCCCGTCGCTCCGGATTAACTCCGGCGGTCCCTCTAGGTAGTTAATCATGTTGTTCCAGTAGCCCCCTTTTTTCCCCCGGTTAACTCCGGCGGGGCCTACTTGGATTACTACTATTCTAAGACACTACTCCGGCGGTCTTATTAGCATACTCATTTATCATTCAACTTACAGATGGTGCGTTGTCAGGAGCAGGGGTGCACCGCTGTGCTGAACCAGGCCAGCGGGCATGAAGTCTGCAGGTCCCACTCCGGCTGTGCTGTCCACGTGAGGGACCTGACTGTTTGGCACCCGGACGGTTGTGAAGTGTGCTACACTCTTTACGAGCAGGTTCTGGACGAGTCGGTAAGAAAATCTTCCACTCCGGATTAACGTTTATCCTCAATTTTGTCTTTGATGGATAATTGTAACATATTCTCCTTTTAGGAGGCCCAATCACCTATCTTCCTTTCCCCCCTTTTCAGATTGACCGCAGCTCCCGGGACTCCGCTTTATCGACCCTCAAGTCCTGGGTCGGCGGCTTCGGGAGGAACGTCGGGGCAGGGAAACCCTACATCCTCTGCAAGGACGTTTGCAACGTTCTCTTCCCCGGCGCCTGGATCTCGGCTTCCGTTGCGGATGAAATAGCCGCCCCCTTAATCGCCGGGATCCGGGAGATGACGCAGCCCTCCCAAGAAGAAGTCGCTGCTTGCGGTATCGTAGCGGAGGACGTTGTGGCCCTCAACCTCAACCTGGAGCCTATGAACGTAGACTTGGAACAGCCAGGTAAGGGGGTAAGTGAGGCAGGTGATCTATTATTTAGTTCTCCCTCTTCTACTGCTTCTTCCTTCAGAGGATTTGTGAAATCCTCTTGCCTTATGGACGGTGCAAGGTCTACCGTCCCTAAGGTTAAATCTGTTAAGAAAAAGACCTTAAAATCCCAGAAGGTCCGCTCCGAGGTTCCCTCGAAGATGTCACGGCCCCCTAGCCCCGTGCCGTCTACGAGCAAGGCCTCTACTTCTGGGAAGGGAGCACGGTCAAAGCATAGTAAGGAGACTCCCACCCCTCCTTCCTTTGATGCGGAAGCGTTTGCTGAGCTTCTTATGAAGCAGTTTGACAAGAGAGTTGACGACAAGCTGTCGCAATTCTCGAATCAGCTGTCTTCTTCAAACGCTTCTATGCTCTCCTTATCAGAGGAGGTGAAGTCACAGAGGACTTTGATCTCCGGGTTCATGAGTGGCGGAGCGGCCAACAAACCCTTCTCCGTCCCAGATACCTCCAACCTGCCCCCTTTCGATAAAGGGAACCCTGGCGCCTGACCCTCTTTGCTCCCCAACATGAGGGTACTCTCACTATTGAGGGCTTAGGCACTCGCAGGTTGGAAGAACTGGAATTCTTCCCTCCAAACCTGAAATCCCCCTATGCAGGATATGCCAGGCTTACAGAGGAGGCTTGGATCCGGTCCGATAAGGTCCCAAAGGAGACAGTCATCTTCCCGAGGGACCAGGCCCAATCAGCCCTACTACGGACCTTGTCAGAGTGGCAGGCGGAGAATACAAAGCTCACTCTGGCAAAAGGTGCATTTACCATGTTCTCTCTGGGGGAAGCCCTCCCCACTCCATGCACCTCTAAAGTCGCCTCCCTCACCAACCAAGCTTGCGTGGAGGGCAAACCAGTTCCTCATCTCCGGGAGATAGATCCCACATCACTGGTCTTACCCGGAGATTCCCAGTATTGGGCGGCAACCCCGGATACCTTTACGGTTACCCAGCTGGACCCTGACTGCGCCTCTAACCTCTTTAGCGAGCAACTCCCAGAATCCCAGAGTCGCTCCTGAAGGCCGAAGCAGACGCTAAGGACAGACTTAGTAGGTCCTTAAACTCATTGACTTTGGCAGAGGCGGCGTCAGTGGTATACTGCGAGGATCCTCTTTTCCAGGTGTTGACGAAATCTCTCCTGGGAAGTTTCCAACAGGACCTCTATGATTTTGTAAAGGCCGATTGAACTGCCGGAAGCACATCTTTTCGGCAGCTTCTATCCGTCATGAGCCTAACAGGCTCATAAAAGCTCCATCTGGGAGCTAACCTATTCCCTCAGGAAGAGGTTGATGCAGTCCTAGCAGAGGCAACTAGGGCCAACCAGAGTCTCCGCTCCCGTTGGGGTTTGTCCTCCAAGAGGAAACAATCTGAGCCCGCCGGAACTCACCTAAACAAGGGAAGAAGTTCAAGAAATTTAAGCGGCTCCCGACTCAGACAGTACTGCAGGCCGTCCAGGTCCCCGGCCCTGGACATCCCTCAACCTCCCAACCTCAGCCTCAACCTCAGTATGTGCTGGTTCAACCAGCCCATCAACCTCTCGCTGCCCCTTCTTACGTTTCCTCCCCTGCTTATAATGCCTCTTACGAAAATCAGGGAGCATTTCGGTCAATCCAAAATGCAAAAGGAACGAGAGCTAGGGTACTTCAGAGGTAGAGGTTCATCCCGCTCCTCCTCCAAAGGAAGGGGAGGCAGGGGATCTAGAGGAGGCAGGCCCTCTCCCGCACAGTGAGATATCTCAGGTAGGCGGGAGGTTGTATCATTTTCGGGACCAGTGGAGCTTCAGTCCCTGGGCCCAGAGCATAGTCTCCAAAGGATTGGGGTGGGGTTGGATCAAAAGTCCTCCCCCCCCGATCAGGTTCCATCAATCACCCTCCAAGGCTCTGAAGGACTTTGTGAAAGATCTGTTAATAAAGAGGGCAATAAAGAAAGCGAGACATCTGAAATTTCAGGGCAGACTATTCAGCGTCCCAAAGAAAGGTTCCAGTCAACGAAGAGTAATTCTAGACTTGTCCCGTCTAAATTCCTACATTCAATGCGACAAGTTTCGAATGCTTACAATCTCGCAGGTTCGGACCTTACTTCCCCGTGGAGCCGTAACCACCTCTATAGATCTTTCAGACGCCTATTATCACGTCCCGATTGCGAGAAGGTTCTCTCCTTATCTGGGGTTCAGACTAGGAAATCAAGCATACTCATTCAGAGTCATGCCATTCGGTCTCAATATAGCTCCCAGAATCTTCACCAAACTGGCGGACACGGTAGTTCAACAACTCCGGTCCCAAGGGATCATGCTAGCCGCATACTTAGACGATTGGATCGTTTGGGCGTCCAACGTCGACGAATGCCGGAGAGCGACAGCCATAGTAATCGGCTTTCTGGAATCATTGGGCTTACAGATAAACAGGGAGAAATCCCGCCTAGTTCCAGAGAGTCGCTTTCAATGGTTAGGAATCCAGTGGGACCTGGGTACACACAGACTATCCCTTCCGCCGGCCAAGCGGAGAGAAATAGCAAAAGCAACCAGGCAATTTCTCAAGAACAAGAAAGCTTCCCGTCGTACCCAAGAAAGAATCTTAGGTTCTCTTCAGTTTGCTTCAGTGACGGATCTTCTTTTGATATCCAAACTGAAGGATGTAAACAGGGTTTGGCGGAGTCGAGCCAATGTCAGATTCAGAGACAAAGTATCTCTGATTCCACCGATTCTGAAGAAGAGACTCCGGCCTTGGACGTCCGTCAAGAGCTTATCAAAGTCAGTGCCCCTTCAGCTCCCTCCGCCATCCCTAGTGATTCACACCGACGCTTCCCTAAGCGGGTGGGGAGGATATTCCCAACACAAGAAGGTGCAAGGGACTTGGTCTACCATGTTCTGCCAGTTTCATATCAATGTTCTGGAAGCCATGGCAGTCTTTCTAACCCTGAAGAAACTGCGCCCGAACAATCGGATTTATATAAGATTGGTTCTCGACAGCGCAGTAGTAGTGCACTGTCTGAACAGAGGAGGTTCCAAGTCGAGTCGGATCAATCAAGTTATGATAGCAATATTTTCTCTAGCAAACAAACACCAGTGGCATCTGTCTGCTACCCACCTTGCAGGGGTTCGGAATGTCATTGCAGATTCCCTGTCCAGGACAACTCCGCTGGAGTCGGAATGGTCCCTGGACAAAACCTCCTTCAGGTGGATTTGCAACCAAGTTCCGGGTCTCCAAGTAGATCTCTTTGCAACAGAGTGCAACCACAAACTACCTTGCTATGTGGCCCCCAATCTGGACCCTCTAGCCCACTCCACAGATGCGATGTCCATAGATTGGAACAAGTGGAAAAGAATCTACCTCTTTCCCCAGTAAACCTGTTATTGAAAGTCCTTCACAAACTCAGGACATTCAAGGGCCAAGTAGCCTTAGTAGCTCCGAATTGGCCGAAGAGCAACTGGTTTCCACTTCTTCTAGAACTGAAGCTTCAGTGTTTGAAAATTCCCAACCCGAAACTGACGCAAATAGTACAAACTCAGACTGTGTCAGCTTCCTCAAGAATTCAGAATGCCCTAGCTTTGTGGATTTCATGAAGTTTGCTGCTCAAAGGGATGCTAATATCGATCCTATTAACACTTTGTTCCTAGAATCAGATAAAAGGGAATCCACTCTTAGACAATACGACTCAGCAGTTAAGAAATTGGCACTCTTTCTAAAAGAATCTGAAGCTACAGTAATGACCACTAATTTAGCCATTTCATTTTTTAGGTCATTGTTTGAAAAAGGTCTGCCCCCTAGTACTATTACTACAGCAAAATCAGCCTTAAAAAAGATATTTTTGCACGGGTTTAAGATTAACTTAACGGACTCTTATTTTTCGTCTATCCCTAAAGCCTGTGCTCGTTTGAGACCAGTAACCCGCCCACAGTCGGTTTCCTGGTTCTTAAATGATGTCCTTAAGTTAGCCTCAGAAATAGATAATCATAACTGTTCTTTCACTAACTTATTAAGGAAGACCTTATTTTTAATTAGTTTGGCTTCAGGTGCTCGAATTTCTGAACTGGCTGCCTTGTCTAGAGAACCCAATCATCTGGATTTCCTTCCATCAGGTGAAGTGTTACTAGCTCCTCACCCTAAGTTCCTAGCTAAAAATGAAGATCCTCAGGATAGGTGGTCCCCATGGAAGATCATCCCCCTCCCACAAGACCTGTCTTTATGCCCAGTCTTTACCCTGAAAGCATTCTTAGACAGAACCTCACACATAACTTCAGGGCCTTTATTTATAAGGCAAGGGGGCGGAACCATTTCTTTGAAAGCCATTAGACAACAGATCCTATATTTCATTAAACATGCAAACCCAGATTCAGTCCCAAAAGTGCATGACATCAGGGCAGTGGCCACCTCCACTAACTATTTTCATTATATGAATTTTGAGGATCTGTCAAAGTACACTGGGTGGAAATCCCTGTAGTCTTTAAACGCCACTACCTGAAATCACTAGAAGCTCTTAAATTTTCTACAGTGGCAGCAGGAACATAGTTCCCCACCAGTATGATTCTTTCTGTACTCAGTCACTCTCCTCCCTCCTACCTGCCTCATTTATTCCCCTTTGGTCATCTCCAGGTCAGGCATGCTTCACACCTTCTCCTGACCATGTCATGAATTTATCCTGTTTATTGTTTACCTCATTTACATATATTGTTTTGTATTGTTTTGTGGAACACAGTTCCTTGTATTAGTTTTAAGTATGTGTTTAGTACTTAAGTCTGTAATTTTAAGTACTCTTCTCCATTCAGGATCTTGTATTCATGTATAATTATGTTATTTATAAAACTAAGTATATTACGGTGTCATCATTATGTCTTAATGCCATTCTTACTACTAAGTTATTCTCTTGCAGATGTTTAGTTTTATTACTTTCCTCTACAATCTTCTTTTGTTTCAGAATGGTATTTTGATTTCTCTGTTATTATTTCACCGGCTGACACAGGTCGAGAAACCCAGAAAAAGGATTTTGACAAAGGAAAATCTATTTCTGGGAGAGACCTGTGTCACCCGTGACCCCCCATATTTCCTCTTTTCCCCTGGTCAAATACCATTCCGGTGTGGGGTGCTAATGTGGAATGTGGGTGACCGGCTTGTTTACAGTCCGCGAGTGGTGCGGGGGTATGTAACGGCACCTCACTCGGTAGGACTTTTGACATTGGGAAGATTTACAGGGCGGAGGCCTGTGATTGTGACAATCTCACCCTTTCTCATAAACGACTCCATACCATGGAGCTCGCACCGGGGGTAGTAACTCCGGCTTAGCTTTTTAGCTTTTCTCTGGTATATTTAGCAATAGCTTTACCTTGAAATAAGTGCTGAAAGGTTATTTCACCGGGTGACACAGGTCTCTCCCCAGAAATAGATTTTTCCTTTGTCAAAATCCTTTTTTTGAGAAGCAAGAAAAAACATTACAAATATCTTACCAAAAGTTACACCTAAAATCTAAAAAGTCACTGACCATTTAAATGTAAATCAGGATGCAAAGGCAAAAGCATTCTGGTTTGACTAAATATCATACTTTAGAAAGATTATGCTTCATGCCTTAAAGACTACTCCACTCATGAATATGTACCAGATCTTTATTCAAGGATTCTGCAACCATGAACCTAAGGTGCATAGAAGGAAGAACAGGAAGCAGAGTAGCATCAACAGCATATGCAATCAATTTATTCTCTACACCTTGTTACATGTCACTAGTGTAGATAATAAATAGCAGAGGTCCAAGAACACTACCTTGAGGAATACCTGTAATGACATTAAGGCTACTATACTGGCCATCAACACAGTCCCTTGGGCCCTGCATATTAAAACTCCATTTGAAATATAAAGAAAAGATCCACTAATTCCCAGTAATCTCAGTGATAAGTGCTTCAAGATTCACACCATTAAAGGCTGTGCTATAGTACGACCATTTTAGGAAGAGACTTTGCCCCTCTGACAGAGACAGTGCGGTGTTGTCTCTTCTTCGATGTCCTTTCAATCCTACATCTGTCAAGAGAAGCTGATTACCTTTGGGAATACCTAATCTCATCTTAAATTGACTTTGTAAATCCTGGATTAACCTTCGGACTTCAAGCTCTTTGTTTGCGCCTGTTATCAAGCACGTGTACTATATTAGAAAGTTGTGAATGAACTTTTGTTGTCCCATTTAAATTTCAGATAAAAAAAATTATCAATATATGAAAATGGTAAATGCAAGAAAATTGGAAACCTATATTTCGATTAGAAGCTCTTTCATTTTCAGTTTCGTTTATTTGGATGCTGTACTGAGCAATGTTTTTGAGTTACGTCATCTATTATAGTTTTTTTATTACTGTTCTGTTGCTGTTATCGAAGTCATATAATTGTGATATAGTTTGGTATCATTTTGAGTCGCCCAAGTTTCATCGACATAAATCACGGATTTATATCCATCCTCTTGAACTTTTTCATTGTCCGTAGAAATTTCGTCCGAGCACTGACCACATCTGTTCGTTCCATGAGAAAATTTCTTCCATTCACCTTTCTGTATCTAAACCCAATTTGTTTTAATATTTTCCGTAATGATTCCTTGCATCCACTGAATCCTATATTTTCTTTAAATGCAAACAAAATTTTTTCGGGTGTGGGAATTTCCTCTCTGAGGTAGAAATTTAGCACTGTCCTTCGTAGAGCACACTTATCAAAGTCATCTAAGTTTGTCACCGGTTTTGATCTTAAGCGTGTTTTCTGTGGGAAAACAGGAGTTTCATATTCTTCCGTCTCTTCAGCTTCTTTAACAATACAATGAATAGTCGATTTACTTAGCCGTTGCTCCAGTAGACGTTAAGCTGCTTTTGAAACGTCGTGTAAGGGACCGTTGTTCTTTTTCCGTGATGAAGTACTTGTAAACGTTCCAAGCTACTTCTCGGGATGCTCCAGGCAGAACTCGTCTTTAAGAGAATAATCCTTCATTATTTCTTGGATTAAACGGCTTAACCATCCCGAAAATGACCTGCTTTAAGCTGACAATAATTATTGGCAGCGCCTGTAAAAACATATGCCACGTTTCTAAATTACATTAACATAGACGATGATTTATGAACGAAATAAATTTCAGCGGGAGAGTATACATGTCCGAAAATACCTAACACTATTCTTATTGCAATAAACATGATATTTTAATGATAAAATAAAGTTTGTTCATACTTACCTGGCAGATATATATATATAGCTGTATTCTCCGAAGTCCGACAGAATTTCAAAATTCGCGGCACACGCAGTGGCCGGGCAGGTGGTTAGTACCCATTCCCGCCGCTGGGAGGCAGGTATCAGGAACCATTCCCATTTTCTATTCAGATTTTCTAACGCCACTGACTCCTGAGGGGAGGAGGGAGGGCAATATGAATATATATATCTGCCAGGTAAGTATGAACAAACTTTATTTTATCATTAAAATATCATTTTGTTCATGAGACTTACCTGTCAGATATATATATAGCTGAATACCACCTTTGGAGGGGGTAGAGACAGCCAAGAATTAGGAAAAAACCAATTATTGGTAAAATTATTTTGGTTCCTTATCTGATAGCATAGCTGACTGAGTGGTTACTGTCACTCTAGTCTGCTTCTGCTTTTTACTAGAGACCCCAGCGAGGTAGTGACCTATATAGCTGGCGACTTCTAGATGATCTGTCAACGGGGCGTGACCACAATGTGACTAGATCATAGACCATACAAAGAGGACAAAAGAGCATTACTAACCACCTAACCAACACCTAAAGCGTTAGTTTGCAAAGGATTGGGAAGACTGCCTCCAGTAGTCGACCCAACAACCATAAAAACACAATTAAAAAGGGGATAGGATCAGAGTTACCCCCTGTCCCCAAGGTTGCTGAAGCAGCAATGTATGGTCCCAGCGAAAAGCAATTTTCGTATGCTACCTAAACATCTTGCCAAGAGTGTGAGGCAAACACTGAATTGACTTCGCCAAAATGTGGCACTGAGAATGTCACTGAGTACCATATTTTTCTTGAACGCCTCGTGAGCATTAACTCTCAACAACTTGAAGTTGGAGTCGTCACAACTAGAGTGTGCGTCCTTAATGACGTCCCTAATGAAGAATGCCAGTGCATTCTTCGACATAGGTTTAACTGGTTGCCTCACAGAACACCATAAATTATCCGAGGGACCACGAGTGTCCTGTGTTCTTTTAAGGTAGTACTTGAGAGCTCTAACTGGACATAGAACTCCCTCAGGTTCCTGTCCAATAAGGTCTGCTAAACCTTTAATTTCAAAGTGTCTAGGCCAAGGGTTAGAAGACCTATCATTCTTAGCCAAGAACTTAGGGCTTAAAGAATAGACAGCATTGTGTTCCTTGAAGCCCACATGACGGCCTCGAACTTCGCTCACTCTCTTCGCCGTCGCCAGGGCCGTGAGGAATGCCGTTTTCGAGTAACATCCTTAAGAGATGCAGAGTGGAGAGGCTCAAAAGGACTAAACATCAAAAACTTGAGCACTACGTCCAAGTTCCAAGCAAGGGGAATTAGCTGAGGAACCTTGGACGTCTTGAAAGAGCTCGTAAGATCGTGGCGGTCCTTATTGTCAGACAAATCTAATCCTCTGTGTCTGAAAACAATCGAAAGCATGCTCCGATAACACTTGATAGTCGGAACTGCTATACCGAGTTTTTCTCTTAAGTAAAGGAGAAAATCCGCAACCTGGCTCACAGTGATAGAGGAAGAGGAAAAGCCCTTCTTTCTACACCAACCTTTGAAGGTTGCTCACTTCGCTAGATATATCCTTTTAGATGAAGAACTTCTGGCTCTAGCGATGGCCCGTGCCACCTGGCCAGAAAAACCCCTTTGCTCTGACCAAGTTTCGATAGTCTGAAAGCAGTCAGGTTCAGAGCGGGGAGATTCGAAGATATCTCGCGAAGTGGGTTTGTATGAGCAGGTCTGCTTTCATAGGAAGGGTCCTCGGAACGTCTACCAACCAGAAGAGAAACTCCGAGAACCAGTGGTTTGAAGGCCAAAACGTGGGGATGAGAGTCATCCTCGTCCCTTGTGAGGCCGCGAACCTGCGTATGACTTCTCCCAGAATTTAGAACGGGGAAAAGGCGTAAACATCTATTCCCGTCAATCCCAGAGAAGAGCATCTATCGCAACTGCCCCGGGTCGAGTACAGATGAGCTTTATAGAGGGAGCCTCGCTGTTCTTGAGGTCATGAAAAGATCCACAAGATGGCGACCCCAAAATTTCCAAAAATCTTGGCAAACCTCCTGATGAAGGGTCCATTCCTTCGGCAGGAGTTGATGGCGCCAACAGAGCAGGTCTGCTCGAACATTTTCGACCCCTGCAACAAAACTTGTGAGAATCGATATGTTGCGAGCATAGGCTCAAAGAATAATCTCTCTTGCAAGGCTGAACAGGGAACAAGTAGTATTGTCCGAGTTTGCTAGAACTACACGATTGCAAACTTGGACCTCGAAGAATTGGAGAGCTAAAAGATAGCCGCCAAATCTTTGAAGTTGATGTGCCAGGACACCTGTTCCTCTCTCCAGGTTCCTAACACTTCCTCTCCTCTAGTGTTGCCCCCAACCTGTTGACGACCCGTCGGAAAAACAACACTAGGTCGGAGTTCAGAAGCTTGAGGGAGATCCTTTCTGCAATTTCGTTGGATCGAGCCACCACTACAGATCCTCTTTTATAGAAGGAAGAATTCTCAATTCCTCTTTCAAGTCTTCCTTGCTTTGCCAGTTCTCCAACAGAAAGAACTGAAGAGGCCTGAGATGCAGACTCCCCAGTGAAACAAACTTCTCCAGCGAGGAAATGGTCCCAGCAGACTCATTCATTCCCTCACCGAGCATGTTTCCTTTTCCAAGAAGGCCGAGACTTTTTCGTACATAGAAGTTGCCGTTCTTGCGACGGAGACGCTATAAAAGCCGCTGAATACATCTGAATTCCCAGACACAATGGACAGTGAGGGGATCAGCTGCGACTTTTCCACAGACCAGAAGTCCCAGGGACTTCACGAGTTGCAGAGTCAACTGAAGGTCCTCCAGATACCTTCACTTTGACGACGCTCGAATCAACCAGTCTTCCAAGTAGAGTGAGATCCTGACGTGCGACAGGTGCAACTGCATCGCAACGTTTTTCATGAGAAGTGTAAACACCCTCAGAGCAAAATGTGACGCCAACAGCATCTGGTGTTCCCAGGCGGTCACCCATCCAAGTACTGACCAGACCCAACGTTGCTTAACTTCGCTGATCGGACGAGAAGCGGTGCTTTCAACGTGGTATGGCCGTTGTGCAGAGTCCAAAGCAGAGAGCCCTGAACTGGTACGTCTAGTCCCCCAAGACAACCTGAGATACTTCATCGAACGTGGATGAATTGGGGCGTGAAGATAAGTATCTTGGAGATCCAAAGATACCATCCAATCCCCGGGATGAAGGGCTCCTAGTATTGACTGCGAGGTCTCCATCTTGAACTTTTCCTTCCGGACCAAGTTGTTCGACCTGTTGACGTCCAAGACGGGTCTCCAGCCTACTGAAAGTTTTGGGACTAGAAACAATCTGTAGTAAAATCCCGGGGAACAGCAAGTACAAGACCTGTTCCACTGCTCTCCGCTCGAACATCTGTTCAAGCAGGTCAAACAGAATTTTCTGTTTGACAGGATGGCAATTGGGAAACAAAAAACAAAGGAGGAGGAGACAGGAAGGGAATCAAGCAACCTCTCTCTAACAGTAGGAGGGACCAAACGTCTGCCCCTCACTCTTTCCAGGCTTGTGCAAAATGAAGCCTGGTTGCTAATGGAGTCGAGATGAAAGGAGTCACTTGCTACCTCTCTTGGAAGTGACATTCCTTTGGGAAAAAGCTCTCTCTCGTGGTGCGGGTCTCGTGTTGCTTCCCATGGAAGCCCCTTTGTTTGTAGGCAATTTATTTAGCTTTCGTTTACTTTTTGTATCATTGAGATCGGTGCACTCGTTATGAAGGAGATGCAGTTTGAATGTCGATAACTTTAGTTTTGAGAAATACGATATTTTTGCTTCTCTGTGTATTTATTTGCTTGCTGTTACACAGTTGATGTTTTTATGACATTGAAAAGCCAAAAAATATAACAATAGACTTGCAAAGTAATATAACTTCGCTAAATGAAGCTAAATGAAGCGAGTGTCAAAACACGGCTCAGGTTGGGCAGCGCGACGTCTTACTTAGTCAAGCTCTGAGCTGCTACTGACTGATTGCCACTGACTGCCCTGCGGCATTCCTGTCTTTCGCTGATGCGCACTAGGTCCACAGGGTTGCCATATAATGCATTAGATATTTTTATTTCATAGCTAAAAGGAAATTACCACCGATATACCGACAATATCATTACATTATACGAAAAATGTAATTTTGTCTATGATAGGGTTACTGTTTTTGTTTATAACTCCTAACTATGGCGAATTTTTAAATAAAACTTTCTGAGAAGATAGTCAGGATATGTATGATGCCATATAAAAAAATCCCAGAAAGTTTTGATTTGATTTTTCGTCAAACGCTCCCCTTAAGACAAAGACAACTGCGAAGGTGGAGAGAGAGGAGCCGAAGGTTGAAAAGTCTCAGGAAACAGATCCTTAAGAAAAAAGCCAAAGTCTGATAATCAGAGGAAGAAGAAGACGAAAGATGTTTCTCTTCATCCAAAGGCTGTGACGAAAGAGGATGTTCTTCCCCAGCTGGCGGGTCTTGAGTGAGTGGTGAAAGTAGTTCCGATTCGCCGATACGTGAGCGGGAACTCCCGCGATCGAAGAAGTCGTCAACTAGAGTACGTATAGTAAACATAAAAAATGCGGAACGCTTCACGATTTTGCGTGTCATCCTTGCACAGGAGCCATGCTAATCTTCTCTGTATCGTTCCAATTTTAGTATATGTACTGCCGAAGCAAGTACTGGCTAAATTAAGAAGGACATCAGATGTTGAAGCGGGTAGTTGTGCGACATGATGTACAACTGGAGCGCGTCAACACAAGACTTGAAGCTATACGCGGCGGCGAGCGGAGCGTCATGGCGTGACGCACGAGAGGCTCCGTGGTAAGTACTAGAAGAGAGTCACAGCGTGGCGCGCGCGAAGCGTCATGGCTAGGCGCCCGCCGAGCGTCAAGGTGAGGCGCGCGTGAAGCGTGAGAAGCGCACGAAGAGCAAGACACGCGCTCCTGGCGCGAGTCAAGAGAAAAGTCCAACACCTCAAATCGGGGAAGACGAATAGGAAGCCACTAAACACTCTCTCTAGACAACAGACGAGAAGCCCCAAAACATCTAGCAGACGAGGAAGACGAAGCAGGAGACGAAGGTGAAAGTCTGTACCTCTTAACAGGCAGTTTCGAATCTTGAAAGGTTCATGAGAGCATCCAGCTGCTGTTGCAAACCCAACAAAATCTTACGCGTTGGAGAAGCAACTCTCTCGGGAGAAGGGCTGAACCTGAGAGAAGGAAAGGGGCGAGAGACGTATACTTCCTTCTCACAGGGGAAGAAGCTCTAGCCCTTGCCTTAGCGCGACAGGGGGGTCGAGTAGCGTCATCATCCGAAAAACACTTTATTCTCTTCTGCAGAGGAATATCCACGCAACTTCCGGGGAAGAGCACAAACGTCTAGAGGAAGAGGACGTGAAGCGTCCTCTCCTCTAAGCTTCTCTTAAGAGGGCGAGAGTCCAACCAAGAGAGCTCCAACCCCGAGGCGGGGAGGACGTGTCGGAGGACGAGAAGCAATCCTTCAGGATGCGTGCCTGTGCATGATCCCTGGCAGCCTGGGTAGCATCATCAGGGCCTGCCGAAGGGACGCCAGATCGGTGGGAAGCCCCCGTAACCCTCATGCGGCTTTCGACATGCCCCCTCCCTGGTCCTGGGAGTTCGACAGAGGTCCAGGCCTAGAGGCATTATAGGGCCGATCTGACGCCCCCTCCACAACACTAGGGGCACTAGCACTAACACTATGCGTTTGAATTGCATTCACTTTAGTTTCAAGAGCACGCATTGACTCCAACACGAGAGCCAGGGAATTACCTTCTGCAGCAACAAACTACAGGGTTAGTACTAAAATTTACTACAGGGTTACTAGTAGGAGAAAACCCTGACTGTCCATCTAAGGATGCACTCTAGGAGGAAGATCTCCTCAGCCTATCACGCTCCAATTTAAGCATATAGGCTTCATATTTCTTCCACTCACCCTCAGACAATCCCACACATTCATTACCGATTATCATAGAGCATTGAACACCCTTACATATCATACATAAAGTGTGAGGAACTATCGAAGTCTTCAATAGCCTCACCTTACATTCACCCAAGCTACAGACTCAATAGCTAGAGGTAAGACATCTTAATTATAAGAAAAGTCAAAAGCAAAATAAAAAACGGTCCACAAAGAGCGTATGCCAAGTCACAGATCCAGTCGAATACCAAAAAACAACCAAAATACTTGACACAACAAATTTCAAAATCCAAATGGCGGAGGAACTGACAACAGGTGTTGACAGTCCGGCGACAGAGAAAATCTGAATAGAAAATGGGAATGGTTCCTGATACCCGCCTCCCAGCGGCGGGAATGGGTACTAACCACCTGCCCGGCCACTGCGTGTGCCGCGAATTTTGAAATTCTGTCGGACTTCGGAGAATACAGCTATATATATATCTGACAGGTAAGTCTCATGAACAAAACAATCGTTTTCTCTTGACAGGTTTAGAATTAAAAGAACGTCGAAGAAGTGGCATCAACGTACTGTCTCTGTCAGTGGGGAAAAGTCTCTTCCTAAAATGGTCGCACTATAATCTCTAAATTGATCACACATGCCTCTGCACCTTCATCAAGAGCACTCTGCAAGACAGTAGATATTGACAAAAGTGCCAAGTAGCAAGGACTTTATGAAAACCAAACTGTAATTCTCTTAGCAGGTTACTATCTTCAACAAACTTACAAGGACACTTAGAGAACATCTCAAAAACATTAGATAAAAGGGGTTAATTGAAATTGGCCTATATTTTGAGGAGCTTGAGAATTGGCTTAGTCTCTCAGGTAGTGCAGCAATGTTTCTGTTCCTCTGAATAGAAGAAAAACTTGCAAGTCCAAGTAATCTTCTGAAAATAGTAGTAATCTTTGGTGCAAAGAAATCAGCAGTCTTTTTAAAAGAGATGGGTCTCTGCTGCCATAACTGTAAAGGCCCAGAAGCAAAGTTTTGACTTAGCTCCTAAAAGCATGACTGATGCAACACCATGGAATCACCACACTGCTCATGAAGACCCTAGCCAAAAGTTCTGCCTTCTGTTTAGGGCAATATACAGTACAGCAATCCCATCAGCTCCTACAAGGGGATGACGAGTGATGACGAAGGGTAGCCTACCACTTACAGTCATCACCACAGTAGAGCAAGATCTCCACAGTCTCAGCTTGGGCTTACCTTTTTAGCTCAATGAATTTATGCCACAAAAATTGAAATGATTATTCCTTCTTAAATAAGCTTCTTATTTTTCATGGTAGTCAAGTTTACTCTCAGCATTTGTGACAAAACTTAAGGATTTTGCAGGAATTCTCCTCTTGATAAGAGTGCAATGATGATAATTTAAATGCAGTAATATTAAGATGTCTATAAATATCAAGCCAACTGAGTTCAGAAAGATCACGGTGATTACAATCCCAATTGGCCTTGGATTTCAAGTATACCTTTCTTGAAAAACTAACAGCAGGAACAACCTGATCCATCTCAACATTACCTTAATTAAACTAAGATCAGATGAACACACCGGCAAACTTTCTCTAAAAGATACAGTCCTTGTAACATATATGAATACAAGGCCAAGATGGTTGCCAGATTGATGTGTGGGATCATTTATTTGCTGCTTACCCCCCTGATCCCAACCCCTTGACAAGGGATCCACTACAGGGAGTGTATGATCTTTTATGCCTACTCTCTCCGCTGTGAATTCAACTGAACATAGAGACCTAAAACTCTTTTTATTCCTCCTCTGTAAATTTTAATTTTCCCCTTCCCTTCTTCCTCCTTTGTTGAAGACCTTTGCATGGTATTGAATTATGGAAATCACTGCACTTGTAATTTTGAATGAGGGTGGAGTTGGAAGGCATGCCACTCCCTCATAGAACTAGAGTGCCCGACGCAGTTGAGTGAGGGGGAATTTTTATGTTAAACCACACCTTCAGTGCTGGGTCCGATCTCGACGGACTGATGACTCCTTACGTACTGATGGTATGGTGTATATCCAGGTGAGGATCCCAGAGCAGTTATCACTGTGGGTGACAGTACTACTGCTCCCCCTGTTGGACCTCCCTGGTGAGAGGGACCTCATCCTGGACGAAACTGATATTATTCGTTGTCTGATGATCAGTTCAAACCTCCCTATGACTTCTGGCATGGCAATGGATTATTCCCAAGAAACCTCAGTTTATCAAAATCTAGGTAGTATTAAAACTTTAATACATATTAAACACCCCAAGAAGGTAAATATCGTCATGACCCAACTTTGACTCACTTCAGCTCCCTCTCTGGAAGTGGAAGTTGGTCAAGGTTTTTAACCTTGGAAACTGACAAAAAAATTTCAGCACCAAAATTAGAAAATTATTTATTAAATGGACATTCGACGGCAGAAATGTCATTCACACAGAAAAAAGAAAAGGCGTGGCTTATGTCCCAAAGCCACTGCGGTGTCAAAATTGTTGTATATTTGGAAATACGAAGAAAAATTGTCGAAATGAATCTCTATGTGCAAATTATGGATCTGATGAACATGCCACACAATGGAAGTGCAGTGAACCAAAGTGTATTAATTACTGACAATATCATCATGCAAGGTCCAAAGAATGTATTTATTATATACACAATACAGAACTGCCAGCTAAGAAACATAGATATTCTTCAATAACAAGAACCAAGAATGAAACAAAAACTTATACAGATACAAGTAACAAAACAGAAAAATAAATCTCAAGAAAAAGGATTTTGATAAAGGAAAGATCTATTTCTGGGGAGGGGCCCGTGTCACCCGGTGAAATAGTCCATTCAGCACTTATTTCTAGGAATTCCGTTGCTAGATACCAGAGAAAAGCTAAATGTAAAGCTGGGGTTACTACCTCCAGAGCGAGCTCCAAGAAATGGAGTCGTGTATGGTAAAGGGTGAGATTGTCACAATCACGGGACCCTGCCCTATAAAGATTCCCAATGTCAAAAGTCCCAACGAGAGAGGTGCCGATACAAGCCCATGCACTACTCAAGGACTGTACACAAGGCAATACTAGCCGCATTCCATGTTAGCACCCACCCCACTAGAATGATGTTTACCATGGGAGGGAGAATGAAAAAAAAACAGGGTGGGTCACCGGGTGACACGGGCCCCTCCCAGAAATAGATTTTTCTTTTGTCAAAATCCTTTTTCTGGATCGGTCCCGTGTCACCCGGTGAAATAATAACAGAGAAATAAATATCATTCTTATGCTATTAAAGACAATGAACTGCTTGTAAGGGAATAACTGAGGCAGTGAAGGGGAAAGTGACTAAGAATCAGAAAGGGAACCAGAGAGGGACAAAGTTCCTTGCAGGAATTTAAGAGCTGCTAAAGATTTCAAATAGAGACGTTGAAAACTAGGGGCGAATTCCACCCTGAACATTTGGTAAGGTCCCCGAAATTCATGTAATGAAAATAATTAATGTAAGTGGCCACTGCTCTAATATCATGAGTTTGGAATTGAACCTGAATAGGCTTGTATTAAGAAAATACAAAACTTGCTGCCTAATAGCAGACACAATGACAGTACCCCCCCCCCAGAAAAAACTGATTTGGTAAAGAATCAAGAAACAGGTGCAAATGATATGGCTAATATTTATTCAAAGTCATTTCAAATATTAACGCAAATAGGAACATGAAAGATACTACTACAGATGTATCCATTAAAAGTGATGCTACTCATGATTACATCAAGTCATGGTAAACAGGTGCTAATCTCCCTATAGGGGGCTGTAGACAGGACGGTATTCTACAGGTAATAAATTCTCACCAAAAACCTCTTTATAAATATGCAGAATGAGGGGACCTAGGTACGTAACATCCCTGAGGTGGGGACTTCAAGTCTTAACCCTCTATTATCCTACCATCATTTTTGAGAGTAAGGAGGCCTAGTAGGAACAAAATAACTTAACAACACATTCATTCATTTGTTACCATATCTATTTATCAAATTTTTTTGGCTCTCATGCCTCATTAGGACCCACTATATGAAGAACCAAACCAAAGAGGGTCAACGACAGTTTCTAGAACAATTTTTTTTCTTGATAGGAATTAATGCCCAACTTGAGTATACAAATTCTTGAGACTTTGACTTAATAATTTCACAGGTAACGCAATGGTCCAGCAATTGACTGAAATATTTCCTTTGTTTTATATCTTGGCTTTTGAAAAAACACTCCATAGAAGAAATATACATTCAACCAGAAAATATCTTTTTTCAATGCATATAATAAAAAAAAAGAAAGCAGTAGGGCCAGTTCTTGTCATTTTTTATTACTGTGTCTACAGTTTTTCTTATGATTTCTCATAGAAGGGCATAGCCTTCTGATAAGTTGTCAGATAAATAAAGGTACTTTTTCCTTTGGTAACTTTTCTGGTTAAAGCTGGATAAGAGTGATGTTGCTGTTATTGGAGATCAGGGCGGCCTTATGCCACCAGGGGGTATTGCTCTTAGAGCAGCTCTTGAGTGAAGTTTTAACCTGTAGACTTCACAGTTCAGTTAACAGCTCAATAAGTAGTAAGATCGATGGTTGGGTCACTTTGGTTGTTAAGTCATTCAAGACTGGAAGGAAAATTTATAGGGAGCTGAATCTGGAAGGAACACAGATGGAAATAGAAAGACAATTCAAAGCTAAAAGGAAGACTGAGTAATAGATAAGAGATTTTTGGTCTGATTAGCAGATAACTGAAAAGGGGAAAACATGGAGTTAAGAGGAAAAGTAAGACCTAGACAAACAAGCACAGTGAAATTAAATAAAAAATAAAGATAATATGAGATTAAAATAATAAGTAATAAATTTATAAATAGAAGCAGAAGCCTGCGTCTCCTTTCATGTCAGGTAAGAACGAAGGGAGGTAGTGTACAGACATCAGTTTAGGCCTCTGATAGCTTCCTCCCTGGCAGAAACCGTGCCATTAATGGACTAAATACGGCGTACCCAAAACGGGCAAGTTTTGGCACTTCGTTCGACCACTTGAACAATCAGCACCATTAACGGACTCAATACAACACATTTTCCTGCGTTTTGGTGTGTGAGTAGTAAAAATGTCAGAAGCTGAACCTCAATTCCAGCCCGCGGCATCATCTGTATACCTCTCTTGCCATCAAAGCCAGACGCGGTCAAACTTCCCCCGTTTTTGTGGCAGAACACGGCATCATGGTTCTTGCGCACAGATGCGCACTTTCACATAGCGTGCATCTCAGACGATGCTATCAAATCTAACATCACCATGACGGCGCTCCCAGAAGAGGTGTTCAACAGAATCTCCCCCTGGCTCGACGCGCAACCAGACAAGGTCACATACGCGGCCTTGAAAGATAAACTGATGCAATCTTACTCCATGCCTGTGACCGAGAAAGCGCAGCGCGCACTCGACCTGTTATCCCAGCCCCTCGGAGAAGCATCACCCAGGGAAGCCTGGGACGAACTACAGGGGTTGGTAACACTGCCAGGCTGCGAAGAAAACAGGAGGAAAAGAACGATAGATTTAACAAAAGCAATCGTCCTTCGGCGCCTCCTGCAGGAAGTTAAGCGCCAGATAAGGGAAGCAAACACCCTCGCCTCGACATGGACGCCTTAGTCGACGACGCCCAGAAACTATATGAGGCCAACAAGGCCTAAAAAAATGCCGCCGCCCTGGGAGCCTGCAGCCTGACGGAGGAGAACGACGATGATGACGCAGACATCAACGCCGTTTACAGAAAGAAGACACCACTCAGGGAACACAGGACATAGTCAAACCCGGCATGATGCTTCTTCCACAGAAAGTTCGGAACCAATGCCAGAAACTGCAGGCCTCCCTGTTCCTTCACAAAAAACGACAAAAGCAGCCACAAGTACCAGCTGTGGCCGTGAAATCCAACTCCCCCCGGCCAGCAGGTTTCTTCATCAGAGAAGAGATTTCTGAATGGTGCCTGCTGGTAGATAGAGGGGTAATGCAGTCGGTCTTCCCGCCATCCAGGGAAGGTTTAGAAAAAACACCCGACTTGACACCCGCCCTCATAGCAGCAAACGGAACTCCCATCCGCAAATATGGTATGACGACCTGGACTATCTCAACTCTGGGATGCAGATACCACTGGCCTTTTGTCATCGCGGATGTAAAGTTCCCCCTGCTGGGAGCAGATTTCCTAGGACACCACGGACTTCTAGTCGACGTCGCAAGACAACGCCTCCTCAACACAGGAACCTGCCACTCCCGTCAGCTCTTCACAGGGCCTGGAATGCCCACTATCTGCTCCACAGCCCTCAACAGCTACACGTCCTTCCTACAGGATTTCCCCGACGTATTCAAACCAGAGCTATGCCAGTCACCTGGGGCTTCAGCAAAGCACAGCATCTTCCATCACATCACCACAACGGGCCCACCAACCCATGCCAAGTTCCGACGACTGTCCCCACAGAAGTTACAAGATGCCAAACGGGCCTTTGCAGAGATGGAAAGGATGGGCGTCTGTAAAAAAGCATCAAGCCCGTGGGCTTCTCCCCTCCATATGGTAAAGAAATCCAATGGTTTGTGGAGGCCCTGCGGGGACTATCAGAGTTTGAATTCACTGACAACACCAGACCACTACCCCCTCCCTAACATGCAAGACCTGACGGGCGCCCTCCACAGAGCAAAGATTTTCTCCAAGATGGACTTGCTGAAGTCATACTTCCAAGTCCCTGTGCATCCCGACAACGTCCCAAAGACTGCCATCATCACGCCTTTCGGGAGCTACACATTTTCCTATTCCACCTTTGGTCTCAGGAACGCAGGTGCCACATTCCAGCGCTGGGGGATCTGCCTTTCTGCATCTGCTACATCGACAACATTCTCATCTTCTCCAGGTCCCCAGAGGAACACCTTCGCCACGTCAGCGCCATCCTGAAACATCTGCAGGACAGCGGACTAGTCGTCAGGTTCGACAAGTGCATTTTCAGGAAAGAAAAAGTAGACTTCCTCGGCCACGAGATTTCCCCAGCAAGAGTGTGCCCCACGGCCTCTAAAGTAAAAGCTATAGAGAACTTCCCGAAATCACAAACCATCAGGGCCCTTCAGGAATTTCTCGGGATGGTAAACTACTACCGTTTCATCCCAGACGTTGCCCGCACTATGTAACCCCTGACGTCAATCCTGAAAGGCATACCAAAGACACTGACATGGAACGCTCCGCAGCAGCAGGCATTCATTGCAACAAAGAGAGCCCTCTCCAGTGCCACTACCTTAACTCACCACAAACCCACTGCTGCCCTCAGGTTGACAATGGACGCCAGCAATATCACCTGCGGCGCAGTACTCGAGCAGCTTGTGAACGGCAATCCCCAGCCCTTGGCCTTCTTAAGCCACAAGTTTTTGCCAGCAGAGACCCGCTACAGTGCCTTCAACAGAGAGCTGCTGGCTATCTACCAGGCCGTGAGACACTTCAAGTACCTGCTGGAGGGGACTGAATTCACAATCCTGACAGATCACAAACCCTTGGTGCACGCATTTGCAAAGCCGTGAGATGCGTGGTCTGCAAGGCAACAGTGGCACCTGACCGCCATCTCCAAATTTGGGTGCACCATCAACTATGCCCCTGGCAGGAAAAACCCAGTGGCCGACGCTCTGTCTAGGGTAAAAATCAATTTCCCTCACCTCAGCATCAATTATGAAGACCTGGCAAGAGAACAAGCGGCAGACCTAGAGAAGGCAGACTACAGGGCGGCAGCGACGGCTCTTAAGTGGGAAGACGTGGCCTTAGCAAGCTCGAACACAACTCTCCTCTGCGACACCAGCACAGGCCGCCCACGCCCCCTAGTACCTGCTTCGAGAAGGTAAGTGTTCAACATAGTTCACGGTCTTTCCCATCCATCGGGCACACAACGGCGCGCCTCATGACTAACAAGTTTGTCATGGCATCAACAAGGACGTTTGCCAGTAGGCAAGGAGCTGCATCCTGTGCCAGGCCAGCAAAACGTCCCGGCGCACACAGTCCGGGGTCGGCGACTTCCCCCAGCCTCGTCGGCATTTTGGCCACATCCACAGCGATGTCGTCGGGCCCCTTCCGCAATCGGGAGGAACCAGATACCTCCTGACGATCATAGACCACTCCACCCGCTGGCCCGAGGCAACCCCCATGGAGGAGGCATCAACAGCGTCATGCGCAGAGGCCCTCCTCTCCAGTTGGATCAGCCGTTTTGGAGTGCCACAGAGCATCACTACGGACAGGGGTCCAGCCTTCCTGTCAGAGCTCTGGGTCTCCTGGGCACGCCTGATGGATACAACTCTACACAGCACAATGGCTAGAATCCCGCAGCGAACGGCATGGTCGAGAGGGCGCACTGCTCTCTTAAGGCAGCTCTCATGGCACGCTGCACTGACGAGAGGTGGAAGGAACAGCTGCCCCGGGTCCTGCTGGGTCTCTGCACTGCACCAAAGGCAAAAGGCAACACCTCCCCTGCTGAGAAAGTCTACGGGGAGACACTGGCCGTCCCCGGAGAATTCTTGACGGCGCTGACACACCCCTCCTGAGGACTGGGACGACTTAACAATACAGAGGCTCCGCAATAGGGTTGGGAAGTTCACTCCCTGCCAGTGGACATACACCGACAGGACATCCCCCTTCATGCCTCCCGGTCTGTCCTCCGCCACCCACATCTTCGTCAGGGACAATGCCGTACGTCCACCCTTAACCAGGCCCTACAGGGGGCCAAGGGCACCCAAAGGAAACCATCCTAAAGGGCACCCATGACAGGGCAAGATCCTCCTCAGAGGCTGCTTCCATGGAGGGAATGCAGGTCTCCTGTAGGGCTGGGGAAGCAGGCCTGGTGAGGGCCTGAACCACAAGGGTGAGGGACCCAAAGGCGCCCTAGGGAAGCCATCCCTTAAGGACACCCCTAACAGGAGAAGATCCTCCTCGGAGGCTGCTTCCCTGGAGGGAGGCAGGTCTCCCACCAGGCTGAGGAAGTGGGCCTTGGGAGGGGCCTGAACCACAAGGGTGAGGGACCCAAAGGCACCCTAGGGAAGCCAGCCCTTAAGGGCACTCTTGACAGGGGATAATCCTCCTCAGAGTCTGCTTCACTGGAGGGAGGCAGGTCTCCTGCCTGGCTGGGGAAGTGGGCCTGAACAACAAGGGTGAGGGACCCAAAGACACCCAGGGAAGCCATCCTTTAAGGGCACCCTCGACAGGGGAAGATCTTCCTCAGAGTATGCTTCACTGGAGGGAGGCAGATCTACTGCCTGGCTGGGAAGTGGGCATGAGCCACAAGAGTGAGGGACCCAAAAGCGCCCTAGGGAAGCCATCCCTTACGGGCACCCTTGAGAGGGGAAAGTTCCTCCTCAGAGGTTGCACCTCTGGAGGGGGGCAGGTCTTCTGCCTGGCTGGGGAAGCGGGCCTGGGGAGGGCCTGAGCCACAAGAGTGAGGGACCCAAAGGCATCCTAGGGAAGTTATCCCTTTAGGGCACCTTTGACAGGGGTAGATCCTCCTCAGAGGCTGCTTCCATGGAGGGAAGCAGGTCTCCTGTCAGGGTAGGGAAGCAGGCCTGGGGAAGGCCTGAACCACAAGGGTGAGGGACCCAAAGGCACCCTAAGGAAGCCCTCCCTTAAGGGCACCTTGACAGAGGAAGATCCTGCACAGAGGCTGCTTCCATGGAAGGAAGCAGGTCTCTAGCCTGGCTGGGGAAGCAGGCCTGGGGAGGTCTCCAAATACAAATTTAATATACGATCACGTTTGTTCGTATCTCCGAAAGTTAGTAACTTGAATGTTCTTAGGTATATACTGTACATACATACATAATACACACACATATATATATATATATATATATATATATATATATATATATATATATATATATATATATATATATATATATATATATATATATATATATATATATATATATATATATATTATATATATACATATACATATATATATATATATATATATATATATATATATATATATATATATATATATATATATATATATATATATATATATATATACATACACACACATATATATATATATATATATATATATATATATATATATATACTCAATATCAATACAGCACGAAGGAACGCGTGCTTGAGAATACCATTAAGTCAACGTCGGAAGGTGAGTGAACACCGGGACTTTGAACAAGTACTTTTGTAGTTTATAAGTGCAACTTTTCATGAAAAGTTTAAAGCTTTCCGAGTTTTTCCAGTGGACGCCAATTCGCTCTCACCAAAGATATTTCACGACTTCAACAAATCCTCAAATTTACCACAGAAAGCTAAATAAAGGCAATCCTATAACCTAATCAGCAAAGTGCCTATGAGCACAATATGTTAATAGTCAAGTGAAGAACAATTTCAAACTCGAATCACTGGGAGATCCAGTGGAAGTCGTCTTACAGACCCAGGCAAGCAAACCCAGTTTAGATTTGATTGATGTCTTCTCTACAGGAGGTTTCAATAGCCTTTCACAGAAAAGACATAGTCTAGAATAGACTGATTCTGGGCATCAAGGCCAGCAAGAGGCCTCTGACGGAAAAGCTTGTAACTTTTCGTTTGGAAAATCCGCCAGAACTTGCCAAGTTTCTCTTTGGCTATAACTCTGTTTTCCAAAGCTTTATAGCCATAAATTTGTGAAAGAGTCCCTCAGTCTCTACAGTACTCCCACGTTTTTTTCGAATTTCATCTCGGTTCGCGCGTCTAGACAATTCTTGCACGATGAAGTCGTATTACTAAAAAAGCTAAATAAGTGTTTTCAACATGATTTCTCCAAACTTGCACTTTAAAAAAATTACAAAGGCACCGACTCCATTACAAACTAAACAAATCTTCAACCGACGACATTACCAGAATCATTTTAAGCATTAGAACCAACATTATCTTTTAAAATAGATTAGATAATCTAAACTTCCTGGCATTACTATCAATTGCTATCCCAAAATAGTTATCAATTACGTTGGCATCATCTTTGACTTGACTAATCTAATATTCGAATATAGTGGATCGAGTTAATATCATAAGCAAAGAAATCAACTTCCAATGCATAAGTAGCCCCAGATGAAGGCAATACTCTACTGGTCTGTTCTTACATTTTTATGTAGTCTGTAAGGAAGCCTCCAAATGTTGAGAACATTGTTGTTCTTCCTTCGCAAATGTCTTTACTCCGTCTTCCAAATTGTAATAGTCCAAAACATTCGTGAAAATGGCTCTCTATCCGCCCCAGTGGTCTCCTGGTCAATCTGGAAAAATCGACAATCATCATTCACAGGTGACAATTGTCATTAAAGTTGATTGCGTACCTAATTAAGGTAATCAATTTCTAAGTTCTCTATTTCACATTACACGTAAGTGTCAAATACTTTTATGAGCCAAATTATAGTTCTAATTCTAAAAAAATGTATAAAATTGAAGTGCGTAGAGCAAAATCTACTGAACTCAATGCTATGCTATTCACCAGTCTTCAGTGGCATTACGGCTTTTACTTTCTTTACATTACCCAGAAGTTTGTAACTCGCAGGAACTCAGGCTGTACTTCAGGGGACTTTTTAGAGAAATACAACACCAGATGAAGGAATGCTGTCTAGAGCCTAAAAATATTCAACTTCCTAGTTTTATAAGCTAGTAGTTACCTATGCCATGCACTAACTTAATGGCAACTGGCTTATCGGGGAACGTAATACACCGACTACATACCCTATTAGGTTGCGTCAACTAAAGTTTTGCTAAGAGTATTCACTTTTGTCTTTTGCCTTTCTTCGTGTGATCATAATTTGAGGTATTCCCCCATGAGTCAGGAAATTCCTTCGAAACTAAATTCAATCTTTTTTCCTTCTAGGATACAGTACAACAAGTTCCAGTGAACTTGTTCTTTTCCTTCTGAAAATAAATAAAAAAAAAGTCAAATTCACCTGCTTAAGTTAACTGAAAGTCCAAATGTACTCTTTTGAATTAAACTGCCATAGTTTCATTGATTACCAATTTTATACTCAAGATATAAACTAGCAAAATGACGGCCAATCGGATTTCCTTTTCCTGTCCTTGAAAACAATGAAGAGAAAGGTAGGGTTTGGCTTCAAGTTAACAAGCAGTCTCTTTAATTACAGTCAAAACTACCTATTTTCCTAGAAATGTGTCAATTTCCCTGGTAATTTTCTCAAAGTGTGTTTAATAACTACAGTAAATATGTAGATTTTCTTCCATAACCCAGACGAAATTAAAGGACAGCACAGGGAGCCAGAACAGCATTTTTATGGGCAAGACTATTTTTCGCTTTCATCTCTCTCTTAAATTCATGATTTTCATTTAATAATGTTTAAAATATTATTCATACACTAATCTATAATTGTCTAAGCGATTTATTAAATCTTTCTCTGTTTGTGTCATGTATAATGTATTGTGCGAAAATGACATACGCACTGAATTTAGTATTGTTGTTTTCTGTAAGAAATATGGAAGAAATATGGAATAAAATAGATATATAGGAATATTTCTATCAAGTATATCTTATTCACTTAAAGTATCTTACGTTTGTGTCACTGAACATAGAAAATAACCTATTACTGTTGTGCAATAGTGATGTAAAAATTAAAATATAAATTACCCATTTTCTCACTGAACATGAAAGGTAATCTCTTTTACGGTTGCACTATAATATAAAACTAAAACGAATGTAGTTGAATCACTTCATCAGAGTAAAAAAATTAAAATACAGACATCAATATCACGTTTTAAATTAATTCAGAGAGTATGGATTATTAAATGCTTTGCTTCATTGGGTAATTCAGATCTTGCGAAGTTATTTTTCTAAGGGAACTAATTAAGGGATCAGACGAGCAAATCAGTCTCCTCAGTAAGTCTTCAACAAACTTTATTCGGGATATTTTCCGTATGAAAGATTATCTAAACTTCTTGAACTCCTTCGATGCAAGGTCTGGGGCAGGTGTTACCAGCTACATTTTGCACATACCACTTGGCTGCTTCTAAGCAAAGCTCCTCAAATCTATCAGCGGGGTTGATAAAATTATATAAAGCGTTGGAATAAAGAAACGATCAAGGCCAGCAATTTCACACGCAACTTCTGAATTCCTGAAAAACCTGAGGGCAATATTTCCATCCGATTAACCGATTCTTTTTCTTCATAAACGCGTGCTTGCCATTCTTGTATATCAATTTTGTAGGCTATAGGTAGGCAACATTCCATGCACCTAATCCATGCGTGTAAGGTAGACAAATCATGATTTAATGCTTCTGGATTTAATGAACGGGCTTTTACTTCTTTATTATTTATGATTTTAGAACAGGCACCACATAAAGAACAGCACTGCATCGAATTTATGACTGGTGACCGTGCTGTGGCAACTTTACCATCAACCATGGTCAAACATATTTTGGTACGCTAACAAATCATCAGTTACTTCAGTAGGTTTTGAATTTGAAATACAACTCTACTGTATATAAGTACTGCTTTTCTACAACTAAAGAAAAAAAATTTTGTTTAGTTTCTATGGAAAACTTAAATTAGGCGACAGAAAAGCAGTGATGATACTTTCACGTTTCTCCAAACGACGACCTTAGTTCCAAGATTTTGTGAAGTTGCAGCGAGCTCAAGAGGAACCATGTTTGTTATAAATAGACTGCTTTCTGCGGCAAGATTCCGTTCAGCATTTACTGATTAGCTTTGTTTATATACTTAGCCAGGATGTTCCATTAAAACCAACTTCGCAACCTAGATGTAAATTATCTGCTGGCAAATTTTCAAGCTTCTCGTAATGTGAGTTTAAGAATTCTTTTACTTTTGCACTGTAATCAGAAATTTTCCATTCAGAAGCAGGGGCTGGTAAGCACGCTTCTTTTGCTTCCCGAATCATATAGGTTGGATAAAGTTGGATCTTTCCTTCAGTAGCTCCAGATCTTAAGAGCTGGTAACATTGCTTACTTAGGAAACAGTGAGAGATTACTTGAGTCAATGCTTCTTCAGGAGTATATGCCTTTTTATTATCAAAGGTTGGTTTTAATGATAAACTTGAAAGTTCTTCAGCCAAATTTTTGTATCCAATCATTTTCAGAAACTTAGATGTTGCATACAACGTTCTTCCAGGTGAAGTAATGATTAGCCGTTCTGCTTTATGCTTCTTTGGTTTTTTCACTGGAAATTTCAGAGCTCTTGTATGGAAAACTCGGACCAGCATTTGCAAATTCTTTACAGTCTTATGCCATGTTACTTAACCAAAGGGAATAATCTTCCTTAAAATGTGTCTTATTCCTATTCACAGTTGACCATTTAGGTTTAAAATACTTAAGAAAATTAATCACTACTGACTCTGAAACATCACTATCTTTTATCACACTGAAAACAGTCTTGTTATTTTGGCATTGTGGGTCGCTGGTGCTTATTTTTTTATTTTTGATAGCATCATGAAGCTTTTCAAATAAATCTAGGTAAGTAATGTTAACAGTCGAATCCATTTTATGAATTTTGTAAAGCTAATTTTATGGATCGGCAATTCCAAGTTTGGAAATAAAGAAAAATATCCTAAGAAAATTTCGCATTCTGTCAAAAAACACACACATGGTGGCTTCATATGCAAAAAATATGCTATTTTCCTTATCTATACAAGTTCTAGAACAGAAAAAAACTATGGTAGCTAGGAAGCAACTGCAAACGAAAAAATCGCTGCAAGTTTTTCCTAAAGTAATATATTTTCTGCATTTTTCCTTCTCAATGTAATTAGGATTGATTATATGTTAAACTCGATATATAAAATGTTTACTCGCATAAATAAAACATAATAGTTGAAAATCTGTTTTAAATTGATGAAATATGAACACAACAATACTATGTTTGCTCCCAAACTTGATGTAGACTAAACGTGTTTCATATGGCACAATGATCTGTACTTGTACTTCCAATAACGATGGCATCTGCCGGTCCTACTCTCCCTAAATAACATGACATAAGTTTTCATTTCTCATAACTTTTTTACTTCAAGTATTTCATAATATTCTGATGAAACAAGAATTTTTTTTCCACTGGTAAAATGGTAAACATTTTACCAGTCGTTGATATTCTGAAATTTGTCGTAATTACCATCATATTTCATACTCAGTTTCTGATTCATTGACAGATTGTTCTATTAGTTTTATAAGTAATACAAAATTAATCTAGAATGGTGATCAGAATGCGGTTTATGTGATACAATAAATCCGCAATCAGATGCCACCATTTTTACATCCAATGGTCTTACTCTTGAATATGAAAATCTGTTCATATCTCTAACGATAACGAATGTTCTATTTGAAGATATTTAAGCAAGCACTTGACTGAAAAATAAAGTTTGCCACAGAATTCAGTAATAAAGGACGAATTCAGCTAGTTCGTACTCGACCAGTAGGACCCCTAACAGACAAATACGACAAAGTCGCACAACAAATACCCAACTTGAGACATGCGAGCCTTTGTAAAAATACTGAATCTATTTTTCAAATAGGTCATTATAAACCTGTATTCTCCTGTTCTTGGATTACTGTATTACTGCAAACAAGTGGATCACGAAACGTTGAATAAATCCACGCGTAGCCTCCTGGTCACGTAACCTTCACTCATTAACTGACTCCTGGTCACGTTAACATTTACTTATTAATTGACTCCTGGTCACCTAACTTTCACACACTAACTGAGTGGCAACTGAAGCCGTATAATTTACGCCTATTTCATAACGTAAGTTTTAAGATTCATCATAAATTGCTTTACCTCTAGATGACCCTACATACGTAGGCCTACTCGTTCACCCCTATCTTTAGTTGCAGATATAATAGCTTAAAGGTTTTTCTTTTATTACCTGCTAAAACAATAAAACAGTAAGCTAGCATTAGAAATCATAATACTGAGAATATTTGAAACAAAAATGTAAACAGACTAATAATAAAATTACTATCCCCATTAACTTTCATAGTCATAACCAATAAACGCTCCATTGTATGGAACTGGCAGGGACACACCAGACTGTAGGTCATGTTTAAATATATATTTTAGGTATATATATATATATATATATATATATATATATATATATATATATATATATATATATATATATATATATATATATATTATATATATATATATATATATATATTATATATATATATATATATATATATTATATATATATATATATATATATATATATATATATATATATATATATATATATATATATATATATATATATATATATATATATTATATATATATATATATATATATATATATATATATATATATATATATATATATATATATATATGTATATATATATGTATATATATATATATATGTATATATATATATATATATTATATATATATATATATATATATATATATATATATATATATATATATATATATATATATATATATATATATATATATATATATATATATATATATATATATATATATATATATATATATATATATATATATATATTTAATATATATATATATATATATATATATATATATATATATATATATATATATATATATATATATATATATATATATATATATATATACATATAATTATATATGTATATATATATATTATTATATATAAATGTATATAGATATACTGTATAATAAATATACTACATATACATCTATAATAACTGTGCAACCACAATTTAACATTTCAACTGTTTTAAAATATTTTCTTAATTAGTATTAATCATGACTATCTTGAATAACTGTTATTCCAAATCATCATAATCAGCCAAACCTTAGTTAACGGACTTAATCCGTTCCAGAAGGCTGTCCTTAAACTGATCCGCCCCTTAATGGAGTGATTTTTTTTCTCTTAAGCAATAACGGGGACTGAATTAATCCGTTCAGACCTCCAAAAATACTACAAATAAACCGTTTGAACTCGAATTTAACAAGCTCAGCATCCAGAAATTAGATAAATTTACAAAGTAAATAGATGCAATAAATGCAAATTTGTTCTCATTTGTAACTGGTATATGTGGTAGGTGGGGAGGAAGGTAAAGTGGAGAGTTGTCTGGAAAGAGATTCCCCTTCCATAAAAATGAATAGTGTTTCTGGGGTTGTCTCTCTCTCTCTCTCTCTTGCCGCTCTCCTCTTGAAATTCACTTTTTTTTTCTCACTGAAAACCTATTCAATGATGTTGGTTTTAGCCCTGTTTTAAAATGTTAGTAAAGTGAGATGGCATCGTCATTCAGCAGGGTTATAACAGTATTGTCAGGGTGACATTTTTCATCAAAGCTTCGCACTTCAACTAATTGAGTACATATTTTTTTTTAATAAACTAGGGACATTCTCCCTTTCCTCCTCCTCTGATGACAACTCCTCTGCAGTTGAATGCTGCCGCTCCCTCTGACTTGCCCAGACACAACATCCTCCACAACAGACTCAGCCTTGCTGGCATCTCTAGCCTTCTTGGAGGCCGTGATGACTTATATACGAAACAATTACTTTGCACTAGAATAACGAAAAAGACACGAAAACAGTTTAGCACAGACTTAACTCTTCCCTTTGTTTCAGCTGGTAACTGGGAACTGCAGTCATGCAACCAAACTTAATCCCAGACATGTTTTAGCCGATTGTCTTTGCTCATCCTTAAACTGAGCGAAAGTCCATTAACAGCAGATTTTTTTTCAGAAAAAACATCCTGCAACCGAGCTGTTCGTTAACTGGGGCATCCATTTACTGAAGTATGACTGTATACAATTCCAGTTGTAAGAATGGTAGTTATCTAATGAGTCATATTTTCCCCTCTTAATTGCTGTGAAGGGGTTGTAATGAATCTTGATGTCCTTTGAACTTACATTATTTTTAAACAATGACCAATTAGGATGACAGAGTTTTAACCCAACACACAGGAGACAGGTGATCAGCAACATGAACGTAAGCTAGTAACAAAACTTCCCGCCTGCTCTCGTAAAAAAAAAAAAAAAAAAAAAAAAAAACATACAGCCTTGGATATTTAATCCTAAACAATATTCTTACTGTTACATCTCCCTCATATCAAAATTTTAAAATACTTTGGCTCTATGGTACGTGATACAATTTAACTTATATACCTAGTTGGCTCATATTTTAATAAAAATCATTAACATAAGTAGGTTTTCGAATTACACAACCCTCACGTAATTCTGTCCTGGAATATTAGCATGATTCTCAGCTAGGGTTCTTTGAGGTTCTGGGCCACTTCTTGGGTAATCAATTTTTGGTGCCTCTTCCATATCTGCAAGGTTGTCTAACTTTTAAGTTCCAGGAGTCTTTTATTACTCACTGTCTCGCTTTGAAAAATCATGTGAACTCGGGGATTCTTTAGCTTTTTTTTTTGTGCTACTGTGCATTTCAGGGCCGTGTCTAATTGATTTTCGTCGATAAAATCTTACCAAAGCATCGGATATGGATCGTATTTTGGAAATAGCTATTTGAAGCCACAGCCTAATTGGCAAAAATATGCAGTGATGTCTAATGTGGATAATTAAGGCACTTATCAGGGTAAATCAAAGAAATTTAAAGGGAAACTTAGCTAAATCCAGCAGGCTCGTAGATAGAGATTAGTACGTCATTATTGAAGGCCCTTCCACTCATTGACGTATTTACTAGACACCCCGCCCATATACTCTATGAATGAAGACTCAAATGTTGGTAGTAGTAGTAATAGTAGTAGTATATGGAATTCTTATATTGTTTCACTCTCTCAAACACCTACCTTACATTCTCTCTCTCCCATCTTTTCAACGAGTCCCTTAACTTAGTTCTGAATTTTAATATACCTTTTTAGTGGGTATGTAAGGAAGCATGAGTAAATGTATTTATTGTAGGTGTGTGTCCCAGTATGAGAGCATGTTCCTATGTGGAATTTTTAATTTAATTTTAATTCGTTCATTATCATACTGAATGATCTATTGGGTCCCAGTGCTTGGCCTCTGGCCTAGACCTGGTATTTTAATCTAATCCTTCGGGCCAGCCCTATGAGAGCTGAAAGTCAGCTCAGTGGTCTGGTTAAACTACTTTAATAATAATAATCTAAGTAGAGTACAATAAGGGAATGGCCATCACATGAGAATATTGTGTAATACAGTTCCATGGAGCAATTCACGCTTCCTTTAACTTTAAATATGCACCAAGTCTTACAGTAACTCTCTCTGTGAAAACCATTGTTACTCTGGAGTTTCTGTTGCTTCTTATTGCCTCAAAAGTTCCAGTTCACGTGTACCCGCTTATTCCTGCTAAATTAATGTAACAACGCAAGTGTTCTAATCTTAACTTCCTTAATGCATGATCAGTCCCATAATAAATCCACAGTGCTTGGTATAGCACACTACTCCCCCTTCATTATTTTATTTGTGTGCTTCTGTGTCAATTTTGTTGCTTCTATACGTAAGATTCACTTACTTGAAACTGACACCTAATGTTTGTTGCAGGATTGTTGAGTGGTTATCAGTGAGTCTATGTATTGTTGTAGGGTTGTTGAGTGGTTATCAGTGAGTCTATGTATTGCCGGTTTTATCTATTTATTCTTTTATGGATTTGAAGTTAATCATTGGTTCAATTTTCTGTTATTCTGATTATTTCATTTACATCGTTCATTATACATATATTTCATTTAACCATAACTATTGTAGTGCTGAATGATACTCTTAACTCTAGTCCAAGCGCTTGGGCTATGCCCTAAATTTTTTAATCCATTAATCCATTTATAGTATATTATCTTACAATTTCGATAATTATCGCATATCCTACTCAAGGTAGCTTATTGTACAAGAGGGTCAAATAATTGTGTTTCTAAGATTATTATCATACTACTGGGAACCCTGCTATTACGTTTGATGTCATAGTTTACGTCACAAATAGCCTCTCTCTGGGGGCTTACTAAATTTAGCTAAGTTTCCCTTTAAATTTCCTTGATTTACTCAGATAAGTGCCTTAATTATCCACATTAGACACTGTATATTTTTGCCAATTAGGCTGTGGCTTCAAATGGCTATTCCCAAAATACGATCCATATCCGATGCTTTGGTAAGATTTTATCGACGAAAATCTATTAGACACGGCCCTGAAATGCACAGTAGTTCCAAATTCTGCAAGGCAACAGTTTTTCTAATTCCCTGCACACATATTACACCAACACAAAACATCATGGCCATAACCGATATAGTGAACTCTATGCCATCATGAGCATATAACTACTTTAACGTATATGACCTTAGACATGAAGGAACAACCATACACGAACTCCAGAAAAACACATTTTAAACAGTTCATCCCTCAATTTAAGTTAGGATCTAATAATTTCAGAAACATTTTTTACAGAGAGTGGGCCAATCACTAATAATGATCCATTTTAAAGTTTGCAATTCCATCTTTCGCAGTTTTCCTTCTAATGTTTTCTAATCTTTCATTTGCTACACCAGTATTTTCAGACATGGATATTACACTTAATTTAACTGCTTGTGAAACAAATAATCCCTTCTCTGAGTACAGCATTGAACATCTTATTTCCTGGTTTGTAATGAACATTAAAGCTAAACTTTCGCAACTGCAGCAACACTCTGTAACCTATTATGACATTCCAGCAAGGGAAGGGGGTCACGAGATATTCAGTTAATTTTACACAAATTAAATGAGAGATAAACACAACCACAGTACAACACATTACATAAAATCCTCTTGTAATTATTATCCTTCACCACATGGCCAAATTACATATGAAAATTACATTTAAACACCAAGAAAAAATACATTAACACCCTGTCCAAGACCTTAGATTCTGAAACTATTTAATTATTCACAATTCCACTTGAAGTCTAAACTTATTGTTACACGTCATATAATACAACAATAACCCAAATAACTGTTAAACATGAGTTAACATATAATTGGCCAATACATCCTAAACAGCGAAATATTTCCAGATTCAGGCACCTCTGGTTACTTGCACCGGCGCTACTGCAACAAACAAACCACTGTGCTGTGTATCACACAATGTGCTAGCTGCCAAAATGGAAACAGTGCACTTACAATTTGAAAGGTTAAATTATTATTATACTTAAAATCTGAAAGGAAACAATTATTATCTGGTTTTCATAATGCTAGTAAAGAAAATACCACCCGTTACAAAAGCGCTGCATGAACAATATTAATCTAATTTTACTCACTGCTTAAAGCAGACCAGGTGCAGGTGCTGTGGGTAAACACAATTTTACCAAAATAAGTCCATATGAACATTTAACAAGGATCTCCAAGTCCACATACAGGTGAAACAACTGACTACATTGACACTGACGCCATCTGTTGTATAGACGACAAATATTTCAATTACAGTGGGTTTCTTAAGGCCTCCATAGACTATCATTCATGCCTGCATAAAATGGGTGATTGAAATTTTAACCATCGTATAAACACTGAAAGGTTGCTTGACTGAATGATAGCCAATAGTGATAATTTGTCGATAAACACTTGTAAAACGTAATGCTTGTTTAAACTATCGGACCTGCGCAAACTTATTCAGTCTTTTAGCTTTTTTTATTCGAGCATATTCTTTTGCTCTTCATCCAGTTTTTCTTGTCTTTCATCGGGCAATCCACGATCATCCCTAAAGTCAGACATCAGCATCTACTATCAAAATATCGGTCGATGACTGATGACTGCTCATTAATTTATCCAGTTAAATTTTAATTCCACTGCACAATCACTTTGTTTGCACAGGCATGAATGATAGTCTAGGAGGCCTTTATTAAGAAATTTATACAGTGAATCTGATAATTTTAGTATAAACACTCTTCTTCGGTTTCAATAGTGATAATTTTAGTATAAACACTTCAAAACCCTATAAAAACTACCTGAACATTGTTTATTTTATTCGAGCATATCTTTGGGGTGCATCAGTGTTAACAGAGGCATTCTGATACTGGCGGTGCATCAGTTACTTGTCAAAATATATCAGAAATGGTGCTTCTACCATTAATTTATCTTATTAAAAGTTCCACTATAACATGAATTAACATTTTCATTCTGATTTATTAAGAAATATACTGAATCTTTTAACTTTGGGAGAAACTTATAAAGATAATTGACCATTCCCAAAATCCTACTGAGAGATTCGCATCCGTGGGCGATATAAATGACCTTGGATACACGTTGCTTTATTTGGTCTTAGACCAGCTTAATAATCTTTTGGCACGTCTGTAGTAAAGCTTCCAAGCTTATGTCATGGTCCAGCACTGCCGCTTCATCTGTTAACCATTATTTGTACACCGAAACATTGTCTGCGATAACCACTATTCCTTCGAGGTTTCCTAAGGCTTCATGCATGCTTCTTTGATAGTCCCCTGGGTCTGTCAAGCTTAATGTAATAGGAACCCCTACCCGCTCCCCGTCAGTGGTTGCCCTCCCATTACCGCTTCGGTAGTTTCACGGCATTGTCACTCGCATTTTGCTGCTGTTTATATGGATATATTTTTTGATGGCTGGAAGCGACGAGTACCTTGAGTGACAGTGATACGAGATGACTCGTTCTAGGCAGAGACCGCTCCCAACCGTTTTTTTTTTTTTTTTTTTTACCGACGAAGTCCGACCTCATCACCGATCACCGAAGAGGAACACCGGTATTAACCAAGCAATACCTGCTGAAACTTCTCACCCCACCTCCCCCGCCCCTCACAACCTTCCCTTCCTTGCCCCTTGGCATCCTCATTCCTTCCTCCTCCTCAAAGTCCATCCCTTCCTCCCTCAGTCTCAGACACGGGGAAAATTACTTACCACCGCTGAAATTTAGTGCTACCAGCAGAAGGACGGACCTCAAACGCTGCCATTGTTGCCCTTGAGAGGAGTAATCCCGGCATTTATATTACAGCACAACCGATTCACCGACGAGAATTCATCAGTTCACCGAAAGACAAACAATTAAATCCTAATGAAAAGTTTAGCACGGCCATCGTTAGCTTGTTCCCACTCGTAGAGGAAAGTTCTAGACATTTTAAGGGGTCCAGATTCACGCCAAGTAGAGAATGAACTATAAAATTTAGGCCAAAAGCCAAACGCTGGGACCTATGAGGCTATTAAGCGCTGAAAGGGAAATTGAGTATAAAGGTTTTGAAGGTGTAACAGGAGGAAAACCTCGCAGTTGCACTATGAAATAACTGTTTGAAGAGGGTGACAAGTAAGATGGAAGAGAATTCAAACAGAGGTGCAGTGCAAGGAATGAAAGGGGTTGCAGCTAGGGGCCGAAGGGAGGCAGCAAGAACCTCAAGTAATGGTCGGAGTAAGGGGATACTTTCCTACAGAGGAGTAAACAGCAGAGCTCTCAGGTGCTTTCCTAGCCAGCATTATGGCCATCACCTAGACCAGAGCTGAGGACCTGTAAATGAAGGCAATCTAAGAGAAAAACATGAGACTACAGAATGCCTGGAAAAATTAAAGAAAGGGAACCTACTACACAAGTGTTCCAACTGCTCTGAGCCACATTAAGGTTGAATTAACTGAACTGCATATAGAATTTAGCCCAAAGGCCTAAATTTTTCGGCCTCCAACCTTCTATAATTTATATTTTTCTTGCACATCAAAACAAAAAAATTCAATACATAACCGTTGCCTAATAGCAGAGAAAAATAAGGACTTGTAAACATAACTAATAGAAATTTTTGACAGTAAAATGTTTGAAAATGGTGTTTCATGCAAAAATGGCAGGAGGGCTGGAAAAAATTACCACTCGCAGTTGCGCTATGAATCAATTGTTGGGAAAGGTTGGAAAGTAAGATGAAAGAAAAAGAATATGAAAGGCGGTACAATAAAAGAAACGAAAGGGGTTGCAGCTAGGGGCCGAAGGCACGCTGCAAAGAACCTTAGGCAACGCTTACAGTGCACCGCATGGGTGCACTGATGGCATTAACGCCCCTTACAGGGACCACATTAAGGTGCGTTGTCAATGCAGCGGCTGTAGCCTTGCGATCCCAATTTGCACTCATTTCCGTTATATCAAATGAGGTGGTTTTCAATGACACGTGACAACACACCTTTATGCTTGGTTCAAACGCTGCAGTACAAGAATGACAAACATTTCAGTTAAAATCAGACATCCAGTAAGACCGACACCAGCACCTGAACATGTACTGATATCCCAGCAACCAACATATCAACAAGAAACACGGCCGCAAACAACTAAACAACCCGTGGAAGCAGCACCAGTATCGTGTGAAAAAAAAAAAGGCACAACCCCCGCAACCAAAGCCCTAACACTCACCTTCTCATTACCCCATCCCCTCACCACGGATCTTAAAATCATCCAGCGATTGTCGTCGTTATCCTATATCTCAGCCCCTCCATGGCCTCGGGAGCACTGACAGGAAACCATTGTGAGGTGCCAAATGGAACTCGGTCTTTCCAAGGAACTCGGTCTTTTCATGGAAGATTTCAGGGTAGCTATCAGGGGAATAACTGGAGTTCCCAGAGAAGTAAATATCAATCTTTTCAGTTCCTAACAGCACAAGTGTATAGCACTTCCAATCCCGACGATTCTCTCGGCAAACAACACTCCAGAAATTGTTCATCACTTTGATTGGCAGCTGCCCTGTTTCTCCCCAATGCTTCTTTCCTTGTTCGGCCGCCTACAACTCTTTAAACAGTCTAAGATAGCTAGTGTGTGACCAGGAAAATAATACAGCGCTGCCAGATCTATTTATTCTTTTAAATCTTATCTCTCGAGGGTAAGAGATCATTTACTGTACTTCGTTTTTAAAGAAACAGAGTTGAGTAAATTTTGATTGCTCTTAATAATTTTTGTGTGTGTGCCTTCTGGAAATAATAATCATAGTTCTTAAGATACCAAAATGTGTTTAATGCATTAACACTTAAAATTTGTGTGGGTGGTTCGGCAGGAATAGCTTTTCAAGCCATTTGATTATTGTCCACATTCCATTTCAGCAATTATCAGTTACGTGACTGTATTTTTTCAACTCCTCTGAAGGTAAAGTTATCTACTGTATTCGTCATTTAGGACAGAAAAATAATTTACTATCAATTACACGGGACCCCCTGTTTCTTTAAAATAAAGTATTTTAATGCGTCAAAAAAGTTAACTTGGCCTGGGAGCGAAGATGTTGGCGGTAGGGAGATTTGTTCCGCTTTGGCTATACTTAGGGCGGCTATCCATACTGTCCTATGACACTGGCTGCTTAAGGTGTTCACTGTTGTTGTCCTGATCAAGCTAGCCTTTTAAATGGCTTCGCTGACCACGTCAGCGAAACTGACGATTGGCAGCGGCGGCCAAAAATTATGCCATATCTCTTGCTTATGAAAATAAATTAGGCTTGTACTGAAAATATGTGAAGTCAAATATGTTTTCGATATTACCTTTAAATAAATAACACATTGTTTTTTAAATTTCACTTGAGCAATCTCTAACATGGCTAAATTTTTAATCTTAATACGTTTAACAAGGCACGAATTCTTGACTCGCCTCACCCTAGCGATCTTAAGAGTAATGCACTTGAAAGACTCTAGTGTCTAACGACCGAATTCTTCAGCTGTCGCATCTACCACTAAGCTGTTACCCTTTTCCTTTCATCATCTTACTGAGGGAGGATAAAACAAAAATAATTACACTTAGCATTTTACAGTCCTCCTTTGAGGGGCTAACACTGGCCAAATGCCATTAAATACTTGACAGCACAATTCTCCAAGAAAGACACACACACAACCACACGTCCTCCCACAGTTAAGGTTGAAAACCCGCTATCTCTCACACTAAAAATCTTTTATTGTTCCTCCATAGACCCCTACCCCTAAAGAGTAAATTAAACATGGTATGAAACATCCGTAGAATTTTCCTTTTCCCGCTTTTTCTCAATTTTTTCCTGGCTGGTCATATGTGGCTTGCCGGGACTCGCAACTATCACTCTTTCTCTCCTACTGACTGGCAACTGAAAGGGGTTTGTAATCCTGTGAGAGGGTGCGAAAGAAAGAGCCCGTAGACAAGTACTGCTAGTTTATTGATGTTGTTGTTGTTTCAGATTTTGCTGGCCTTGTGCCAGCACGGGCTCTTGCTCCTAGAGCAGCACGTAATAGTTTATTGATGTTGTTTTAGATTTAGCTGGCCTTGTGCCAGCACGGGCTCTTGCTTCTAGGGCAGCCCGTAATAGTTTATTGAGGAAGCGGCCCGCTTATAAAGCGGCGTGCGGACGTTGGCGGATACGCGGACGTCAGTACAAAATTATACAAGTGACCCGTGGTCAAAACTATTTCTCTACACAAAACAGGACAGGTACATAAGATAACGTGATGATTAACAATAGTAGATTAAACACAAAAAATACTGACACATACACTAGCCTATGTATAATGGTAAAATGCATAGGTAATAAATGTACAATTACATAATGATAATCAGGCTGAGTACCGCAACCTAGGGTCAGCTGTGAAGGCACCGTAGAAAACGGGAGGTTCTTCACAGAAAATCCGCTTAGCGGGGACTTTACAATCCTACCTATTTAAAATTTCAGGAACGGCTATGGTTTACCCGGGCAACCCTGTGTTCGGCCAGTTTTCTAGTCAGAACCTAACACTTGATGGCAGTAAGCTTTGACAAGAGAACTGGCGGAATGGTACATAACAAAAATGGTGGACAGACGAAAACTGTGGAGCCGGTGGTTGCTAGCGGTCATTTTTACATAATTCTGATCACAGTTTCGCCGGGGCAGAACAGCGCTGCGCGCCTTATCCGCTTTTTGACTGATTCCTGGCAGGCACATATTTCTGGCAAGCGGTAATGTTGCGCTGCGCACACTAGCCACAGGTGTTACAAGGGAGGAAATTGTACCCCTAACATCTAGTTATCGACGAATTACTATCCTAACCAAGAGAATCCTACCGTACCCCCCTTATATTATATAAATAAAAAACACATGTACCTTATTCGAAATCGGAATTGTCGGACCAATCTGGCAAGTCGATTCTTCTTCTTTTGTTTTCGACCACGGGCTGTTCCGTTTGTACGGCGACGTCCCGTGTTTTTTGAGTGTCGCGGAATCAGAATGCATTTTCCTCGGCGTTGACTCCACTTTAGCTAATGGATATGTCCGTTTAATAAGTTCTAGAAAAGCTCTGAACACACTCAACATTAGAAAGATACCTTTTTTTTATGCAATACATCGAAAAATACGAGTTGTACAGGTGTTTCACTGTACTGCTTCTTGGTAAAACATTTAATTTCAACACACGCCATGTAGATTCGATAGTGTTTGTGTGGATGCTTTTGTCTTTTGGATCAACGAAATTCAAGGAATGATTAATGTTCAGGTGATCTTTAAAATGCTGGCTCAATGTGTGGTATGATTTCCAGCAATCTGAAATCACAGTTGAGTCGGGATGAATATTTTTTATTAATATTGGAAGTAGTGTTTCAGCAGATCTGTCGGGAACAACTTAAAAAACATGTCCTTTGTTTCACGATCAATCCCGCCTTTTAAAACCCAACAGCCCTCAACTCGCCTGCCCTTATGAAATTTTCTCTTGGTGAATTTGGACTTGTCAATCTCAACTGCATGTCCTGCTCCGCCGATTTTGCGATTATCTTTCACCAAGATGTTGATGCACACTTCACTGCAAAGACTATACCAATCGACTATAGTGTTTGGTGAACTGATTTTGAAGGTCAGTTTGCATATATTTCTGTGGCAGTTTGTGAATCCATCCGTGAATAAGGTACAGTATAGTACTAATATCAAGATGTGACCGGGAGAAGAATGAGCCATTCCTAATTGAAATGCTTTTTCTGCATGTTCTCAAACTGCATCACCATGTGTTTTCATCTTTCACAAGACTAACTGTTCCTTCCTTACACTGTTCACACAGACCACTAAAATTGCCTAAAAGGCCACTTTTCATCAGAAACAAACGCAATTAATTTTCATTGTCACATAATTTCACCAAATCAATAAGTCACCGGGTTTGCAGCGGCAAATTGAATGTGAGAGGGATGAGAAGACGCCATGTTAACTATTTGAATTCTGTGCTAGAATGGTCGAGCTGGGTCAGGTCGCTAGGTCGGGGTCGAACTACTCACTTGTGCGGACGGTTACCCGGATAAACAATAAACTACCCAAATTTCATTCATTGATGATATCTTCATTTTTATACCATCAATTTTTACTTATTTCATACATAACCATTTTATCACTTGAAATATCGAATACCACTTACGGGCTGCTCTATGGAATAATGTAAGCTGTTATGGACAACTACTAAGTAATTTGAGGCTTTAGAAATACCAAACATGCTTTCCTATCTTGATCCGTCAAATGGGATATAAATGCAGTCGAGCAGCTTGATTCTTCATCAAGCCTCACTTGCCAAACCCAATTTAACATCAAGAACTGTGAAGCTCTTTGCTTTACCAAAGCAGGTTAAAATTTCTTCAATAACTGGAAGAGGATACTGTGGTCTCCTGATAACTAGTCAAGTCATTAGGTTTTTACAAATTCTCATATCATTTAATACTGGGCTGGTGACCACCACCAGACTAGAAACCCAATCAGTAAGTTTAGTTACTTTCTCTAGTATAGTACCTTCCATACTCTCTGAATGTGCTTTCAATTTCTTTTGCAAACCAATAGGCACCCTTCTTATAGCATGTTATAATGATGTAACCATATTGTCCACATTATTATTTCCTAATGCCCCTACTCCTAACTTCCCTAATCTCTACAAGAGAATAGGAAATTCTTTCAGAATTTTGTCTTTACTGATTTCTGAGTTACTATGAGAACAAATACTAATTAAATCACCCTTACGAGTAACAAAGCATCACTAACATCATGCTTAAGCAAGGGAATATCATTCACAAATTTTTAAAGAAAAGCCAACCTTTGTACATCAACACAGCCTATTATGGATGCAAAATTTTCTCTAACCACCTAGTTTTTTATTCTTTGTTGGTTTTCCTTTCGTGTACATTTATTGGTGGAGGGTGGGGGGTTGCTTCCCTCTTGGGTCTACTACTCCACCCTGGGATGAGAGAGAGAGAGAGAGAGAGAGAGAGAGAGAATTACTATGTGTTGTGAAGAGAAAACTTTCAAAAGTATGTTGACAGAAGAGTTGTACGAAAACAAGTACCAATTTATAGGTTGTAGAGCCTCCTTTATTTACTGAATGAACGACCTTTCAATATTATCAGTGTCATAGCCAAGCAGCAACTGATATCGTTCAAGAGTGCAGTGTGATAAATGTCATGTATAATCTACGTGCCAGGGGAAGGGGGCGTGGCCGAATGAGATTCTAAACTGCTCCTCGACCATAGGCAGGCCAAGTGCAATGACAGCTTTATGGTAGGCTACAATACCTTACAATATAAGGAAATGGAAATTTATTTCAATGAAAAAAACACAGTTTTGGCTGGAGATTGGTCTCGTGACTAAGGTGAAATAGCTTAGGCTACTAGCCTAGCCTAGGTTAAGCCTACCTGTCTCTTGTTGGTGGTAGCTCCTCTCGCCATGTGAAGGAGCTGTACTAAACCCAGACGTCTTTTAAACTTACATTTATAATTGAACACTGAATAATTATGATCACAGGGCCTTCGAGCCAACACATTAGAATAGCCGATCGGCAACACGCACGAGCGTGAAGCGAATAGCTCCAAAGTCCAAACTTCCCGCGGCGGCGCCTTGCCACTGGGGCCTGGGCCCGCCCCCTACATAATAACATAATGGTTCTCGTGTTTATAGTATACAACAGTAAACATAAAACGTAAAGAATTAGATATTTGATAAAGGACTTAGTCGTAAAAATTACTTTGTATTGTTAATTATCTACCATTTGGGTCATCGGCTCGCATTGTTTTTGTTAGATTTCAGTTGTATACCTTATGAACATGAGAAAATGATGTAAGAAATTTAGAATGTTAACCCGGGAACCGGGGCACTTTGGTGATTCAGCGCCTAGAGAGAAAATAAAGAGGAAAGTTGATATTTTTTATACATTTGAGATAAACATCCCTGTCTAAAACAGTTTAATCATGCTTCTTGCAATGTTTTTAGTCTATACATATGACTTTGCCGACTACACGATTAGTCTGGCGATTTGTGTTATTTAAATTCGGCATAAAGCCAAGCACTAGGGGACTTCAGCCATTCGGTGCTTTGAATAGTGAAACGGAATTGGAGGCTGGACGGCAACATTGGAGAAAGATAGCGGAATGGTGGTAAAACGTTAATGTTGTTGCAGTTAGGTGACGAAGGGACGCTAGCAAAACACCTGGAACAATGCCTACAATCCAATGTAGGCACTAACCCCCGATGGGAATGGAATATATGGACAGGCCATGCGTTAGGACCTGAGGCCATTCAGCGTTGAAAGGGATATTGATAGTCGAAAGGTTTGACAGGTGTAACAAGAGGCAAACTTTTCAGTTGCACCAAGAAGCAATTGTTAGAAGTTGGAAAGTAAGTTGGAAGAAAGAGAACATGAATAAAGGTACAGTAAAAGAAATGAAAGGGGTTTCAGCTAGGGGGCGAAGGGACGCTGCAAAGAACCTAAAGTATTGGCTATAGTGTACAGCATGAGGTGCACTGACGGCGGTAACCCCGTATGGGAACCCCCAGTGGGATAGTCAATCTAATTCTAATTGTACTTAACTGTCATCATCATATTGGAACTAGCACTGCAACAATTCCTTTGATTTATAATTATTTCGTCAAAACATCAGTATCAGAAGAAAGTGGTTTACATTTCATAAAATTAACAATTGGGTGAAGTCCACATTAGGACAATTTCTTTAACCTGTCGTTATACTGTATAATATACTGGTAATTATGAAAATGACAGGAATATGGTGCCTGACTGTTCAGAATTGTTATCGTATTGTACGTGTATATGACCGTACTTCTGTTCAGTAATGAATGAAAAATCTTTATTTTACTGGAGTGCATTGAACTTTTACTTTGCCATTTCGTCAGTACAACAATGATTTCACTTGTTAAAAAACGGTTTTACAACAAAGGTTGCCGAGTACCGATTCAAATTGCAATTAAGCAATACATAAATTTATGGATAACAGAATGGAAAATTATTTTGAGATCCCATCCACCTAATAGAGGCCGAAGCCATCGTCATATTTTATGGTGCGGGGTGGCCACTATTCAGCTTGGATATTGAAAGCTTTCAAATATGAATGGGTCAATGGAGTGTGACAAATTGAAGTTCAAATTACGCCTTTGAGGTCCTCACTGGCAAGATTGCCATAGACAAACAATGGACTTTCTCTGTTTTATCATATTTTGATAAGTTGTTGGGTTTCAAGATTTTAATGAATTATGAACTTTTTCCTCCTTATGCCAAGATGGGTAAGGATTCAACATAGTTTAAAGAAAATTTCTCGTGCTAGCTTTGCACGTTTCTATAAGACTGCCATCATTAGCACAAAATTATTTTCTGTCAACACTTTACTTTACTACATAGTTTAGTACTGCTGTGAAAAACAAGCAACTTTGGTTAAAGAAAATTAATTAGTTTTATACAGTAAAATAATGCTCAGAGTTTTACACTTGATAGAGATCTGAAACCATCATTATAAACGAGCAGCACGCCTTCGTCTGCAAATTTTTGGGTTAGTCATCTCAGATACTCTACCATGAAACATTCTGCCAGTTAAATTGGACTAGAATATGTTAAGGAAAATACGGTAAATAAAATATGGTGCTTATTGGTTTACTTTAATATCCAAAAACCCAAACATGGCTTAACTAGGTTTTTCATGGTTTGCTGAGCTCTGCCCGCTTTGCTAATCTTTCTGCTGCTTTCTTCTTCTGTTCTGTTGCAGATAGGTTGTGTTTCCGGGAATACTTCAAATTGAGCAGAAACTTAGGATCAACCTGACAGGGAGAGAAAAAGAACTGTTACCACACAACTGGACCATACAATACCGTTAACCTAAAATCTTCATGGTTGACAGTAAAACTGTACATTTTGCCTAGTTTACTTAAGTAATAGCTCAAGGCATGTAATCTATGATGATGTACATGTACACCAATCTTAGATGTACATGTATACCACACTTGAAATTTTTAAAGCCTATGATCAAAGACAAGAAACATGATGTATATTAGAGAGGGAGCTGGTTCAAAGCACATACAAGGGACAAAACTGTGCTGCCAAATTGTAGACATTTATTTGGACAATGAAATGTAGAAACCTATTTAAACAATGAAATGTTGAAGCACTTCATAATTAAATCTATGAGCAAAGTCTTAATTCTATGGTGTGGACAAAAATTTTCACTCAGGGAAGGGATATTACTACACCACTTTCTTGTCTAATAAATAATTCCATAATTTCATATTTCCTGTCGTTATCAACACCTAATGCTGACGCATACCAATGGTTTTCGAAACAAAACATGATCAAGGATAAAAATCTGTATGAAACTGAAATTAAGATCCTTGAAACAAGACTTTGAGAGAGAGAGAGAGAGAAATGACATCTGGAATTATGATAATATAGATAACAAAAACACGTTTACTATTAGAGGTTAAAAATCATCTACAGTGAGCCATATTAAAGTTCTACAAAGATTGGGAACCAGTGACATGCTGGAGGAGAAGGTGCCCTAAGGGGTGTAGAAATCTGAGGAGCAGAAGTCTGGCATCAGGACATGGTAACCGTGACAAAAAGCAGTCACACCCACAAGCTATCAAGTACACCATGTACAAGTTAACTCTTCTGGACCAATGTGTCAAGAAACAAAGCAATAGAGAGAGCTAAGTGGGTGAATGGTAAAATAGATACCCAGAAAATAAATGTGATGAGTGCAAAGACCTAAGATGAAACAAGGAGAAAACCCCACATTTACACCAAGACGTAAAAGTTAACAGCTGCTGGCCAGCAAGATGGAAGAAACAGGGTGAAAGGACTAAGGGCTTTACATGTCTAAAACGAAATTTGAACATTTTGCAAAAACTGGACTGAAATGTGAGGCAAAAACAGTTACATCTCCCATGAGCTGCATCAGCAACCTTCTCTAGCAAAAGATTTTTTACAGGAAATAAAAACATGCTTACACCACAGACGCCATGAAGCTTTACTTACAAAAATGGTAAAAGCTCAGGATTCAACTACAAGTGCATGACTGAATTAAGCATTCTTGGGCGTTGGAGTATAAATTCTTAACTACTCTTCTTACAAGGTTTAAGTCTGTCTAGGTAAACCCTGAAGAGTTCTAACAGGACATAAAGCCATTTCATTGCTTACTAAAGAAATTAAATTCGACACTCACAAATCTGGGTAAGGCTTTAACTTCTATGTCTTTTTTGCTCTAAGCAACAAAAAAAGATAAGTGGTTTTTACTGGAACAACCCACATACATTCACTTTGTTGTAGCAAGAGCTAAAAAAAAAAAAAAAAAAAAAAAAAGCATCTTCAAAGATCTTAAGAGATACCTCATCAAAAGGCTCAAACTGCAGTACCTTTTCATGGACTATGTCCAAATTTCACAGTAGACCATAATAGGATGATTTGAAATTTCCAGCTCAAAAGATTGAAAACCTTCAAATCTATATTGTAAGCAATATTCCAGTTAGCATGACGCATAACTGAAGACGACAAAGTGCCATCCTTTGATTGTTGAGACACAAAACTGCTTCGCATACCTATAATACCATTTATCTATAGCAGTACAGGTGCTGGATATCCCTTAAGGATTGTTACCCTAGTCACTCTTGAAAAGCCTGTAGCTCGTAACAGATGGCTGACAATTTCCATGTGGTCAGATGAAGCATGTGGAGGTTTGATGGGATCTTCTCAAATAAGACTGTCTAAAAAGATCTTACCTGCAAGACAGGAGTAAAGGAACATCTACTGCTAGGAGAGGAAGTTCGGGAAACCACTCCCTTTGGGGCCACCATGGAGCAATCAAAATCTGTCATCTGTGAAGTTTGCAATTTGCTGAGTATTTTCCTCAAAACAGCAAACACAGAAAAGCATATAGGTCTAGATTCGACTAATTTGAAGAAAGGCATCAACTGCTCATGCCTGAGGATAATGACATGGAGGGCAGTGAACTGGGAGTGTTGTGTTTTGGGCAGTCACAAACGGATTGACGTGTGTGTCCCCCAAGAGGTTCCACAACTTCTGGCAGACCTGTGGAAGAGAGACCATTCTGACAGAAGACCTTGCACTTTCCTGCTGAATTGGTATGTGATAACACTGTTTCTCCCAAAGACAAAATTAGGAAAAAGAAAGATGTTCCTCGACTCTGTCCAAAGGAGAAGAAGGAAGTTTCTTTTCTAGCCTGAAGAGATCTCTCGATTTGTGTCTTCTTGCCTCCTTACTTAAGAGAGAGAGGTTGAACTGTCGGAACAGACAGAGATCGTCTTGTGTCTGACTCAATGTTCGTAAGATGTCTGACTAGATGTTCTGCTTGCGTAAGACCATTCCAAACCACCCAAAGCTCTAGGATGTTTGTGAGCAGCTTGCTCTTCTCTACAGTCCAACTACCTGATACCAAATGTTTCTCAGAATGGACCCCCAATATGCCTCCAAGACGTCTGAGGGACAATGTGAGGTCTGGGTTCTTGGGTCTAGAAGTAGACCCATCAAAATTTTCTCAATAGCATTATAAAACTATCTATCCATCTCTGTTGGAAAAAATTCAAAAAGAGTGAGTCAATCTTCATCCACAGATAATAAACAACTGGATTAGAAAAAGCATCAATTTGTCAACACTGATCAAAATGCCCAGCCCTGAGGCTAGACAAACAAGATAATCCTTCACCCTCAAAATCGCATGAAACGAATTGGCAAGAACTAGTCATCAAAATATACAAGAACTCTTGATGCCAAGCAGATGACTCCATCCTAATAAAGATGTCAATACATGGGTGAATACTTGTCGTGGTGTACTCAAACCAAATCACAGAGCTTAGAATTGAAAGACCCCTTTAAAGACATAGCGTAGATACTTCCTCGATTGAGGATGTATCGGGATGTGGAAGTACGAGTCCTATATGTTGAAAGAAATCATCAACTTGCCCTTCTGAATGGCCACCAGGACCGAACTGAATGACTCCACCAAAAACGAACCTTGAAGAACCAAATTACCACTGCAAAAGGAATCCTAACTGCATACTGATTTCTTATTGCAGCCCTTAGGATTTAAAAGTGACCAATTAGATGAATTTTAGTCATATAGTCAGCAATGCTCATTCACAAGGTCAATGGTAAAACCAAAAGTCAAAATTCTTCATGGCTGTTCAAAAGCACCTCCTTTAACCTAGCATAAAGGTAACACACAGTCTGGTAAATGTCGTGAGGTCAAACAAACCAATGCTTTATATACTTGAGAAGCTTCCATGAAAGAAAAAATCGCTATTCTCTAATAAGTCTAGCAGATAGGAAAGTCAAATTCAGTACAACTAGAAAAATCCCCCATCTTCAAGAATAAATAAGGCCAAAAATTAGAAGAGTTAAAATACAAAAGATTAAAGTTCCATGTACTGTGAAGATCAAAGTATTTATGGCACCAGAAAAGTAAAAATTAAAATGAATATCAAATCAAACTGTATGACAATACAACCAATCACGTCAAGAATAAAAATTCTCAGATACTTACACCTCTCATCGATGGGTGTCTTGGAATCTTGGGTTTCCGGATAGGATTACTGGAAGAGAAAAGATATATTACCAAAAGTTCTTTTAAATTAAATGTGGTTGTCCATGCTAAATTACCTACAATGTTACAATGGTACACACAAATGCAAAAACTCTGTACATAAAGTTTAATGGTTTTTGGCTAGCAGAGAGAGAGAGAGAGAGAGAGAGAGAGAGAGAGAGAGAGAGAGAGAGAGAGAGAGAGAGAGAGAGAGAGAGAGAGAGAGAGAGAGAGAGAGAGAGAGAGAGAGAGAGAGCCTGATTGTTACATATTGAAACTGGGCACGGATGTTGGATCAGACTTAAGAGGGTGGAGTGCAAATGACGACAAATTAGCAATCTCATTTAGGTTATGATACAGTTAGCTGATGTAGAGAGCATCTGAGGCCAGCTCTAGGACTGTGGTGGAACTGAAGGGCAAAGATTTCCAGTTTTAATTGGTGTTTTGTTTCTAGATTTGGGACCAAACCTCATAAAATTTGTAAACGTATATAACTCCGGTGTTCATGCTACTTAAGTTTCAATACTTTCAGTCAACAGAGTAGGGAAGGTACTGAGGGTCATCAACCTTATTTATGAAAAGCTTGTTACATCCTCCAGCCTGTCTTATGTCCACTGTTAGGTGGGTGTGGGAACCATACTGGGGAGCAACACACTTCTAATTCTTCAAAGACTAAATAATGTTACCATCTCATTCTGAAAAAGCTTACAACAGTCAGCTAAGATTCTGTTTCTATGAGCAAACCATGTTAAATTGTTGGAGATGACAACTCCTAGATCTTTTGTTTGGTGCTTTATAGTAATGACTTCCATTTGGGAAAGGACAATGATAAAAATTTCTTGGTTTCTAACCTTATGAACGCACTTGAATTTGTCCCCATTTAAGGTTGCTTTGTTCATTTGTGCCCATTGTTCATTTGTGCCCAAAGAGACTAATTTCTAGTTAGTTGTGAAAACTGTTCACAGCACTCACAAGTCCGATATAGCTGAGACATTGGAGTTGGCAAGGAGAACTGTTCCTTGCAGGACACCTGATATGACTAGGGGTTGTTTGGATTATGCTAAACAGCTGATACTTGGAGCATTGACTTGAAAGGAAATTTGCATAGAGGCCAACCTACCTACCCATTTCTCTGTGAGCTTGTTGAATAGCATGTAATGGCCAACTTTGTCAAATCCATGGTGAATTCAAGATAAATAATGCCAGTCTCACTGCCTGATGCTATGAATCTCACTACCAGCTGTTTGGCTGAATAAATGTGATACTGTGTACTGTATCCAAACAGTATGAAGCTATGCTGATTAGTAGCAAATAATCGTTATCGGTCAGGATGTTTGATGACTGCCGTATTTCAGATTTTCTCAAAGACTTTTATAAGGTGGGATGTTATAGTTATACAGGACAGTAACCTTTCATGAGGTAGCTTTTGCTGTTTGGCTCAAGCATTGAACATGTGACTGTGTGCATGAAGATTCTTGCAATGCCATTACTGTACTTGTTGACGATTCTCATCACAGAAGATAAAAAGGTTTCCTTAATTTAGTATTGCATGATTTCAATAGTAGTGCCACAAGGTGGATAAATGCATAATCCTGCGAGTTGGGTCTGGGACTGAATACAGTACAGTATACAGATGAGTATTGTAAAGCTCTGATATGCATTTGATTATCTTCTGGTTATATAAGGGGATCTATTTACATTGAGGGAGACTATTCCATGTCTCACTTTTTTATATTTGCATGCATATAAGACTTCAACTTCAAGTTGTTCTTATATTCTCTAACAACAGTTTTCCCCCACAGCTTGGTTTTCACCTTCAAAAATTTATTGTTCCGTATACTTCTCTAACAACATTTTTCCCCCACAGCTTGGTTTTCACCTTTAAAAATTTATTACAACAATTTTATTTACAGTATTTCTCCTGATGTTCCAAGGGCTTACTTGAATTTAGTAGGGACCAACTCACTTTCTCTGTCGAAGTCAGACTTGCCAGTCTCCCAGAATTATGTAGCCTGTCCTACCCCTTATTCTTCAGGAAAGATTTTTCTGGTAGATTCTTTGTATCTATGCGAGAATTTGCCTAGTGCCTCATACACCTTTAGTGTAATACTGTACTGTAATGACTTCAGTCTGATTTTCCTTAATTTTCTTCAATCAAGTGAAGATATGAAAGCTTGACTTCTGCTCATTTTGCCATGCAGAGGCTGAATACTGACGATAAGGACTCAGAAGAGGTACTTTGGTTTGTGTTGGGCATGATATTCAGTTGAACATTATCTGCAGTATCACATATTAGGGGGTCATCACAGAGATCTGAAGGTTGCCTTGTTAGGAGTCATCACAGATCTGAAGGTTGCCTTATGTTGCTTAGGAAGTTAGGGAAATTAGTATGCAGGTGATTTATTCTCCAAAGTGTATTGACCTTGTTCCAAACCATATCTTTTGTCAGAGATTATAGGTATATCAATGAAGCACATCACCTTGCAGTGGAACACCTGCTCCTCTCCACTTTACAACAATGTCCTTGAAGAACTGCTACAACATGGTGGGGGCAATAAGCTCATTACATGACAAGGTTCAAGTTGTTTATATGAATTCGTATGAATGAGCAAATGTTACCATTTGATAAGAATACTTCGTTCTAAGATATAAGATAACCCACTCTTTTAACAGTCATAACGTTTGAATAACCTTCTACTGAAAATTCAACTTTTGATATTTGAATAATCCTAGAGAGACAACTTCAGCTTTTGCTATTTCATCCAAGGAAGTTTTTTTTTTTTTTTTTACAATCTTCTGTTAGATTAGGGATTTTTGTGATCTTTCCCCTATGTGACAACAGCAGTTTCCAATGTTTATATAATTATATAAAAAACCTCAGTTGTTTCTGGCTGACATTATCCATAATATGTCTTGTAGCACAGCCGTGGAGTGTTGTGTGTGTGTGTGTGTGTACATAGGGTAGGCATGGTTGATCAGATGGGAGTAAGGGGGGATATTGGGAAGGTGAGACAGAAAGATTGAGGAGATGATGTGGAATTAGGTTGGCATGAATGCTGGCATATTTTGAGGGGTTTGATGGACTTGTGAGCAGATAGGGGGTTATTATGGTGTTGTTGCTCATCTTTCAAGACACTAAGATACGGAAGGAGTGTCTGAGCAAGTGCTGAGAAGACAATGATGGTGAGGACTGAGGTGGTGGAAATGCTAAAAAAGTGGAAGAGTAGTATGGTGATCAAGGGTGTGAAAGTCAATGTAAGCAAAACAAAGCTTACGTTAAGTGGAAAAGAAGTACATAGAATAAAACACAAATCAAGACAGTGGGAAGAGTGGCATGGTGATCAAAAGTGTGAAAGTAAATGTAATTAAAACAAAGCTTGTGATAACTGGAAAAGAAGTAAAATATTTCATAAAATCAAGAAAGTGGCCATGTGGTCTTTGTGGGAAAAGTGATGATGATGTACTGTGAACAAAGTGTAACGTGGTGTTTCAAGTTGCTCAGGATTACAAAACATGTACAAAATAGGATTCAAAAGCTGAAATTATTACAAGAGCAAGAGGGGTAGAGAGGAAAGATGAGAACCTTATTGTGAGACATGAGCTAGTTTTACCTTGAAAACATACTGGACTGTGAAACAATTGAGAAAATATTATGATTTAAAAAAATTTAGGTTGAGCCATGCACTGGGGCACTTTTGGCCATACAGTGCTTAACAGAGTGAAAAAGAGGAACTGGAGTGGTTGGACAGCAAGATAAACACCAGAAAATTATGGATAAGAAGTACAAAGATCTACATGTGGAACTACAAAAAATCCTACATTTGCAATAAGTAATAATACAGAGGCTGCACAGCAAGACTAAAGAAAGGCAACAGGAATAGAGATAAAGTGCAAAGTCAGAAAGTGGGTGCAGCTAGGGGTCAAAGGAACACTGCAAACACCCTTAATTGCTGCCTATAGTGCACAAAGTGAGGAGCATGATGGCACCAACCCCTATGGGGGAGAGTAAATACTGATAAATAACAATAATTTATTAACAAAGCCAACAATCCTGGAGTTAAGAATTTTAACCCTGTGAAGTCTGCTCAACTTGTTTATTACTTACAATGGGTAAATAATGCCTGTACTCTAGCATAAGTATGGGAAAGAAAATGGAGATTTTAAAAGGCATAATCATAGAATGTTAAGATTCAAGGGTAGGGTATTGTGGGTTGATTGTATTACACACGAGGAAATGATGAAGAGCTGTAATAGCAAGAGGCTGGAAGATACTGAAATCTCAAAAGCTTGGAGTACTTTTGGCATGTGATGAAAAGAAATGCAGAGCAGTGTCAGAAAAGCAATAGCTATGGATGTAGCAGGACAAAGACCTGCAGGAAGGACTACAAAATGCATTAAAATAATTTTATATCATCTTATTAACACTAGTACTACTGCATTTTAATAATTTTTATACGTTTTGATAAAAAGTTTTTTAAGCACATTAACATCGGTTCCTAAAAAAAAAAAAAAACTTTCAAGAGAGTTACATGTTCAGACAAGATCAAGACATTTTCCCAACATCGAGTTCATGATTTGTTTGTGATTTTTTTTTAAATATATGATACAGTATATGTGATTATAAATTTCTCTTATACCAATCTGACTCTTTTTCTACTTCACACTGTCCAGTCCTTGAGGAATAATGACAGTCCAGTTGTTATCTGCATTACATATGGAATGCCTTTCCTAACGTTGTTTAAAAAAGACTGCATAAAATTGGATGCTGCTAGCTGTTATAAGCTGAACTTGCAGTGCTGAGCAAGTTTCTTTTAACTTTGAAGTAGCATGTTATCTATTTAGTATAAGGTGCTGAAGGCATTATCCCTTGCTTTCTTTCACTGCTGCATGACATTGAAAAACAAGCTCACTGAAGTTCCTTGTGACACACCCTGCTTTGTTGCAAACAAGTGAAGTTGATATGAACTGGCAAGTACAAGACAGTTACACTGGATAATTGTAAATCAACTGTACACTGTACTTATCTAGTTTCAGACTATGCTGCAATGTACACTTGAAAAAGCAACTGTATACTTCATTAATTTATATAATGCGAACTAATTCCTAAGGAACAACTTTATTGTGCCCTGGTGCTGTGCTTGGACACTGTATATTAGCAGCAAATGAATTAAGTTTTTGTTAATAATTTACAAGTAAAGTTTTTGTAAATTATCAAGAATATCAGAATGGAGTGAGAATCCTTTTTTGCATACACTTTTTCCAAATAACTCACACATACCAACTGCTTGTATTTACTGTACATACGTGCATGAAAGGGCAAAACTGATATAAAAAGCATTTTATAAACTTGACCAGGTTCAACCCATGAACACAATGCCAACAATATACCATACCCCCTGATATCTAAAACTCAAGCCTTAATAAAATTCAACAAAATCAAACTTAAATGCTAACTAAAGGTTACTTCCTTTAAGGGGTGTGCCGACCGCCAAATTTTGAGGAATTGTCGAATTTTAGTTATTAACAAGTTTTAACTGTTTTACAGTACTATGTCTAAATAAACATATCCTGAAGCGATAATGCCAAAAAAAATTTTTTTAGATTCATTTATATACTGACAATTTTGTTTGTTGCTTGTGACACTACGAACCACAAACTGTAAGACTTGTAAAAAATGTCTGTATGAATAATTCAGGATAAATTCAGGATAAGATCAAGTAAGTTATACACTGTTTTGGACTGTTTTGTGTGTAAATAAACATATGTAGAAACATTATTGATAAAAAAAAAAATCTTTTAGATTGTTCATGGACAATTTTGTTCATTGCTTGTATGGCACTGTGAACGACAAATTGTAAAAAATATAAGTCTATGAATGATCCTGGATAGGATCAAGTTTGAGTTATTCACTGTTTTGGACTATTTTAAGTGTAAATAAACATACTGTATCTTGAACTGTTATTGAGGGAGGAGAAAAAAAAAAAAAAAAAAAAAAAAGTTTAGATTGGTTCATGGGCAATTTTGTTAATCGCTTGTACGGCACTGTGAACGACAAATTGTAAGAAAAAAAAAGCATGTAAAATGAGTGAAAAAAATGTATTCAAAAATAATTGTCACCCACTAAAATGTCCTATTCTTGCCACTGGAAAATGTAAGATATAATAGAAAATGGGTTATAATGATAAAGGGTTACAGTAAACCACCCGTATTCGCGTTCTCATGGTTCACGGACTCACGCATTCGCAGATTTCTCTGTGGAAAATATCTATCCATCATTCGTGGAAAATTCACCCATTCACGGTATTTTTCACTGAGAAATATTCACTAATTACTGTATTTTCATATAATTTTCAGGAATAAATGCACTTTTTGTGATAAAACTATTAAAATACTCAGGTATAAGCATTTTTACAGGGTTTTTCTTGGTTTAAGCTATCAAAATGGGCAGCTCAGCTCTAAGTGTTTTTAGAGGGGTTTTAAGCATTCGCGGATTTGACCTATTCGCGGGGGTGGGGTGGGGTGTGGGACGCATCGCCCGCGAATAAGGGGGGTTCACTGTACAGCAACTTGCTCTAGATGTCCAGATTCTCTAAGGATTTTTGAAAGTCCATAAATATTTTTGTTTTGCCATTTTCTCAAAACTTACTTTTTTCAAAACTAAATGCTTATTTCTCCAAGACAAAACCAAATTCAAAGAAACTTTTACAGTGTAGTTTAACTATATATCTTTATTTTATCATCAGGAAAAACACTTTTCTGTGCAACTTTTAATTTTGCATATTAATCTTGAAAAGTGACATTATGATTTTTTCCAACTGCAAAACAAATGAACTTAGAGGTCAAATTTCTGAATTTCCCCCGAGAGAATTTTCATTATTAGTTGTAGAATAAGTGGTAAAAATTCCAAGCAAATCCCTTCAATCATAAGGTAGGAACATTCATTTACTTTATAATGGGGCCTTATGGCACTGGCACTCACCTTAATTATTCTTTACAACTGAGAAAAAACCAACTTACCGATGAGCCTTTCGGTTCTGATTGTGATTGGTATGATTCTTTGACTTGGCCATGTTTATTTATCTGCAAAGAAAATATATGTATCAACACTTCTGCCTCATTAGAGACATTATGAACATGCACATCTGCAATTGTAACTATCTGCATAATCAAAATTGGGGAGGGGGTTGCTATGGAAAACACAGCTTTATACCAATCTACCCAACTGTAAAGCCTAGGATAACAGTATCTTGGTCTTACTCCCAGTTACACGAGGGAAGGGATATGTAATGAGTCGCCAAATACTTGCAATGGAAACAACTCTAATTTGTTAATAGTGTATAACAGCAATACCAATCAGAAAACATACTCTATACTGTGTTTCATATTCAAGTATAATGTACTGTGTTGCACATTCAAGTCACTTCGTAAATAATTATACTAATTACTGTACACAAAACCTGTGCACCTTCAAATAAGGCATTCTACCCTAAATACACTTTTTTGTTTAGCAGAAAATTCTTCATCTGAATGCATTTACTGTACTGTCATAATGTATTTTTTATCCCTGTATCTTTGAGTACTTTGCTTAGAAATTTATAAATATGTGATGTAATGATGTAATACATAATGCAGAACGGGATGAGAGAGAGAGAGAGAGAGAGAGAGAGAGAGAGAGAGAGAGAGAGAGAGAGAAACTATGGTCTACAGTACAATATAGTTACACAATGTTATGTACCCACAGTTTATGCTTTAGATGAGTTACACTTGGCAATCACATACTCATGAATTCTGATATTTGCTTAAATAGTGTAACTGCACACATAAAAGTAGTCTTTTGCCTCTATTTGAGAATAGGCAATCACACTACTTCAAATTACTGTATTGTTAATTCATCTCACATAACAGTAAAAAACATTCACATCACATGCTTCTAATACACAAGTTGGAACAGAGAATGAATCCAGTCACACATGAAAAATCACAGAAAAAATCAGAGGAAATTCACATTAAATATATTGTCACTGGTAACAGTCACAAGAAAAATGTCTGGAAAAAAAAAAAAAAAAAATAATTTTGTGCCAGGAAAGAATGCCAGGTAATCAAACAAAAATATTCAAGTCAGTCAAAATTTAAGTACCATAAATAAAGTGATAAAATAAATTATCTTAACCCTCACAGTCCAGGCTAAATACATACTAAGCACACCCCTAGACCAGGCTAAATTTAAGGATGGATAAAAAAAAAAAAAAATAAAAAAATAAAAAAAAAAAATCATCAATGGAAAGAAGAATACCTGTATATGCATATGCACACAGTACAGTATAAGAAAAAAGAAAATTCTACAAAATTTTCTGTACTCCCGGGGGAAGTTGAAAGTGAATACCATACAGTACTGTATTTCCAACCCTGTGCAGGCCTCTTTTCCAAGTTATAAGGCTTCTTTCACATCATTTTTCTATTTCATTTTGTAAAATTATAATTACAGCTCACACAATGTCATAATATTTAAGAACTAAAATCAGTAACAAATTCTGAGCATATTTAACGTAAAATGTTTACGAGATGTCATCGGATGGGAATTTTGGACAACATTTCCATATCACATCTCAAGACAAACTGAACTCTCTCTCTCCTCTGACAAATAGCTATTATAGTTGCCATGAGTCATTATGGCCCATGGAAGTGATTTGAGCATTTTTCCCACAAAATTCATTCAAAATGTATGGCATGAAATTTGAATATACTGTATATGTATGTTACCCGTCCACAAGAGGATGTATGTTACCCATCCACAAGAGGTTAAATCAATTATTAACTGGCAATACATGACTGACACATATTGAGAATGCTATTTATATATGGCATTACATATAGCCTGTGAAAAAAATCAAGCACAGCATGGTAGTCACAGAAAAAGATTTAAATCAGTCATTTACTGACAGTACACATGCTCAGACTGAAAACGGCTTACATAATACCGTGGCATTAGATGTATACCCAGTGCCTTTAATGCCAATGTATTACCAGTTAATAAATGATTTAAAATATTTTGTTTTACTACTTTAGCCTAGTTGTTTATGGTACTTGAATAAAATGTGACTGGCTTCAATATCTTTATTTGACTACCTGGCTTTCTTTCCTAGATAAAATTGACTTTTTCCTGTGACTTTATTACTGGCAACCATAAATTAATATGACCTTTTTCCTGGAAAAAAATTGCCTTTTTTCTGACTTTATTACTGGCCACCAAAAGAACAGCTGCATATGGATCTGAGTGCAGGTAGATGCAGACATACGAATCATGCCATTCTGAATAGTTGGACTCTATTAAAAAAAAAAAAAAAAAAGTAGGCCTAAGATGTGACCTAACTCAACTGAGCATGCAACAGGCCAGGTTTAACCCTTAAGGGATGGGCTAAACATATATTAAACACACCCCCTGACTGGGCAGACTTTATCCAATTTAAGAAAAAAAATACATCAATGGACTCTATCCAATTTAAGAAAAAAATTCTAAAATTTTTTCCATACTTTCCACAGGAATTTGAAAGTGACTATTTAAAACCTCTTTTACAAAACACTCGTAAAAATATGCTAACCCTACCAAGTTATACGTGTTCTTTCTAATAATTCTATTCTGATTTGTAAAATACAATTACAGCTCACAAAATGTCATAAGACAAGAAATAAAATCAGTAACAAATTGTGAGTATATTTGTTGTAAAATATTTACGAGATTTACTGAGATGGGGAGATGCAGTAACTTTTTGTACGGTATACATGTTCTGTCTAATATTTCTTTGCACCTTTCTTCAAAATTACAATTATAGCTGACATACTTCAAAATTACAATTTATAGCTGACATACTATCATAAAATATAAGAACTAATACCAACACCAAACCCTGGGTATATTTATGAGCAAATAAATAAAAAGATGCCATGGGATAGAGAGGGGCAATACATTCCCCCATCAAGTTTCACAGCACACTATTTCCTCCTCTGTCCTGTGCTGAGCTACACAGTTGCCATAAGTCATATATCAACCACTGAAGTGCTATGAACATCTTTCCCGCTAAATTCAACCAAATTGTATGGCTCGTAATATTAATACTGAGTTAGCCTGTCCATCACTCAAAACCCGCTATAGATACTCACATGATGATGCCCATCCATTAAGGGTTAAATCGCCCACAACCGGGTAAGAGGATGATTGAGGTACCACAGTATGTCTGAACACAGTGGGCCAGTTGAGAAATACAGCCACAGGTTATGCTGACAACAACAAACTTAACCTTTTCTAGAATGCCATGTTCTAACCTAACCAGAACTCGCCTTCCTAACCTGGCTTAGGGGACCATGCCCTGACCTAGACAGGGGGCTTCACACCCCTTGGAACCCCCCCTCCCAAAGTAACATCAATCATCGAAAACAAGCCCCTAACAGGTGGTGTTAGGCAAGAGCCTCTCCCATTGATCTAAAAATTACCCTTGCTGCTAGTTCCCTCCTTGACCTTTGTCCTAAGGCCTGTTTATGAATTGTGGGATCTCATTTGGCAGGGAGTCAGGTCATGAAGGGTCGGTTGCCTAGGCTATTTCTGTATCGAGTTGAGAACCAAGCCGCGGTAGTAGGTGCGGCTCGGTTCTCAATTTTACCCTATTGAATTCTGGTAGTGTGTTTAGGATAATTCCCGAAGAAATGCTCTGATTTATGCTTAGCCTACAGTGTAGGTCAAGCTACGTTGGGGACTGACCAGTAGCGGTCTTGTTCAACTTAATGAAAATGCTTCTTGGTAAACATCATGCAATGGTAAGTTCAAAATTTTGTCTACACTGCAGGCGGGGTTAACATTGCATGATTACAAGCTATTTAACATTTTCCTAGGGCTGAAAGTAAGTTCGGAACTATGAAGAATAAATGTTCACAGAAAATTCCACTAGACAGAATGTTGGTATCGCACAGAAAGGATTCACTTTCCGTAGACCAACTCTACTTTACCTTAACATAGCAACACTTTCCGTAGACAAACCCTGCTATACGTATAAAATATCAGCTACTAAGGAACCACAGCGTCATTATAAACTAAAATAACCAAAATATGCACATCCAGTATCCAGATGTTTCGAGATTAAAACGTATATAGAAACACAACGGGTACCTACCAGCAAGACGCTGTCCTGGAAGAGTTTACTTAAACGCAAAGCTCCCCAGGGGTCCTTTCGTCGGCGAACTTTGGAACCGACACCTATGTATCGGCACTTCTAGCCTTTCCCAACTGTCAACCGCTGCAAGACAAATAAAAGATTCACCAATGCATGATGGAGAGACCACCTGCAAGCAATAAGGGAGAAACATAAGGGGGGAAACTTAAAGTCTGAGCACAAAAGAGACGCTGATACCAAAACCAAGCCTGCGTTACCTTATCATTCATATTAAACTAAACAAACAGGCACAAGTAAATATGGAGACTCGAAACCTTTACATTCGCAAATCCTGACCTGCTAACAAATAGAAACTCCACGAGATTTCAGGAGTCCAACGTGAATAATAAGAAATGTAAAATATTAGAGGACATAAAGAGGATGATTATTAGTTGCAAATAAAGTGAGATCTCACAACTATTAAATGGATGGAGTGAAAGTTGTAAAACATTAGAGGAGTTTAAGAGGAAACAACTGTTGATTCGTATTAGTTGCAAGTAAAATGTGATTTTAAAAATATCAAATGTATGGAAATGAAACATTCGAACTCAAATACAGACAGGATTGAATTTTCGAGCCTCAGCGTCCGACAGGTGTCAACTCCGTGGGAGAGGCAATGTTTTGGAGCCTTTGAAAAACCTGCCCCGAGATTGTTTCCAGACTTAGTAGTAGTAGTAGTAGTAGTAGTAGTAGTAGTAGTAGTAGTAGTAGTAGTAGTAGTAGTAGTAGTAGTAAGAGATTGTCTTTGTATAAGCCTCTGCTACTATTACTACTACTAGTTACTATCATAAGGCCATTTATTCAAAGTGGCAAACAGCAAATTTTTTCTCAGAACATTTCCTTTCCACTCTGCCTAAACATTCCTAAAAATTTTCTTTGAAAGTAATTCTGCTAAATCTCTGTTCTTCATGTCTTACCTTATTTAATACATCTGGCAGGTTCGTCCATTTGCAATGAGTAAATTACTTCCTCTAAATTACTTCCGCTACCAACCTCTGATTTTGTTTTCATGTGTATTTTTAAAAATCATCGATAAAGAACTGTAAATCTTTCAATTCATGTATTCAGAGGTCATTTTGTTTCTGTTATCATCATCATTATTAGCCTACTCATAATATGGAGAAAGAATAACTAAAAGTGGAAAAGAGAAAAAGTGAGAGAAGTTTAGCTGAGCGCACATGTGAAAATAGGATATGATGACTTTTAGGGCAGAATTACGGCTTTGGTTCAGTTGATAAGCCTTAACATTAGTATGACATCATGAGATTTCAATAAAATATGGATGCTGATACCATGTAAAACCAATGGCAAGCACAAACTCTAGTGTAGAGGTACAAGAAGCATCGAAATAAAGGTTGTGGAAGACAACTGAACGTGTTCTTGAGATTGTCTGAATCATAATTGCCAATGTGTTATTAACAACGCGTCATCTAGTAAAATTGAGGTTGATAGAGAGCAGTCAGTACCTGAGTGGATGAACCAGCAGTAAAGAGAAGGCGATGAAATGTCCGCAACATCACTTTGTCATCAGCAAAATTAATGTCTAAGTATTGGAGCATCGCGGTATCTTGCTTCTGGTATTATAAAATTTACTTAAATCCCATTGAAGGATGGGTTTGTTCTCGAAATCATAAAATTGTAAATTAAGGAAATTATCAAAAAGTGTATTTTGATAAATACATGTTCATGCAATACAGTTTCAGGCTTTTTTCAAATTCCTTTTTGTTAGGTTAATAATTAATTGACTTATGGCCAACTCAGTAAGTGCGACTGCACACCGAGGCGAATTGTTTCTCAGAGTTCAACAGCCTTTGAGGATCATTTTTCTATGATCTTTCAGGATCTTTATTTTCTCTTGATATGTGATATGTTAGCCCATATCTCTCAATAAGGTCAGCTTTCCTTTTAGACATGGTAATAAACTAAGTAATAACTTCCCCATGTCCATCATAGCTATCTTTATCACCATTTTCTACCTCTAATTTGAGATAAGAGGCTTTGCTGGTTGTATTTCTTAACAGAGCATTAAATTGCCACAGCACATGTGAAATTAGGATATTATTAAAGGAGCAAAATTTCGTCGTATTACTGCAGCATTCAGTTGTTTGGTGCATTACACTAATCCATTTGATTAGCTTTGTGGTCCTTAATTAGTCTATGATATCAGTTGTTTTGTATTATTTGAGCGTTGAGTATTCCTGTAAACTGATGCAATAATTGCAGTTCTGGTAGTGTTTATTCCTTTCTTGCTTCCTTAAGATGCGTTGTTTTATCAGTTTCTTGAGCTTACACAAACTATTTTAGTTGGGGCTTTACTGCTTCATATAATTTTGATGTTTCATTGTCGTGTGTAGCACAGGGTTTGTGACTTGTCTGTAACCACTAGATGTTGTAACGTTTATGTAGTCATCAACATTAAGTGGACTGTTTGGCTTCGTTTCCCTTAGTATTTTTATGGTTGATTGATTTACGAAAATTAGTGTATATATCCAAGCTCTGAGACATTTCGTGAGTGAAAAGGACGATGGCAAGAGGGAAGAAAGGTACCGGAACTGGAGGTACGGTAAAACGATTAAACGTGGGTGCAGCTAGGGGCCGGTGATGCTGCAGTCCTTTAATAATGCCTAGTATCCGTTCTAAAAGAGGTGGTGGGATCTGGCGAGGGTTGTGAAGACAAATAGCTTGGAACAGCAGGTCGTAGGTTCTACTAATACACATGGGGTTATGATGGGGGTCATGCTTTTCCCTACAAGGACGTTACTTCGGGTTTGTATTGGGCTCATGAAGTTAAAATATGAATTCCTTGAACAAGCACAAAACATTCATCGAGATTCAACTAAGCACATAGCTTTCTTGCGGGTAGGACGTGTCTGTGAAGTGCTCTGTGACAAGTGCCTGACTTGCGCGATGTTCAAAGTGAATATGAGGAGGAGGAAGGAAAAAGAGAAAATACTCAAGAAATTAAATCAAGTAAAGGAAAGATCAAACTATCATACGAACATTATCTCGTAATTATCGAAACAGCACGTAACGATGGAACATGGAGAAGGATGAGTCAACCCAAATCGAGAGATTCAGCAACCTGCGGACATTGCTCTGGGGAAGTTGATGAGGAAGGAACTTGCTGTGAAATTCATTATGAATGTTCAGGTGTCGAAGTCAGATACACACCCATACTTCGTAGTGATAACATATTATACATCTGCAATAATTGCAAGAGGCCTGAACAAACACACAAAAAACTCATTGAAGATGAATTTGAAGAAATAAAAGAAAACTGAGACATTAACAAAGTTGATTCAGGATTCGGCTCAGAAAACTCGTGACGTAATGATCAACATAGATGAAATCCAAAACAAAATTGACAATGTTGATAATAGATGTAAAGACCATGGCAAACATGAACAAAAACATGCTGAATCACCAAAGACAAAAAAAGTACTTCTGATCAAATCTACAAACGCAGCAGCTAATGAAGAGAGAAATCATGAGTAAAATAACGGAGCCAGTTGAACAGGTTAAAACAACAAGAGATGGACACTTATTTGTAAGGTTTACAGACAGGAAAAACTTAGAAAAGGCAAAATCGGAGATTCAGAATATCAACAATATATCAGTAAATGAGAAGGGTAAACTTAAACCAAAAATAAAAGTAGTCTATGTCCCGAAGGATGAAGATGATATTGTCGATAACATTGTGAAGAAAAATCCATGGATAGGTAACCTCATATATGAAAATGACGACCTAAAAATTGTAAAGGAAATGATAGCCAAAAATGACAAATATAAACACTATATCATCAAATGCACACCACAAATACGAAAGGCTATTTATGCTAGAGGTGACAAATTGTGTACACTGTATAGCCGTTGCAAAGTATACAACTATTACGTGCCCTATCAATGCTATAAATGTCAGGAATTTGGTCACAGCGCAACAAATTGTAAAGGACCAAGCTTGCCCTAGATGTGAAAATCACAAATCAAATGAATGTGCTAGCAACATCTTCAGGTGTAAAAATTGTGTAAAGAAAGGTCATAGTGATACTAAACATAAAACCTATGATGGCAACCAGTGCCTAGTACATAAAGAATTTGTGTCAAAGGTGAAAAATAATATGGATCATGGCTTTGACTAATAATCTTCTATGCAATTTAATACAAGAAAGCATATCTAAAAAAAGAACTAAAGACTCCTATCCTGCTGGAGCTACGATACTGACGAGAAAACACTGAAAGACATTGTAAAATATATATAAGCAGCACCTTATATTGAAAACGCACAAGGGCCCGCCAGAGAGGGAATTATCGCCGTGGAGGGCTGTACATAAACTAAACAAAGTGAAACACAGTGAAGTCAGTCACCTCTGTCTTGAGTGAAGACCATCTAAAGTCCAAAATATCAAAAATTCTCCATATAATTAACGCAAATCACTTAATACGTATCTAAAGTTACTGGATCCTAAGGAACCTTGAAACTCCTTAATCAGGGGTAATCCCAAGAACTTAAAACTTCATGCAATATCCATATACAAAATCTTAAAACTATTTTTCAAAATTGTTTATATAAAGGAAACGTGCACAAAAGATTTGTCAACAGCTCAAAAACACGGGGGAAAAATAGGTTGAAACGAAAACACAATTCCAGCCTTACCACAATGGTTTAACCTATGAAATAGAATAGCACAACCTCAATGATGGCAGATCTATCTGGGAATGCTAACCCTCCCATCTAGAAGAGTTGATTTTGAATTTTGATAGTCTGACTATTTAAGGTTCGTGTGTCGAAAGGAAGCTCTTCAATATTTTGCAAGTTTCTGGGATTTATAAAGTACTGCATCACAAACATGCAGCGGACGGGAAAGAACTTGGTTGCCTGGACAGCAATACCAACAAACCTCACTGAAGAGTTCATGTCAAAATGAAGCTATTCCCATTTTAAGTAACATTTGTTGAGAAAATGATATTGACCCCCAAAAATTACTCCTAGATAACGAGACTCCAACTTTCCTGGGGGTCACCATCTAGGGAAGCTCCTCAATACGAAAGCAATTAAAAATATTTGTTCCACGGCAATGTCAAGGGCGATACTAAAATGGGAAAATTCAGTCCTATTAGTCATGTTGGAATAGACTTGGACAATGGGGCACTATAGCCGTGGGTAACCTTACAATTCACACAAATTCAGTAAGTGTACCGGTTTCTCGCATACTAAAAATTGAAATGGTTACTGTACAAGATTTCCATTCAAGAATTGGTTCAACACTTTCAAAGCGTTCTCTGAACTCATTACATATATCATGTTCTAAAAAAAAGCTCACCGCAGTACAGTATTCAATGAGTTAATTTACTAGATCTTTCATGCAATACCTTGATTCTAACATCGCATTTGAACTTCAAAAACATTTAAAACACCAATCTCAGGAAAATGACATGGGACCAAGGGGCAACATTGGCCAAGCTTAAAAAAAAAAATATTCATGACGGATAATTCTATAGTGAGCAAGACTAGATAACCTGCGATTCTTGTCTAGTTCTTTTACTTTTAAAACTAGGATTTTGAGAGAGAGAGAGAGAGAGAGAGAGAGAGAGAGAGAGAGAGAGAGAGAGAGAGAGAGAGAGAGAGAGAGAGAGAGAGAGAGAGAGAGACTGTGGTCATGCATTTCACAGTTTTGTTCTGTCTTTGAGATAACGTACGCATTATCATTTAAAATACACAGTAGTATCTTTTACTTATATTGTTTTCCTGATCTCTCACCTAGAACTTGGGCAAAAGTTTTCGTTTTGAGATGAAGAAAAAAAAAAAACACTTTTTCTTTTTTTTTTATTTTCCCCTAAGATTTTAGTACAACTATTCAGTTGGGACAGGTGCTGGTGCAGGGGTAGGCACTTGCACTGCTACAGGTTTCTCCATCTTGTTCTCTGAATGAGGCTCGGTTGGCAAAACTTCTTCCTTGGGCTCAACGATGTTGATGTGATCTGGGAGAGGTGTTCGAGGACCATTCTTACCAGTTGGGTCCCATGGCAACATGATCTTTACCTTAATACCCAGCACACCTGCAAGATGATGTGGTAAGCTAGTTATATCGGCAACAATAAGAGCAACTTTGAAACAACACCCCCAACCAATTAATCTTTACCAAAAGCTGAAAACTCATTTGATGAGCAAGAGGTTTAGTGTTCAATTGTTCATTAAATTTTGAGTAAATACTCTAAAGTTACCTTGACGTAAATGAACATGGCGAACAGCAGTGTCCACATAATGCCTGCGTGGTTCTCCTGAATGGATCATGAGACCATCTGTGAACTTCATGCTCTTGGCTCTCTGACCTCGAAGTTTACCAGAGACGACAACTTCACAGCCCTTTGCGCCAGACTCCATGATGAAGCGGAGGACACCATAACATGCTCTGCAGTAGAAACAATTTCATTTTTATTACTGAGCATGCTGTCTATTTGCCACTACTCACCACAGAAAATGACACACATTTACTAAATCTTAACAAACTAGACAACACTGAATAAAAGAAACCTTTAACTTTCTTGCAATAATAAAAAAAAAGATACAATGCATACAATCTGGTCATAAATCAGATAAAAGGAATTTTGATGATCATGTATTTATTAGTTACTTGAGTAAAAACTAGGCACTTTATTAGTTACTTGAGTAAAAACTAGGCACTTACGGGAAATTTTAACCCTTTTTGTCCAGTATCAAAATGGGAAAAAGCAAATTGCATTTTTCTTGGTCATAAAAACCAGGATATTCAAGATGGGAGAGAGGGAGCCTATCCACTCGCTTGTCTTCTTACCCTCATATTTCTCTACGGCACAGTAACACATGTGATGATGATTCGAGGTAGAATTAACAATGTCAGATTTATGTACCCAGAAAAATTTGATGTGCTGTACTGCTAATTGTTCCAACATGCAAACACTAGGCTTGTATACACGGCTCACTCCTTAGGGGGAGGTACTGTTGCTCCACCATCCTACTAGACTGTCTGCTGGTCTCATATGTATAGGTTAATGGAGGATGACTATTTAACCTATATAACCTGGCATTTCTGATGCAAATGGATGGTAAGGCTCTGTGCCACAGAGCCACAGCCCTCTGAATATAGTAAATGGACTGAGGCTCTTGTATGGAACTCACTCACGCATCTGTCTATGTCTATGAACAAGAAGAAAAAAAAGGGGGTGAGACCTAACACCAGCAATGCCATGAGAGCTCACACTATGTGCTGAACAGCAACCAAAAGTTAAAGACATGAAGACTTACAACAAATAGCAAAAAGGTTACAGACCTTGCCTCAATACTTGAACCAGCAAAAAGATCCCCTTACTAAGAGAGACGTTGCTTTCCCGTAGACTTTTAGTATGGCCATCTCTCTGAAAGCTGGGTTTGACAGAGAAGGTCATGGAGCTTGCCTATCCTCTTCACTGATTCTAAGGCTTAGAGATCGATATGTCTCCCAACTCCAACCCTTCATTTCCAACTTGGGAAATATAAATTTCACCTCAAGGTCATGAGAATTAGGATGGTAAATGATGCCAGAATTCTATAATGAACTGTACTCATTTATATGCTTTTCTAATCTATAAAGTGAATGGGTATGAAAGTCTCCCCTGATGACAAAAGGGTGAGTGTGTAATTCCAAAGACATTTGTGAAGACATCTCGTCTTCATCACTCGATACCTCAAGCCATATGGTATCATAAAAAATATCTCAACATATAACAATTTTAAAACTCCTGATAAATAATATAGTGCACCCCCTTAACCAGACAAGATCTAAAATGAATAGTATTTATGAGTAAAGATGTCAATTGGCAGCTTCCCCGATAATTTTGAAGAATTTTAAGATGCTCTACCATATGGTGCCTTAGGCCATTAGGATCACATCACAAAACGTGAGGTTTCAACATTTTTTTAATCCTGATAATTCATACCAAATTGGCATCGTGTCCTGTCGTGAATGGGACACTAAAGCTACCCGAACCTTCATATTTTCTTTGGAGAGACAATCTAACACAAGACAAACCATGCCAATGCATTCAACCACTGGTAAAAGCCATAAAGACACTTGGAGAGGTCAACGAACTTCCATGGCCCCTATCTTGTTGGAAGACCACAAACCCTTCCATACAAAAACTAAGTCTCTGCATCAGCTGGTGTGTAAAACTTGTCTGATGTGCCAGAGGAGGGGGAAGAAGCCTAAGCAAGTGCCTGAAGAATAATGATTTTTCTGGTCCAGCAATCATTTAAGCTCCTCCAGCACCTGCCAAGGAGAGGAGGTTTCTAAGAGACCACTTGGCTCATGAATGAGCCTGGTCCTCTCCTAAAAATGCCATTTCAACTTAACCTGCTGACATCTGAAGGACAAAACTCCCAGGCCCTGCAAAATCTGTTGCAGACAGGGAAATGTCCCTATTACAGAGCAGGCATCTAAGACTAACCAGGTGACTGCTCAAATGACTAAACGGAAATATATAATAAACTTAAGGGCACAGGTAGTCAGTCATTGTGAACCACAATCAGAAAATTTGGGTGACGAAAAGGCAAGGCTAACCTGATCTCTTTAAAGAGGCACAGCAGCAGTTCCACAACCCTGAACTTGTGCTCTCATGACCATGCTGACCCATAACAGTTCTGTGCATGGGCAACAGATCGCAAGCACAACAAGCCTGCTGAGCATAGGTGGACAGATGAGAATGCCTGTGGCTATTCCAAACCCGTCCCAGGGAACTGACAAGGTCCATGTCCACAGAAATGCAAAATCTTGTCCTTCAAGCTTTGCATGAAACAGCAATTAAGATATCCAGGACGAATCTCCACCTCTTAAGAAGCCATGCCAGGCTATCAGTCACAAATTCTCAATCGTTCTCCATGAAAATCAGTCCTGAGAACTAGAGACCATTGCCTTTCTTCCAGAAGGATAAGTGGCTATGAAAGAATTTCTCAAGGGTCTTCTCATGGTTATGGGGAGTGAATTTTCTCAAGGGTCTTCTCATGGTTATGGGGAGTGAATTTTCAGCCTTCTTCCTGCCGTAGGTGGTGAGTCGGTGGAAGAAGAAATGATCAGTTCGAGAATAAAGAGGAAGATGAAGCACAACTGAGCTTCTTAGTCTTGCTCCTGAAGAACCACAGTAGTAGTAAGGAAAAGAATCCTAGCCACAGCAGGAACCTCAGCTTCAGTAACCAAAGATGCAGTGGTTATATCTAGATGCACCACACATGCAGCAAATGAAGGTTTCCTGGCCACCCTAAGAATGGGCAGAGAACTTTCAACAACTACCAGGACTCCTAAACCTCTTCAGGGACTGGTCCAGCAATGGCAGGACATGTAGTTGGTTGATGAATGTACAGCACACTGTCACCACAGAAAACATGGATCTAACCTGAATAGACGACTATGAAAAGTGCCCTACACTTGCTGACAAATGCTTTCGGAAGGCCCAGCAACAACGGGGAGAGGGTGAAAAGTGGTCTTAGGGTTAAGAGCACAGATCTATGAGGAGAAAAAAGCAAGATGAAGACAACTTGGAAACAAACTTTGCAACTGAGTCAGACACCACACAGCACTCAAATCCCTGGAGCTAGCACTACAGGCCTCTGAAGACAGTAGATTCCTTAATCAAGGATGAAAAATCCATAACACATGTGCGCTCCTCTAAGACATGCACTAACACAACACTGCACAAATAAAATTACATATACAAAGAAATGAGAGAGAGAGAGAGAGAGAGAGAGAGAGAGAGAGAGAGAGAGAGAGAGAGAGAGAGAGAGAGAGAGAGAGAGAGAGAGAGAGAGAGAAATCAAAGTTCTGCCAACCAATGGAACTAGAGCAAAGCTGCAATGACTCAAAAGTAGGCCAAAATGTGAGCAAGTGGATAGGCACAAGTCCCAATCACCCAACTCTCCCCACCCATATCTACCTTGTTATCAAGTTTCAATTACAGAACTATACTCTGGCTACAAAAGATTGAGACTCGAAGGTGATTAGCACTGCTGCCACATTTTCTTAAACCTGTTCAAACTCTTCAGGAAAACGGGGTGATAATTTGGTAGATTTAGCAGTTATTTTTTTAGTGGCGCTGCCATTTCCCTGTGTATAGATGATTAAGGGAAGGTCACAATAATAAGAGGATTGTCTCTCACCTCCCTCCATTCATCAGTACACAAGCAAAACACGAAGCTCAAAACATTATACTTGGACCTTGCTTCACATTTTTCAAATTAGCCAATACAAAATTTAATAAAAAGGTGATATATATACAGGTGTGTATATATATATATATATATATATATATATTATATATCACCTTTTTATTAAATTTTGTATTGGGTAATTTGAAAAATGTGAAGCAAGGTCCAAGTATAATGTTTTAAGCTTCGTGTTTTGCTTTTGTACTGAAGAATGCAGGGAGGTGAAAGATAATCTTATTATTGTGACCCATGGTCACTTGCCCACATTTTGGCCTACTTTTGAGTCATTGCAGCTTTGCTGCAGCTCCATTGGTTGGTAGAACTTTGATTTGGTTTTTGATGCTTTTTTTTTTTTTTTGTTATTTTTTGTTTTCATAATTGTGGGTTGGCTTCATTTTAAGTAAATACTTAAAATGATGTCAATTGTAATTTAAAGCAAAAAGCTGGACATACACTCGAATATGTCCACTCTTGGGATTAACCTTAAACACGAGGTTAATCCTGAAAATGTACCTTTTTGGATTAGGATTAAATACATCCATCAGCAAGATGGGAAACGTGTCAATGCTGCTAATTATAGGAAATTCTCAACCTTTCCTAGCTAGAGTATAGCTTGAAGCAAGCATACTCCTCCATAAATGATTGTAGTCTCATCAGAACAAACAAATATAGTAACTAAGTGAAAAAAATTAGGAAAAAAAGGTGAATGCTAATGCACAACTTGAAAAGATCACAATTTAATGCTTTCTCGTACCTCCTGACAGCTAAGCCTCCCACCAGTTTGTATCGAAGTGATTCTGCCTGTGCGATGGCACAGAGCCCTCGCTGAGCAACCTTTTCTGCATAGAGTTCAACAGTTCCGTCAGCAAAACCAAATCTCTTCTGCACCAGGGATGTTAACTCCCTGATGCGGCGGCCTTTCTCACCTGTAAACATCAAATCATTAGTGTACAGTACGAAATCTGAATTACAATTCATCAAATAAGTATACTTCACACAATGTTGTACCTAATACTAATACAAGTAGAAACACTATCTTACCCAGTACATTCTGAGTACGGGTGGCAAGAATGATGATTTCCGTTCTTGCTGGGGTATGGCGAACCTGTACTCCAGAATAACCATCCTCAGCTAATTCATTGGTAAGGAAGCGGTTAAGTTCTGCCTTGAACACACCATCTTTAACGAACTGTAAGAATTAAAACGGATTTAACATATAATCGCTTAAAAAAACCAACATTTAAATTAATTTTTAATTAACAGTTTTCAATGAATGTGAAATTTAGGCTAAAAAGCCCAATAAAAGGCTAGAAAGTGGGTGCAGCCACAGGCCAAAGGGAAGCTGCAGACACTCTTTAGTAAACTTTGTACCTATTAGTCACACCTTTTTATTAGAGGTTTAATACAACTATCTTAGTTTTATTCCTTATGTAACTACTTCTTCGTTTTAACGTGCTTTTTCCCATTTTTATATGGGGTAAGCACGATGCCTTCTTTTTCGAAGGACTTTTGATTGGCGTTGGGGTAGGCCTGACATCACGATACTGAAATGTAGAATGATCTTCCCAAGCCTATAGTAGCACTGCTGGAGCTTTAGAACTTTAAAATCTGGTACACTTGCCTTTTTTCTTGTTGTGAAGATCTGACATCCTACTTCATACTTTTATTTGCTTTATCTTTTTCTTTGTCATTCTTTTTATCATCTTATTTTGCTTTATTATTTCTCTTTCATAGTTTATTACTTTAAATTTTCTCTTCCTTAATGGCTGCTTTCCACTGGGACCCTTGGGCTTGTACAATATGCTTTTCCAACACCTATCTATGAAACCAAGTTACTGTTAAAAAATTTTAAAAAGTAAGAGTATATGAAGCTGGTTTTTAAAATTTTAAAAATAAATAATGGCAACTTCATCCTTTTCATCACTTTAAAGGGATGAAAGATGCATGTGGGCTATTAAGTACTGGCTCCATTAAATCATTCTCCAAGAAGTCAATTATTGCAATGGAAAAACTAATCTAGTTCAGACAGATTTTGATTTGTGCTATACCCTAAAAAACATAATAAAACCAACAGCCTTAAACAATGATGTCAAACTTGAGGTTTTATTTCATCATGCACGACTCTTTCCTATAATAATCATAAGTTCTGCCCTAGTTGTCGACGAATTTGATGAATTTCATCCGTTTCAGTCTCTGATGTGCAGTCATCTGCCATCTAAAATATGGTCTACTAAAATTCAATGAAAATGATTTGTATAGTCCTAGCAGAATACATTATTTCAAAATAAAAAAAATTGGTCTTCAGAAAAAAAAAAGGGGGGGGGGACTCTCAGCCTTTGCCAAGTTTGGTATCTTTAACTGTTCACATTTGCAAATGTTTATAAAATAATGGAAACTTCAATTATATCTTTTACTTTTATATCAGCTCTTGATACATGTATTCAAGTTTTAGCTTTATTCTCAAGTCTCACTAATATGCTTAACATGAAAAGCATGTTAAAATTTACCAAATTTCATGTTACCAAAATATCTACTTGGACTTTTCTAAGATATATTTCAACATATGAACTTTGTCCGTCCCATTATTTCAGCTGTTGCTTATTGCAAAATTTAACAATTTTCTTTGCATGTTTTGAAAGTTTCTCATATGAATTTCAACAGCAAGTCAGTTTTAAAGATACCCGACCCCCTTACTAGCCACATGGTACTTCTGTGCGTTATGAGTTTTATAAAGGTAAGGCTTATTAAAGAAGTCCAAACTGACATCATGCACAGCCTATATAACAGATATCAGTGGTGGGCAAAGCTTCCACAGCCTGGTAACAACCTGGCACCTCTGGTTAGGATGTGTGTGTTTGGGCTAGGTCGTAACCCTATCAATTTCAATTTACAGTGCCATAGTTTAAGTTAAAAGGAGGGTGAAGCCCCATGGGGAGGTAAGGACCCAGCCATCCTAGGTTAAGTAGCAACCTTATTATTCTCAATTGTTTGAAAACCCCTGATATATAGCACACATCATGCAAAAATCACTGACATCCACAGAATACAACTATGGTTTCAAGTAAAAATTTCCCTTTAGTTTTTGGGGGAAAATTATGAAAGACCAAGCATAACCATGAACCACATATCCTTTTACCTAGTGAATGCAATTAATAATAAAGTATAATTATGTGAAATATGAAGGTATGCTTATAACACAAAGGCTGAATAACATAAGCTTTGTCTTACAAAGTTGAAAGAATGTTGATGACACAGTCTGGATGTGTGGCATTTTTCTGGGTGAAAGGCATCTGGTATTTAATGTCACCTTTGCTCCCATAGTTATTAAATCATAATCTTAAGTAATCTAAAGGACACTGACATTATAGGTGAAATGTACTGAAATCTGAAGGAAACTCAAGTCGTGGCAATTTTAAAAAACATATAACACGATGTAAAAATAGGTTGCCACATACCCTTATTAACTTGGAAAATACTTAAATGTTTATAAAAAAAATATTTTATGATATAACGCTCCAGTGACCTCTATCATCTTTAGTATAAACTACGTTGTTAAACTAATCTTTTGTATTAGTTTTAAAAAAACTGACAGGTTACTCTGTGTGCAAGGAGTGTGTGTGGAATAAAGTGAGTGATAGATGGGCGAGAGGATTCATGGGGATATGCTGCCAGAACAGGCACCCCATAATTTTTACGTTTTTTTTTAATAAAACATGTAACAGACGTCTCATTCTGCATATCACCTTTGTTACACATATAGGCCTATTTCCCTGCATTGCATCCTACTTAAAAGTAGATCAAAGACATTTTGACAGGGATACATAAAAACCTAACCTGCCCTGTACCTTGACCTGACACAGGGTGAGGGCTTGGCCCACCAATGCCTAACAAAACAGCAATTATTCCGCAGAGCGAGCGGATGCGGAGGGGAGGCAGTGGTAGCCATGAGATATTCGACTGTGAAAACTGGCCAAAACTAACCTTTCCTAGAATGCAGTGCCCTGACCTAACCAGACCTTACCTTCCTAACATGATTAAAGGCAATGTGCCCTGACCTAGCAGAGGAGCCTTCACCCCGCCCCCGCCAGGTCAGGGCACAACGAACAAGATCAGATTAGGTTAAGGCAAGTCTGGTTCGGTTATTTTCCCAGTGTAATGCCTACTAGGCCTACAATAGACCTGACCCAGTACTCTACACTTGATCCGCTGTTAGAATCAAGTTTGATGGTTGGCCTTACTGAGGTTAACTGAACCTTGGTCTACGAGTCTCGTGAAGCATGGCCGTAACCGAAACTGAGGTAAGGTGAAGTTAGTCAGTCTTGCCGAGTTATACTATTCTAGGGTTAGCCTAACCTAAGAAAACCCAAGAATATGGGAGCGCCGTATTTTGGAGGTTACCATCATCCATAGTAGTCTTCACCAATCATTAACAGTTACATTCACATTTACTTAAAAATAATTGCCGTCATACGCTACAGCCATAAAGGATGGGGGTATAAAAGTTAACAAGGGTTACCTTATCCAGCAAACACTACCCGGGACGCCTTTGGTGCGACAAGGAAACCGATCTTGCAAATAGGTTTCAACTGAAACAAATACCGACTACAGCTGACAGGCCACACCAGAATAACCATCCGTAACACCAACCTGCTGTGTTTTTAATATACGAAAAGTAACAAAGCTCACAGAAATCCAAACAGGTTCCACATGACACACATGGACGTGATGCCGCGTGCTACGCGGTTTGTACATTCATTTTCATTTATCGCTGCCCATTCGATACATTTCACTTCTTTCAGTGGCAAGCTGTATGTCTAATACACCCAACCTCTTTATATTATACACCTTAGTAATAATAATATGGGGTAAAACAGTATAGATTTGAAGTACCTTTTTCTTTTTGCTGATAGGGGTAGCCATCTTGGCGTAAAGAGAGTTACTGAACGAAAGAGAACAACACATGAGAACTGGAAAATTTTTCACTTTTTAAACTTATCTATAGATTATAAAAATTTAATTTTTCGTAAATATATTAACAAAAATTCAAAATTTATATTTATTTAAGAACACTTAAAATTGTTTTTAAAAAGAGAAACTATTAAGAAATTTACCGGGATTACCGGAAGGAGAGGCGTTTCTATGACGTCACTAAACAGTATGTAGTGTTCGTTCATTGGTTTAAAATAAGTACGGACCTTCACCCAACTGGAAGCCTATAAGTTTTGTAAAGGCATTAAGTGTACTAATAAGCCTTGTTTTTGCATTTGGACGAGGATCTACCAAACGAAACGGTTTATTCAGTGCCAGTTTCACCTTTAATCGACTATTTTAGTAACAGACTCTTGCCTTTTATAAATACCATGTTTTAACTATTTACTTTACCATGGGGACTTTTTAAGTTTTTTATTAACAACAATTTTGATTTTATAATTTTTCATTAAAATTGTTCTTTAACAGCTTATAGCATTTCTCTCTTGCTCCTCTCTGTATAGGCCATCATTTTAGAAATATTTCTTTTGTTAATAAACATCTTAATGAGTATCTGTAAAAATTTTTTTCTTCGTTGTATCATAAACAGAGCGGACTATTGCAAAGCTGTCTATCGTAATCTACTTAAGATACAACCTAAAGAGCTGCAAAATACAGCAAATAGAAAGGGATGATTAATAAAGGGTGTTGTACCTCTTCACAGAATTGCCCTTGTATTGTTTGAGTTGCACTGGCACCCTTCCAAAGCTAGAATAATATTTAAAATAATATATGTAATAATTCATGAAGCTGTCGAGATTGGGTGCCCAAAAACATCTGAAAGACTTGCTGTGTGTTATACAGTCAACAGATGGAGTCAACACAAGATTTGTTACGGATGGATTCAGTTATATTAAGCCAAGATACACTTCGAATGCAGGTTTCAGGGCCTTTAAATTTGCAGCTCCCACTTGAAATCAGGAGGACTCAAAATATAAAATCTTTCAAGACAAAATTTAAAAGTGAATTTGCAAGTCCTACAGAACACCTTGGGAGGAGTGGGACCGGAGACAAGAAGGAAAAAAAGCACGCCGTAATAAAAAAAATTCTCAGGAGATAATGTTTCCGTCTTTTCAGTAGTTGTGCTGTCAGAAGAATCGATGATTCAAATATTCTTTACGTGCGAGTTATTCTTTTTCATCGATTACTATACTTCCTCTGAATTTGAAGACATTATCTCAGTACATTCTATTGGTTCATATTATTTATTTCATCATCCTGTACTCACAGATTTTATTTTTCATAGTAAAGATTTCAACCATTATTCAAGAAACAATTTTCAACCTCGTCAAATTCCATTATTCTTGTAACATTTGTGTTTTTCTCACAAAGATTATGGCATTTGCTATGGAACAGATGCAAAAAACTTCATCTTTCACTCGGTGAGTTTACTGCTTATTTTATCATCAATATCCAACCATCTTTTGTCTGGTTTGTGTACTCTCTTGCAATGTCTTGCACCATTAATTATATGGTAATCTTACGTTCTGATGCTTTGGCAGATGGATCGACAAATTTTATGGATAACATGTTCCACGTGTAAGGTGTTTGTCTAACACTCCCCCCTCCCCCTTTTATTTTTTTTACTAAAAAATGGCATAATTTCACATAATTCGGACACTGCAACTTTCATCTTCCTGATAACATAATAGCACTCAAGCCTCCCACAAGCACACTGCAATTCTATAAATGTATATGAGATATTAATTTGATTCTTTACCCGAATTGAACATATTCTAGGCAGATAGACCTCTTTGCATTTCCATCATACTGTGTATGACACTGCAGCTTCTGGTCCTGGCTTCTTGAAACCCACTCCAAAAACACCGTTGTGGGCACCGTGCCCTCTAAAGAGTGGCGTAGCTAGGCTTTCCTCATAATGGGGAAGTGGCATGGGATCTCCGCAAAGCAGCTTTTATCATATGATTACTACACTTTTCTGAATAGTTTTCACGAAAATCTTAAAGCAATCTGACATCTTTAATAAGCAAAAAAGGTGCATGGAAGCGAGAGGCATTGTCAGAATTACTCTTGATGAATTATAAAAACATCTTATATAGTTACTGGAAAGCAATTAACCGAAACCCTACCCTACTAACATAAGCGATCAAAGCGACGAAGACGTCCATATCACATTCTTTGTAAATAAGTGCAAATGCGAGCACAGACATCTTTTCAATTACCATTTTCAATCAGAAAAAACACGCACTGAAATGACCTGCGAAACATAGAGCCTAAATTGTCTGGAAAAAAATGACACGTACTTATGTTACTATTTTGGAAGTTTTGCCAAAATTAACATAGATAAAAAACAGAGTGCCTGTGTACATTCAGTGCGATGATTCCCCAGACTTTCAATTTTCCCGATTTTCTCAAATTTCCCCCGAGAATTTTCAGGGCGTAAACTGTCCTTGCTGTCCCACGCTCCAGAGTAGCTACACCACTGCTTCTATAGCGAGAGCAAGCGCATCTTAAGGCACATGAATGATTAAAAGATGACTGTTTCTTGTCCCAACATATGTTTTATTTTTACCTGCTATTGTTTCGCTTATTTTCTATTGCGTCTTTTTTACTATGATTTAGATTTTCATGTACTCTTTATTGATTGATTTGTCATTACCATTTCAGTAAATCTAGCAGTTTTTGCCTATTTCATGACAGGAAGTTTCCTATAAACACGAAATCTCAGTACTAAATCTTAGACCCTTTAAATTAAACCACTCATTCCAATAACCCAGTGTACCCTGAAATGCTTCTATTAATTTCGATTTTTCTTTTCTTTTTTTTTTTAGTGCATCTGTTAATCCTCCGACGTAGCCTACTCTCGAACTCACAGTGGACAGTGACTATCTTGCCTCATATAAACATAAAAAAAAAAAAAAAAAAATTCCCCCGTCGCTGCTCGGGCATACTCTTATTCTGGTTTCCTTTGCTCTCTATCTCGTCATCTTTTCTAGCTGTAATATTTCAGGTTCATATTTTATTTATACTTTTTATGATTTGTTTCCCTCCGGTGTTCAGTCATGTTCGGTCTACCAAAGTTTAGAACATGTCTTCATTTCCATTCTTATTTCCGTTACGAACTTTCTGAGGAGCTATTCTATTCATTTGTTCTTATACTCACTTTTCCTACGCCGTTTTCAGTTTGTTATTTAAATTGTTTTGTCCCGTTCTCACTTTGATACAAGTTTAGTCCCGTTGATTTCAAGGCTTTTTCCCATACGTCTGCTGACGTCAAAAGCGTAACTGTACCTAAAGTACAACTGCGACGCCAGAAGAATGCCAATCTGCCAAACAACTTAGAATACACGAGAAACATTAAGACTTCATATGATTTCTTGTAATGCCACACATTTCGTAACAGAAATTATGAATATTGCATTCACCTTCAGAAACCCACATAAATACCCATTAGGATGATTTGAAAGTACAAGTGTATAGTCATTATTATGTCATGTGGCCAGAAAATACCAGTACCGAGTAATAACACCTACCATCACATTTTTCTAGTTTTCATCATTTGGCATTCCGGTAAAAGTAATTATTTAGAACAGTTGACGGTTGTCAAATAAATTCTGAAACTAATCAGTCGGTGATTCTGAATTCAGATCTTCAAAGATTTTTATATACAATTATTTTAGCTTTGACAAAAATCTAAGAGATGACGCACGAAGTTGATCAGCGATGAAATTTTTTTAAAATGGAATTAAGGTAAAAGAAGAAAAGACAATGTATATATATATATATATATATATATATATATATATATATATATATATATATATATATATATATATATATATATATATATATATATATATATATATATATATATATATATATATATATATATATATATATATATATGTATATAGATATTATATGAGTGTGTGTATAAAAGGAAAAAGTATTCTTTGTATATTTAAATTTTCTTAGAAGAATGTGAATTATTGCATGATAGAAATTACGAGAGAGAGAGAGAGAGAGAGAGAGAGAGAGAGAGAGAGAGAGAGAGAGAGAGAGAGAGAGATGGCCAGATACATTTATAAGGCTCACTGCTCATTTCACAGAACACTAAACACAAAAGTGGTGAGCAATAATACAATAATACCGTCTCTCTAAATAGAAGTTACACATGTTTAAGTTTCACAACCTTAATTGCAAAGGAGAAATGCAAAAGAGAAATTGTGGAAGGGTCCCGAGCAATCCTGATGATTAGGGAGAGGAAGGAGGGAGGCTTCACATATTTGGACTAGCAATACCTCGAACAGAGGAGCTCCGGTGCCTTAGTGTGACCTCTTTCTTTATGACTTTTCTCTTCCTTTGAGCTGCTCAGATACTTTCCTTTGGACACCAAGATGATGGGATAACAAACTCGGTACATCCTCCTTTTCTGAAGAAAAAACATTGGTCACAACAAAACATGTCTTCTGGATCTTCATTCAACCACTGTATCTACTTTGCCATTAGACGAACGCACTTGGACGGCAAACTCGGCGCTTTTCTTCGATAATAAACTTTAACGCATGCGCTGCGTGTTCTTTTTCCCATAAAAGGACTTATCTTACAGCGGGAGTTCACCTGCCAGAACTGTGGCAGGAAATCTTGGGCTCCTCAGGATAAAGGTAACGTACTCACTGTCTGAAGCTTAAGTAAAATCGTACAGATTTTCCTAGGAGTGGTGTACTCTTGCTCCCACGACGAAAACGACTTACATCTTCAATGAAAGGTCTTCGAGCCACATTTGTTCCTCCCTGTCCTTTTACCTGAGTGTTATGGTCATCTTTCGTGTCCCTTGCCCTGAATGTGATTTCAAAGCATCAACTGCAAGAGGGTATATAACCAATCTGTCATCGATATTGATAACGAACTGAGCCACGCAGCTTCTCCTGTCAGCATGGAACAGAATGGAATATAAAATTTAAGCCGAAGGCCAAACACTGGGACCTATGAGGTCATTCAGCCCGGAAAGGGGAATTGAGAATAAAAAGGTTTTAAAGGTGTAACAGGAGGAAAACCCTGCAGTTACACTAAAAGACAATTGTTAGGACAGGGTGGAAAGTAAGATGGAAGAAAGAGAATATGAACGGAGGTAAAGTAAAATCTAAGGGATGAGGAGACGTTGCAAAGAACCTCAAGTAATGCTTACAGCGCACCGCGTGAGTCCTGCCAACATGTTGGCTTTTCTACATTGTCGCTAAGAAGCTGGCTCTAAGAATCCACGTGGAAATAAACAGAAAACATACATTATAACTTTTAAACCATTCAAGATATACAGTAATTGCTTCAGTTGGTGTTACAGACACACACACACACACACACACACACACAAACACACACAGAGAGAGAGAGAGAGAGAGAGAGAGAGAGAGAGAGAGATGATGATGATGATGATGATGATGATGATGGGGAATATCTCGTATATCGACATTCCATTACTAGAGTGAACATTTAGATTGAAAGAAAGAGGACAGATAGAAGCAAGAATAAAGGGAAAGTCAGTTTTAATAACCTCTTTTTGAATTAAAGGTGTTAGAGTGTTCACTACGTGTCTTTCGAGACAAACCAAACTAATATTTAAGGATATAAAGTTAGATGAGGTCATCCATAACTTATGACAAATTATTCAAAACCAAGGATGGCTGTTTGTTGATAAAAAATTCCAGCCAGTAGCAAAGTTCACTGTCGAGAAGCACCACCAAATCTGATATGAATTAGGTTTTAGCTTTCACGTAAGTTTTATGCCCTACATGGATATTTGACTACTCTCCTAGGCTATGGAGAATGAAGGCATTAGATCAGTTCTTATGGACTTTCAGTTTCTACCCTATTTTAATCTTTTAAATTTTTCTCCTGATATCCTTCCAAAAACCTCCACTAAAAGCAATTTAAGAGCACGCACAGAAACTAGAAGTCTCTCTCTAGTTAGTTTCAGTTTTCACAGCCTGAGAAAATCAGACTCGCGTAATGTCACTATACATTTTCTTCAGTTAAATTATAATAACTAAAAATTAAAAAGCAATTAATGTAGAATAAGAGGTATATTAAACAAGGAAAAGACGTAATAGAATGACATTTCAACCTCACCGGCGAGCAATATTGTTGTCTAGATCCTAATCCCTAGGGTAGAAGACATGGGCAAGGTTGCACCAGTCGACATCAGGAGGACAACAACCCTATCTGGAAAAGGACCACCATGGCTGTTTGTGGTATAAGATTAAGACTTGCGAACTACCTCATTTTGCCTTTGGTCTTCTTAATCAGGTCACCCTTCACCAAGGCAGGCTTCCACACGTTTGAAGAATCTCATGTCATATTTCAAATTACAGGTTAAATCCTTATTATCATTACACTGTACAAACAAGAAAGTCATCAGGCCCTCCTTGAAAGTTCTTAATCTTCTGCCAACAGGCACGTATATTCACCTTTATTCACCCAATTTCAAATATTCATAAGACAGCCAACACAGCTGGTAATTAATTTAAGATTACTGTACCTACAAGGAATATTAATATAAAAACTTCTCATTTATTAAGTTTCTCGTATGTAGTGTTTCATTATCAAATGACTGAATGTTTACAACCACAATTCAAGGCATTCTCATATGTTTGATCTGAATCCATGGTCAGTATCTGCGATTCCCCGCCACCCCCCATCTCTACACACACCCAAAGGTTGGCAAATACTCAGATTTGCCCTGTGATCAGTATCTTTGTCTTATCTATCTGGTAAAGCTGATGTAGTCGACAAATTTTAAAGTACGTCCTTTTGTTTCATAATTATCATCACAGTCACCGCAGACAATCATCATCTTTTTTGTTTACATTCCTTCTTAAGAGCTCCATATCACTAGCAAAAAAAGCAGGTCTACACGTGGTAATTGTTGCACGTGTTAAACATACCCCCATCATAATTATATTACACATGTACTGAATTTTAGGATCACATTTTAGAATATGGACTATCCCACCTGCAGTAGGTTTCTTGAATAACAACCTTATTGACACCGAGGAAAATTTGCGTTAAGTAATACATCAACCACATCACCTACATGCTGCAAGCTGTATCCTGGTAACGGCACCACCTCTATCACATCCATCTGCAAAATGAACAACATTGCCATATTAGGCAGACAATGGGAACACTCTTCAGAGCATTCGAAAGGCCTGATATCATTTGGAACATTCTCCATTTAGCTGAAAACGTCAATTTTCCTCTCAACGATTTTACTTGAAGCCTGTAAGGATTTTTTACCAATAGATTCTTTCCTAAACCTTGTCGGCATAAGTTACCATCTCTACATTAGGAACAATCATCTTGCTTGTAGCCACTTCCGGTGACTGCATTTTCCGCGTGAGGTTATCCATTTTCACTTCAATATGCAGAGATACATTAACTGAGTTCCTAGCTGCCCCAGCCTGCACATTTTCAAGCTGAGCAATCTTAGCCTTTCACATCACAGTTTTCTTTTTACAGCATCACGCTTTTTAGTACATTCCGCCCCAGGGCAAATACACTATTAAAATGATGCGGGCAGAAACACCTTATATTTTTAGATGCTAATTATCAACACCCATTTCTTATGATAACAAACATTACAGTCCCACCTAATCCAGTCTCTATCCCTTCCTTTATGTTTTACTGGTGGACTCATCAAAACTCCCTTTTGCTCACCATAACGTTGGCGCTCACATTTTCTACTTGAGGCATTTTTACAATGCAAACTAATTCCACAGGTAAGCTTTTAGATTGGTTTGCTCTATGCAAGAGCACTGGCATTGCTGCTCTCCCTGACGCTCGCCTATATTAATGCTGTTGCCCACTTGGATAAAGCTTTGCTTTTGTGTCTGACTGTCTCATATGGAGAAGTGATTGCTCTTAATCATCTATGGCAGCTAGTTTTCGTGCTAGGTTTTGCTATTACAGGTAGACATGCCCGTTGCCACCAATAACAGCAGTCAAGGAAGACATTTGATGAGTTACAGGAAATCTTGTAGATCATAAAGAATGGATTACAATGAGAAGAAAAAGAATATTATCTGCCAACAGAGACTAAATCCACGAAATGTTATCAATTCTTTAACATAATGGTTGTAATAATATAGCCAATACGACTCAACAATGGTCATATTACAACCTCCAGAGTGCCTTCATAACATCTTACTGACAATGTGGGGATATCTTTGTCGTATCGAAGAACCACCATGACCTTCATCGAATGGTGATCTCCCCGAAAAGCCGACCAGTTAACCCATCCAGAAGAAATAACTACACTCACCCAAGTGGAGTTCTAAATGAAATATGTATCTTAGAAAAACCCAAGTGGACTTCTAAATGAATTATGTATCTTAGAAAACTAAATTATATATTCTTAAAATTACATATATTACTATGCGAAGTGAAGGACAAACCAAGTCTCATGAAGGATAGATGCAAGAGGTGTTGAGATTTTACAGAATTTCGACTTTATTAACCCGAAATGGAACAAGTGATAATAATAATAAAAAAAAAGGAATTATCAATAAATGAAATTTTAGGGCCTCTGACATGTTACTAAAAGACTTGGCACTCAACAGTTCAAATACTAGCACTGGAGATTCATAAGTTGTTACAAGAGGAAATATATTTTTTTATTGAAAGTATGATATTCATTACATGATAAATATTGCAGTTTCATCAACAATCATTAACAGATCTCTCTCCTGTAGGGCTTCCTCCAAAATTGAGATGAAAAGCTTCATTAAACTGAAGTTTCTGTTTCTACCCACAAAAGTCCACCATTCCTAAATCTCTGGTAGTTATACATGACTCACCCTTATCCGAGTATCTACATATATATGGATAGTAAACAAGTGATAAAGATTTGGCGTCCATGATGTAGTCTTTGATTCACCCTGTTCATTCCATTTGGCAAATGAGAGGATTTTCTAGGAAAAGTCATGGGTAGATGAAAACATCACAGTAATTGTTTCTCAGGGGTATTTGGCAATCAATGCAGCATTTGATTGGGAGCTGTATTTACTGTATATTCTCTCACTTTCACATGCTATCACTGTTCTGCTTGGCGGAAATGCTAGAATGCGATAAAAAGTCAATAGTGCCAATGCCACATATATAAAGTATCTTAATTATGGGTGTGTTATTTTCTGTGGCTATCATTTATGAGTGATACACTGCCTTTAGAAAACTGTAGCCCACGAGGGTTGGCACCCCTGTATGATAAACGAGGAACGTTCATATTAAGAGATAAAAGTGTTTGCTCTTTGGAAACTTTAAATCTTAAGTCCCTTAAACTTCGGGCCGGCTATGATTCGTAGGAACTTTGACAATCCAACTATCCTACCCCTGCCTTGATGGTGCTAGATTATGTTTTCTTTTTAGAATCTCTGCTTTCATTTAATTTTAAGCCTCAATAGTTTTCCTCCTGTTATCTTCAATAGTTTACTCAAGATTACTTAGATTTTGCTAGGCTATAGGATTCCATTAACGCGTTCGTGGAATGAGTTCGATAGGCTAAAAACTGACAACTGTTTTACATCGTACAATTGCGTGCATTCTCAGCATCAATTTGGTGGCTCTCAACACTGCATTACGACGCTGTCTTTAATGAAGGATGAATTATCATTAATAATCTTGCTATTTTGTAAGAGGCTGCTTTCGTTTTTTCATAGTGTTTCTAAGGGTGCGCAACTTCTTTTTTATACTCGACACCTGCAATAAGAACCCAAACAGGAACTACACAATTTAAGATGCAAAATAACAAACATACACACGCACACACACCATATATATATATATATATATATATATATATATATATATATATATATATATATATATATATATATATATATATATATATATATATATAATATATATTGTAAGGAAGGTAATGACTGACATGCTGCTGGTTGTTGTTTAGTTTATTACTGCCTGATGTACAGAATCTTCACAGAGGTTATCGGCTGGTGAGAGCCGCAACGTACTTACTACTCTCTGACAAATCGAAACAGGGATTAAGTTTAGGCGTCTGTGTTAGTTCACAGACAGAAACATGCATACAATTTGATACAGAAGATTCAGTTGAACATTACGAGTACATGATCGAAGCGCTTATATAGCAATGCATATAGTGGTGATCATAAATGAAATGTGACAATAATGGTTACAGAGAAATATGTATGAAAGTCGTATGGGAGAAGTTGTGTTTCTTCGACCGTGTGCTCTTCTTGTCAGATGACTCATGGAAGGGAAAGTTCATCTTGGTTGTTGGTCTCCTGGCGGGCACACGTGGTTTTTAAAAGTACTCCCCCCCCAACCGGCCAAGAAATGCCCAACAGCTTAAAATCGCCTTGCTGACAACGTCAAGGCTGGGTCGTGCAGCAGGCTGAAGGATGATGTTGGCTGATCCTTCGGTAGCCCGCTCGAGGACGCTGTCCAGCAGGAACTCGAGGACGGCATCCGGGAAGGTCGTTCTGCCCTGGAGAACCATGCCTCTGGGTTGCGGCACATAAACAGCGGTAGGTGTGTGGAGGAGGCGGCAAGGGCTTCGTTGGAGGGGTGGGTCATCTCCGTGGGTCGGACATCTCTCATCGGCCTCTTACTCACTCAGGGGTCACCAATGTAAGGAAGGTACTGACTGACATGCCGGCTGGTTGTTGTTCAGTTTATTCCTGCCAGATGTACAGAATCTTCAAAGAGGTTATCGGCTGATAAGAGCCGCAACGTACTTACTACTCTCTGACAAATCGAAACAAAGTTTAGGCGTCTGTGTTAGTTCACAGACAGAAACATGCATACAATTTGATACAGAAGATTCAGTTGAACATTACGAGTACATGATCGGAGCACTTACATAGCAATGCATATAGTGGTGATCATAAATGAAATGTGACAATAATGGTTACAGAGAAATACGTATAAAAGTCGTATGGGAGAAGTTGTTTTCTTCGACTGTGTGCTCTTCTCGTCAGATGACTCACGGAAGGGATCATCTTGGTTGTTGGTCTCCTGGCAGGTCAAACACGTGGTCTTTACAATATATATATATATATATATATATATATATATATATATATATATATATATATATATATATATACTGTATATTATATATAATATATATATATATATATGTATATATATATATGATATATATGACTGTAAAATATTTTCTGTTAAAACAGAATTCCCTCTAATAAAAGGAGCCCATAAAAACACCAAAAGGGTAGAAATTACTGCGTTATATTTCGAAGACAACTGTCTTCCTCAACAGACAAGAAGACAGTTTTCTTCGAAATATAATGCTATAATTTTTACCCTTTGGGGTTTTATGGGTTCCTTATATATATATATATATATATATATATATATATATATATATATATATATATATATATATATATATATATATATATATATATGTATATGTGTGTAATGGGTGTGCGTATGATGTTAAGTGGAGTGAGGCTACCATTCGGGACATGGAGGGGTATGACATGCATCGTAGGAGCTAGCGGGGATGAACGCTAAAATTAAAATTTTGTTGGTATGCAGTTAGAACTTGTATGGAATGGCCTTGTAGCTGAAAAAATAAAATGCTTTAATTAATAATGGATTTGTTTTTCGTATACGGATACATCATTTGCTATTGTATGTATGCCTGTCATACAGGCTGCTCTAATGAAAGCGATATATATTATGTAGCCTAGACTAGTTTTGACTACATAATTTAGGCTGTGGTATCCCATCATGTATTCATGGTATTGCTACTCCTTTTTATAGCAACAGAATATGAAGAGTAGGCCTATATATATCAAATGAAGCTAGCATACTGATCGGTATTGTGCCTAATACCATATTTATTAAAAAAATTCTGAAAACATAAAAACGTAACATCTACGTATTAGCTAAGTAGAATGACGACTATCACTTGTGGGTAAGCTTAGAGATAATGACAGGCATACAATACATTAAGCCTTTGTTAAATTTGATTAGGTCCAGGTTGGGTTAGTAAGCAAACCAGAAAAAACAATTTACTGAAATTTTTTGGGTTAGTTTCTTGTACCTGCATGTTTGAAAAAGTGCTACTTTGTGGATCGGGATAAAATGAGAATATCTAAGATTAGCCAATATCTCCAACAAACACACAATAAGCACAATAAACGTGCTTTGTTGTACAGATGAACCAATATTATGGTCGTTTAAGATTTAGACCTGATTATATCGACTTTCTTATCACGTGTATAGTGGGTAAGCCTACATAAATGATACCATCCAAATACTCCCTCCCCAGTATCACCAGCATTGCTCTTCCTTGTGTTATTGACCATTGTTACATCCTTGTAGGAGTGCAAATTCAGGTTATGTTGGCGCACAAATTCAGTTAATATTTCAATCTCCATGACTGAACATTGACTTTTTCCCCCAGCCGCTTTCCTATGAGCGAAACCGACATATAGCAACAATGACGTAGACTCTGGGTTAGTGACATCAAAGAGGCGTCTGTGTCCATGCAGTTGCATTTTTAATCGCTATGGAGCAATTTACCTATAACACATAAGCAAAGCCAATATATACAAGCTGCATCAGTTCCAGGATGCTATGTTTGTTTACATTTGTGGCAAGGTGCCCAGCGTTCCAAACGGCCTCGGGGCACAACTGTCAGTTTGGTGGGTGATGGCAAAACTTATAAATACTTTCTTGGTGATGGTAGGCTCTGACACAGCTTAATTTTCCCAAATTAGTGCAACTTCCTTGACAATGCCAGCTTATTGGTCAGCCTATGATTGTAACAATGACAAGGTGTTTGAAAAGTGGATCCCCAGTCTGCTCGTCAGCAACAACATCCTGTCCCAACTGCTGGGCAAAGCTGAGAAGCAGGTGCCTTCCAGACAGGTTGTGCTCTGTCCACCTCATCAAGACGGAAGTCTCCTGAATTCCATCATCCAGCTCTATCTTCGCTGCAGGCTCTACTACTATTTCAAATTCGAGACCAGAAAAATGCTTACGCAAAGTAACAAAAAGAACAGAAGAGCAAAGATACTTCAGCATTTATAGTGTGCTCATGTACTTGAGATTATTTATATTGTCCATAATGTATTTTTTTTCAATTACCACTGTTACGTGGGTTTATTTATGTATGATCATAATTTCAGTCAACATTGGGTGTATACATAAATAATAAATTTATTGGTCCCGTCAATACTCTATAGATTGAGATCTGTCCACTCTGCTTCACAATCTCCAGGTAGCCTTCAGGTGTATATTTCAACAGGCCTATCTAATACGATTCCTAGTATGTCCTACATATTACATTATGTACATGTCATCAGTGTCTGTGTTATAGTAGATAATGCCATAGTGCGTCCACCCTGGAGTAGAGCTTTATTGTTGAAATATTTATATCTACTGGGCTAGTTATTGTATTATTTTCTATATAATTGTAAATGATTGTGATTGTAAAAAAATGGCAAAAGAATAACTATCATACACAATTATATTGATGTTGGATATGGTGTAAATAATAGTGTACGATGTTCTACATTATTGTATATATATATATATATATATATATATATATATATATATATATATATATATATATATATATATATATATATAATATATACAATGATTTTAAAGAAATATTGCAGTTTTTAATAGTTAAAAAGCCAAGAATGTTGAATTTATCTCAGAAAGTAATGATATAAAATAAATTGCATTTAAGTAAAGGTTGAAGGTTTGACCCATTTCTGTAGACAATTTTGACAGGTGTAAGCTGTCAGCTGAGGAGGCTGATTGTTATAACATGATGGCATATGAACTTCCTACATAGCTGTTTAAATGTCAAAGATATTACGCACTTGCATATTTTCATTAATAATGCAGTGGTTGTGTTGAAAGGGCAACAATATTTTGGCTGCAAACGCCCTTAGGCCAGGAAAATGTAGTATGACTGATGGTGAGGCTGTCAGACTGGCCCTGTCATGCATTCAAATATTGTCTGTTCCACACAAAAGTACAACAAAGTAATACTGTACATGTCTGTCCTTTCAACCCATCATAACATCGAATATATGTATATCAACTTAAATCTGCTGTCTAAGCAGAGCCTGTATATACTGACTTTGCCCTAAGCTAATAGTTATGCCCCCAGGCCGTTTGGAGCGCTGTGCACCTTGCCTTAAATGTAAATAAACATGGCGTCCTCTTATAATCCAATGAGAAGCCTGGAAATTACGCGGCTCGTATATATAGGTTCTGGCATAAGCACAACGCAAACGAAACCTTTGCTTATGAGAACAACAGTGTACGTTTTCTTTCTTCTATTTTTTTTGCTGCGAAAGCAAATGCAACCGTGTTATTTTTTCCCTTAAAAATCTTAAAGTTGAGGCAGTGGGAAGAAGTGAAAGCAGAGCAATTAAAAAATGAATTTATTTACACATCTGTACAGTAAAAGGAGAGGAGAGCCAAAGCGTGTAGTAGACTGCTGCAAGCTTGCAGATCAGATCGGCTAAAGAATGACCATCAGTCCATCATCAACTAACCTGGTAGTTGCATTAAAAAAAAGACAATACCTGAATTTAGCGAAGGGGAAATATTTAAAAAAGATAAATTTTAATTCTTTTAATTTTGTTTACTAGGTTTAATAAGAGTAAGATCTTCGTGATAACTGACATAAAGATGCATGTTAGTAATTATATGGTTTCGCATATTGATTTCAAAGTCACGATTAGCGTGGATTTGGCTGAGAGCTAGGATAGACTCTGATAGGTAATGGGGCATCTGCCTGAAATCACAGTCCACGTTCAAGTCCATGTTCAGGATTAATTTTGTCTAGGGTAATTATTGGATTAATAATATCCTTGTTTTCACACACAAATAGCAATGTTCTCTTATTCTCGTGTCTTCTGTACAGTATATCGTCGTCCAGCATTTGACTTTCTTCTTTGGAAATAGTTTGTTACTTGTTCATTTTGGAGATGCATTAATTATGGGTTTTTATTTTATTTCTTGTTATTTCTATTTTCTCAAAGCTTTTTCATCTTATCCATAGTTAATTTCTTCTTGCACCTTTTTCTTCTTTTGATCATATTCTCCAAAGTTCCTTTTATTATTGTTTATTTTTCATATATATACCTTTTTCTTTGTTTAGTTCCTTTCTTTCTTTTAATCCTCTCCTTGTTTCATCGTTCACCCAAGTTTGTTCCTGTACTCTTTCTTTCTCAAGCATCTTCCTCTTGCATGCTTTTAAAAACTTCATCTCTGCTACTTCTTTAAGCAATCCATTTCTGGTAGTCTGTCATACAACTGCTTTTTTTAGGATATTTTCTAACCCTATAACATACTCCTTCAAACTCGTTTCAGCTGCTTTGTAGTGACTTGTCACTTTCCTTTTGTTGAAATTTTTGTTCTTCCTACTGTGAGCCCAAAGGTGAATGGTTATCACACTGTGATCCGAGATGTCGACATTAGATTTATCTTCGTCTATCACCATTTTAAATATCACCTCTCTGACTAGTACATGATTCATTACTTTTGTTTTCTTTCCAAAATGTAGATCCCACATCCCTATGATCCCAGTTCAGTGAACTAAATCCGTAATTGTTCACCTAGATCATAATCAGTTCCCCATTTCTACCTTAGTACTGATATCCTAAAAGACACGTGTCCGTTAAAGTTCCTTAACGTCATTACTGCTTCTTTTTCTTTAGATTTCTCATTCATTTTTCACATTTGATCTGTCTTCTGTATTCATACTGAGAGGTATAACAGTATTATCTTGAAGGTGGCAGTGTAATCTAAATTTAACGTACATTATTTTCACACTTTTTGTCTCTATATTTCATATTTCGAAGCCATCACTATTCCTACAACGTATCAATTAAACCTCCCGCCCGCCGTTTTTTGTCTTTTATATCCCTCATTTTTACCTTTTTACTTTACTGTTACCCGATCTCGAAACTATTGTCCCTATCTTCTGATGTGTTTCTGTTTCGAAAAGGAAATTGTTTTTATTATCCAGTGTCTTTTCAATTTCCATCAGTTTATTGCTTCGTGAACTTTGCACATTTAGCTAATATAATTTTTTTATTTTCTTACTTAAGGCTATATGTATCTTTCCTAACAAACCTGTATTTTTATATTAGGTTTCCTTGATGCGTTCTTTTCAGAGCAGTCTCTTCAGTAGAGATTCGTTTATCCTTTTTGGGTTACCATGTTACGAGTGAGAGCTCTGATGAGAGTAAAAGTTAATTCATATTACAAAACCAACCTCATCTGATACCCTGTTACCAAAGGTCTTGTTGTTACAACTGACCTCAAAGATCTAGCCAGCTTAATCTAGAACAACTGCTTTAGATTATTTTTACTTTCCAATATTGATGTGTAGTGCTTGCTTATTCTGTTCAACTCATTCGTTTACGTTTTATGGAGTATATAGTTGTTTCATGTTTTGCTTTACTTGATTTCAAGCGAAATTTCGAACATTTCATTTGCTACCTTTTCTGTCCTAGCACACGTTTTTTTCTACATATTTATTTCTAAAAAATTATTATATTTTTCCCTTTGTAAGATGATGTCCACTACTTTCATTAACTTGCAAATAGTGCTGTCATTGATATGCTCTCAATGTTACGCATGTCTGACGTCCACGCCACTGTTATGAATTCGAGATCCGTTCGCTTTAATATTGAGTATTGACTTTTTAAGAAAACAGAAAAAGATCTTTAGTTAAATTTGGAATAATCATGAACAGTTATATATTTTGTGTAGTTTTCAACCTATATTTTTAAATATTTTACATGTAAACAGCCTTTCAGCACATGTTATAACCAGAGAATTTCATAAAAGCAGTATTCAGCTTGTATGAATACTATGAATATATAATGAGAAATTGTACAATGTATAGTACAGTACATACTAATGAATAATTCATCTTAATTATGAACATGTATGTCTTAAACTTACCGAAGGCTTACGTCACTTTCCCTTTCATAGATAATAAGTTTCACGTATAAGTACTGTAGTGAACAGTGCTGTATACACAGACACAGGTGTCACAGTTGGCCCGGAGTAGTGAGGACGCAGGTGCCAGCTGTCAAACTGTTAATCGAACAGTGTGTGCAGTTAGTGAAGACAATCCAAGTTAATTTTGATAAGTTAGCATACCTGAATGTTGTCAATTGAAACATTATGGCGTTGAACTGGTTGTGTTTTGTGCTCTTAACTATTGTATTACACAAAGGCTGTGTATCTGTAGCAGACAAACCAAAGACTGTTACTGGAAGTGATAAGGGTGGCCGCCACTTAATATTGGTGATATCACTGGATGGCTTCAGTCACCGCTACATCGAGAATTTCACGCTGGAAAATCTCTCTAGGATATACGCCAGGGGAAGTTACCCAGAGAGTTTCAGGTAAGACAAATGTGTTTCGAATGTTAATATTGTAAAATTCAGTTTCACCCTATAGCCATTGCTTTGAAGAGTGAAAGGTAGTTTTGAAAAATTTTGATAGTTTGATCAGGGTAGTTAGGAAATGCATCGTTTTTGAGTTGGCCCCCAAACATGGAGAATCCAGAGGTTATTGAGAAGGGTAATACTACAGAGAACGATGTCACATCGATGGTGAGGATGAGGCCAGGGGACCTAAGCTTCCCTGGTCAGGTCAGAGAACAGAGTCTGAAAAATACTTTTGACTATAATCTCATTCCAGAGTTGAATATGTGATTTTCCGATATTTAATATGGGTAATTCTAAGCCGGCTGTCCGATCTATGGCAATTGACGTTTTCATTTTACTTCCTTTAGAGGAATTTAGTAATATTTTGTCGGGCCGGCTGTAACTAAGCTGTCATTGACCTTTGAAGAGTACACGACTTGTATTACCTAACGGGGGTAGGTCTAAGCCGGCATTCCGAGCCCTCCACCTCCATAGCTAATACGGCAAAATTGTAACCAGTAAACCCCTAAAAATACCAACCTAACGTACCCTAGAGGTGTTTACTGGTTACAATTTTGCCGTATTAGTTATGGAGGGAGGTGGGGGCTTGTCGTGGAATGCCGGCTTAGACCTACCCCGAGGTACTTAAGTCGTGTAGTCTTCAAAGGTCAATTACGGTGCCGGCCGACAAAATATGACTTTAGATTCTTGTAAAGCAAGTAAAATAACATAGAAAAACGCCAATTGCCACAGTCTAGCTCACCGCGACAGCCGGCTTAGAATTACCTTAATATGTGCTATGATCATTTCTGATGTTCATTTCGGTAGCAAATTGTTGGAGATACTGGACCCAAATTGTGACCTGTGCCTACAAATAAGGGGATCCCTGTGGGAAACTAGGGGCTTTGGGTGGGGGAAAATACAAAGAGAGGGACTTAGGCTTACAAGGATGTATTTAATCTAACCTCTCCTAAGGCATTAGGTCCTTACCTGGCTGGGGTTGCGATCTAACCTAACCTTTAACTAAAATGCCAAGTCATTGCATAGTCAGGGGCTTTTGCCCCACCTGGACCCTCCCACCTAACCTATCTTACAACACTGTAAATTAAAACTGATGGGGTTGCAATCTCACTCAGTCACCCCTAACCAAATCTAACCTAAGATGGTATGTACTTACTTCAAGTGTTCAGTAAACCTTACTTTAATCAGAATCAGAACTTGCTGAACAAGGCCATCCTTGGTCACAATGCACCGGGACCAAAAATTCTAACTGGAAACCTACTTGAGGGAACGTCACAACACGAACAAAGTTTAGAAAAAGCCTAAGTGGGTAACAGCATTCATTGGTAAATATCTTGGAAATAGTAAATTTGCAATAGATTTTAGTGAGATTTTTATATTAGGCATATTAGCCCAAGGAGACTCAAGAACAAGGCTTAAATACTCTGGTAATGACAACTGGTATAAAAGTAAAATACTGTACTGTAATGCCATGAGCCTTAGGTTAGGTTAGGTTAGAAAGTATCCTCATTGAAAAATGTATTTGATCTGCTTTCAAGGAGACTGTGACCCATAGAATTAATGTGCACAACTCTGCCCTTTTCCCTAAAAACAGCTTCATTCACAAAAAAAAAAAAAAAAAAAAAAAAAATTGAAAATTAACAAATCACATAACCATTAGAAAAACCTCATTTTACTGTAAAATACAAGGTCATTCACTTAAACCTAACCTAACTTAGCTTAACGCTGTGCTGTGTCACTAACCGTCCGCAGGGAGCAGTATCCTTAATCAATCCTAGGGGAGGACATAACCATGTTCTAGTTTTACAAAAATGTTGTCAGTATACTTTTTACTTATTTGTTGGGTTCTTGCCCCACTCTTTATAGGCAATTGCTTAAGAATTTGGGTGAACTGAGGCAACAGAATCATTTGACATCAAAATTACTAGTGAACTGGATGTGCCAGAAGTACTGATGCTACTGTCCAAATTAATTACCAGTGCACTCAAAAACCCTCTTTCCTGTGGGTGCCTAAGAAAGCGGAAAGTATTCATAAAGGCTTAAAAATATACCGAAATTTCATGATTGAGGTCTGTTTTTAATTTTATAGGCTATGTAAGTTTTCAGATAAAACTGTTTCCATTACATTTTTATATTTGTAATATTTGTAAAGAAAAGAGCAAATTCTTTTTTAAGTCATCCTTTCCAACATACCGAGTCCAAAACCATGTGCTCTTCTCTTGAATTCACTGCTGTTGCTCACAGGAAAGATTTGTGATAATAATAATTTATTTTGCACTACAGATAGTATATCCTAGATATACTACTCAGAATGCACAAATAATTTGAAGTGAAATGTATGAGATTATATTAAAAAGTGGCAGGATGACTGTACATTTAAATATAGAACAAGATGAAATTTATGAAATTTACCAAAGTCTTGGGAAACTGTAGCAAAAACTTACTTGTTCTTACAGACACATACAAACCTTTTATATAGGAGTAATCCTCACCCTGAGCAGGAAATGATGGTTGGAGCATGGTAACAAGTTAGTTGATTGGAGGATACTTGTGGAGTAGGGGGGAGTTGAACAGGAGGAATACTTCTCACTCACCCCTCATCACCTAGTGCAGATGCCATGCTTTACTCTCCGCTAGGATGTCTGTCTACATCTCTTGCCAGGTTGTATAGGAGTTTCCCCAGCTCATTATCATGACAAGGGAATATGATATCTCTAGGAAGAGATTCAACTTTCCAGTCAGTTGTAGAGACTGTAGAGATGCTTAAGAAGTAAATCTCTTACATGAAAGGTGACAAATATCAAATTTTAATTCAATAAGGCAGAAGCAAATAAGGGCCATTTCATGCAGGTTAGCTGGATTCCTCCTGCTTGTACACCTACCTCCAGTTAACCACCTTGTTCCCAAGCTTCAATGACCGTTTTCAGTTCATGCCCTCAATGGCCGTTTCCTCTTCATGCCCAGGATACTCTTACATAAAAGATTTGTCTGTACAGTATACCTGGGAAAAATAAAAAAAAATACCTGTACTTCAAAATTGATTAGCCTATGGTGACCATCATTTCTATTTAAAATAGGTACTGGTACTGTATGCTGGGTATAGTACTGTAGGCAAAATTTTGTAAATAAAATATAGTGTATTTTTTAAACCTACAGTAGGACATAAAAATTACTACAGCATGCTTTCATACCATTTTAAAGCTTAATGACATATTTATCTCATTTTCTGTAAGTTTTTTCAGTAATATGTTTTAGGTCATATATTCTAAATTAACTAAATATTTTGACACATTCCTTTATACTGTATTTTGCTTTCATTAAAGACTTTATCCACTTTTATTTTCCATACTTTGTTTACAATTTCAGAAACCAGTTTGTGACAAAAACATATCCAAATCACTTCACTGTAGCAACTGGAGTGTATGAAGAGGTTCATGGTGTTGTAGGGAACACTGTTTTTGACCCTGTCTTACAGCAGAAGCTTGGAATAACAGATAAAGGGTTTTTTACTCAAAACCCAAGCATATATCCCATATGGGTAAGTGAAATGTATGTTTTTTCTGTGAAAGTGGTAGATTGCTGATACAGTAATGGTAATGAGAGGAAGAGAGAACCAGAATGTCTGATGTTAAGAAGAATTTTGTACTTAAGGCTAGTACTGTATGAGTACACTAAACACATGAAAAATCAGTCAGTCTCTCTCTCTCTCTCTCTCATTTTATGAGCAGCTCATTGCAGAAGAATGTAGGAATTTCATCTGCAATATACTAAATGTCTGTTGATGCAGTAGCTATTAATTTTGTAGAAAGTAAAATTAATTTTGAATAACTTTCACATAGAAAATTTTTCCATGTTTAAAATTTCATGTTCATGTAGTAAAATTAATATTGCAATACACTCCCTGAACACCTGAATTAGCCTTTAATCCCACTAGCCCGAACAACTCTCAACTACCCATCCCACTATAGTGGGAATTTTAACAGCCAGCGTTACCAACGCTGCAGGTAAAATCTTGTCACTTGAGCTACCATAACAAACGGTTGGCAACGCTGACACAGGCGTGTGCCGACACGCCCCATTTTCGGCAATTGCTTTTTGTTCGCGCTGCTGGAAGGTTGTTTCCTTCTGCATTGCGAGGTTTTAATCCTATTGCCCGACTTCTCTTTGTATTTTGGACTTGTGGTGAAGACCTGGATTGGATTTAACAGTTTTTCTCCTGGATTTTCTGGATATCTTCGATGTGGAACGTCTTTTGGATTTGGACTCGCTGGTTCCCGGTCTCGATTGTGCGTCACGGACTTTTCATCCTCTACTACCGTGCCATCGGCTTCGACGTCGGCCTCGACTGCCTACGACGGTGGACTCTGGCGCTCATCGCTTCTTCTTCCTGCAAAGACGGATGAGTACCTTGAGACACGATAGACGTTCCGTCAGGTATGTAGGAAGGTTAATTGTGATGTCAGACTCATTGTGATGAGTGTTCCCATTGGAAGGCACAAGAGAGGGATGATTACATTCGTCATCGCAAGTCTTTGGCTCGTAACGGCGGCAGACGTCGGTCAGATTCTCGTTGCCTCAGTGTCTCAGACTTCTGCTACACATCAGTTGATGGATTTAACGAGTTCAATGGTAGTCAAACAGATAGATGATAGGATTGCAATTAGTAAGGAAAATTCAATAGCTAGTCTTCAACATTTCTCAGATAGGGATAATAGTAGTATTAGGATGTCTAATTCTTCTTCCTTTTCAGCTCCCCTGCCTGTTCCAGAACCAGCCCTAACGGGTGCTGAGGGTAATGGCAGAACCGCAAGCCTCCGAGTGGGTAGGGTCTGCCGGCCCCCTCGGTGCGGAGGAGGCAGTGAAGGATTCCCACCCCCTTGTAATATTGATAAATGTAATGTTGATAATGTTAGGATCAAGATCTAGGTGTGATAAAAGAGGATAGGTTTGGTAGTGAGGAGAAGGTTTTAACGGTGCAGTGTCGTTCTCCTGAATGGGTTCTGGTTTCGGGTTCGAGTGGTTTTTGTTGTGCTCTGACAAGAGTTTCTCCATCTCTTCTTTCGACCTGGCTCAGTCTCAAGTCAATGTTTCAGTTACGTGGGGCAGAATCCTTCTGCTTTCGCTTCTAACTCACTTCCTACTGTTTTTTAAATCTACTGTAGTTTCCCCCTTCCCTGTATTTTCTACTCCTCCATTTAGTAAGGCAGATTATGGTGTCCTTTCGGCTTCTAAAGTAATTTGCGGGACCTGCAATTGGCTGTGGCGGGTTATAAGACGGATGGCGGGGTTTTTTCGACGGGTATAGACTGTTGGCGAGAGGATATATTTTTTTCTCGAATGTTTTCTCTAACATTAGAGAGTATGTGTCACAGTAGTGTCCAGAATTCATGTCGGATATGTTTTCAGGATTATTTAGGGAGGCCAGATTCGGTGTGCCTTCTTTCCTTTTTGTTCTAAGTTTTTTATTATCTGTCGCTTCATCTCCTGCTCCCACATTCTCTGTTACCCCCCTTTTCAGTCTCCTCTTTGGCCCTTTCTTCTTCTGCTCCGGTCTTTCCTGCGGCTTCCACATCTTCCGTTTTCCCTCTTCCTTCAATTTTGGTTTTCCTCCTCTCAGGTAACTTTTTTATGCATCTGCTATTCCTATGCCTCCTGCCTTTTCCTTCCTTAGTACAGTCTTCTCCGGTAGGAGGAGCTTCCGGACAGGCGAAGACCCTGTTTTGGCAGATTTTGGCCGCAGGGGTCTCTTGTTCCATCCCTTCGGGTATGCGCAACCCCTTGCTTCCGCTTCATGCGGCTGTCCAGATAGCATCAGGTATTTCACAGGGTCTTCCCGTCGATTCCAGTTCGGGTTTGTGTTCCGCGGTTTTGTCAGAGCATGCGGTACCTTCTTCGAGCGGTCCGCAGCTTTCATCGCCTGCATTTTCCATGGCAGTAACTCAGGCTAGCTTCTACCTCTTTCATTCTCTCTCCTTCATCTTCTTCCGTCCCTCTACAGCGGTTTCGTTTGTGCATCCTCCCCCAAGATTTAACAATGTTGGTTTGGCTACTCTCACTCGTCTTTCCCTTGGTAATAATGGGGAATCGGCTCCGGGTTTTTATTGGTTCAGCCTTCTCTTCCTGGCAGGTCCAACAATACGGATTCAGCTCCGGGTACCCGATTAGGTGCAGGTGCGCAGCATTCTGGTTAGGTTGGTCCGATTGCGGACTCTTCATCGTTGTCCAGGGCTTCGTCCAGTGCCTCTTCCTTTGTCGGTCTTAGACTGTTCGGACATTGCGGAACAGGATTCTTATCCATAGGTGCAGGAGATTCTGGCGGACTTAGAATGTCCTCTTGCCAGCAGTACGATTACGGACACAGGCTTGAGTATGTTACTTCATCGTACCCTCAAGCAAGAGCTCCGGACCTCCCGATTTTGAGGTTTTTATGACACTAAACCAGCTCCTGCCTCTTCTTCGTGTTGGCTGCTTTGGTTCAATCGGGTTAGCCAGGCTTTCGAGGAGGCGGGTGTTCACTTAGCACATCGATAGTTGCTTCTAATAGACAGCACTCTTCTCTTCTCTCTCCGAGTAGGACGACTTACGCAGTTTGAGGTAATCCTTCGGCAGGTGTCAGGTTGCCCCTCAACGAATCGGTTGAGGCATTCCTGTTTAAGTCACCGGCGTCGTTTCAGCTCGTAGGGACTTCTCTTAGGGAGCAGGTGCTTGGGGGTATGTGTTGCGCAATCAGACTGAGGCTCTTGCGCATTCTTTCTGGATGCGGTTCAAGTTATTATAATGTGGGTTCTAAACAGTGACGGCCATGTCCCTTCGGATCCGTGGCTGTTGGCAGCCTAATTATTTATCTCGAGGGGTTTGGCTCACCAGGCGAAAGCTTTGGCTTCGTCTACGACGTTTGGAGCAGGAAAGTCGATATTTCTATCTTGGTCATCTTCCCCCTCAGTATCCGGACGTTCATAAGAGGGATTGCTTAGAACACCATTAGCCTTAGCTAATTCTTGTTCAAGGATGATGACGTAGACAGTATGACGAACATGGTTTCTTCTAACTCATGTCTCCGGTGTCGGCAATTATGCATCGTCGAGGATACAGTGTTGAAGTATCTAGACGATACAGAGCGTTGAAGTATCTAGACGATACAGAGCATTGAAGTATCTAGACGATACAGAGCGTTGAAGTATCTAGACGATACAGAGCGTTGAAGTATCTAGACGATACAGAGTGTTGAAGTATCTAGACGATCATTTAACTGGCCTCTCCAGAGGAGCTAGTAAGAGCGAGGGAATTCTATGGAATTCTTAACATATTCAGGTAAGTGGATTCTCTCTCTTCCTCTGAGGGTTGTCACAACCCTAGAGAGAGTCCAATCGGTCCTTCACAGATAGAAGGGTTCCCGTCCAACAGGGAACAGCCATTACCAGCTTGGAGAAGCTTCTTAGGGAGAATCTCTCTCTCTCTCTCTCTCTCTCTCTCTCTCTCTCTCTCTCTCTCTCTCTCTCTCTCTCTCTCTCTCTCTCTCTCTCTCTTAATTCCAGGGTCTTGTGTCCGAATGCGCTCTCTCTTCAGGATGTCTCAGGAATCGCTGGGACTTCCACAACGAGAACGCTGTTATAGTCGGGAGAGATTCTTGCCTGTTGGATCGTTTGTGGTAGTCAGAAATGCATCTGACAGGGGAAAATCTATTGACTCCCCTCTTCCTGATGTTCATCTGTACACAGATGCCTGAGATCAAGGTTGGGAATCAACCTTGGAGGAATCCAGGCCTCGGAACGAGAGTAGTCAATAAATCTTCGGGAAAATCAGTGCTGTAAAGGAAGCCCTCAGTTGTTCTCAGTCTTAGTGTGCTACAGAGTAGTGGCTATGTTTAGCGACAGTTTAATTGCCGTGTCGTATCTGAAGAACTCGGAGGGGAACAGGCTCACAGAACTCAATACTATACTATAGCACATAGTCCTGAGAGGGTGCGAAGAACGAAAGTGTCTCTTCTTCCCCAATTTATATCGGGAGTCTCAAAGTATGGGCAGATTCGCTATTATGGGCAGATTCGCTAGATCGCTCTCGTTCAGGTATTGGGGGGGAGAGTGGACTTTGACTCTGGAAGTAATATGTCAAGTTCTCCGGAAGTGACCAACAACTGTCGACTGATTCGCAACATGATTAAACCATCGTCTTCCGGATTATTTCTCTAAGGGTATTCCCATTTCAATAGTCACCAAGGTGACGTTACAAGGTGGAATCACATGCAAGTGTACGCCTTTCCTCCATCCGGTCTCATTAATCAAGTAATAGGGAAATTACGGGAGAGTTTCAAGATGATCTGGACTCTAATAGCTCGCCATAACACGCTTGGTTTCCGGAACTCCTAGAGCTCCCTACGGAAGTTCCGTTGTCCCTACCAATGCGAAACTACTACTACTCAGACGACCGCATTCTTTGTGTTATTTTCCAAACCCTCGCGTGCTGGACCTAGTTGCAAGGCAACTGTAGAGAGAGCCGCTAAACAGTCCAGACTCCCTAAAACTGTGCCTAAATAGTTTTCTTTTAGATTAAGTCAACCCGTAAGCCTTACCAGGTTCAGCTAGAATGGTATAGAAGTTAGTGTCGTAAGGAAGGTCATTCCATCTCTTGACCTTCCATAGCCAAAATAGCGGATTTTCCTTTATTCCTCCAGAAAATCAAGAGTTTCATATTCAGCCATTGCTGACTACCGCTCAACGATTAGCGGTATATTTAGTTTCCACATTCCTGAAGTTTCAAGTAGTAAGATAATCATTGATTAAGTTCTTGTAAGATTGAACGTCCTGTTTTTGCCGACTCGGGCACCCTTATTGGGACTTATTGGAAGTATTTCAATATTTATCTTGCTTTCCCCTGCCTTTGAACCTATTGAAACCATAACGTTAAGACACTGAGAAGTTGCCTTTTCTTACGGCTTTAGCTTCAGTTAAAGGGTTGGGTGAGCTTCAGGCAGTTTCTAGGTTGGGTTCCTGTGCGAGAATGATACATATTTGTCTGTCTTCCGGAATTTGGCGGCAACGACAGAGTCGGAGGTTAAAACTCTGCCTCGTTCGTTTAAAGTTTATCTGCCAGTGTTCATTACTGGTGATCCAGCGGAGATACCTTTATGTCCGGGGGGACCATTAAAGTCTATTTATCAAGGGTTGCGAAACTCCTTCCGCTTCCGCACACACTTGTGTCTCCTCGAATCCTTCCCGTCAGAGAGTGTGATTAGTTTCTTTCGGAGGGTTTCTCAGGGTTGTTCTTCGTCGTCTTCAGCTTTGTATTTTCCCGACCGCACAGTATTTGGAATATGTCCAGTTCATCTTCCTTTTCCCAGGAATTATTTACTGCCGTCTATTCTGGAAGCAGCTACTTGGAAGTCCGTCTCAGTGTTTACTCATTTTACTTAGTGATGTTCGATTCGCCTCTCAGTGTTTAGCAGCGAAGTCTATTATGTAGGGTGCGTTCATTTAGCTGAGGGGGTATTAACGCGGAGGTTCGGAGGGTTATTCTCTTAAGGGGGGGTTTACACGATCAACGGTTCGTCGAACGTGGTTCGCAGACCTGTGTTTAAAGTGATGTTTGAACGTGTGAATCGGGTATTTGGTTGTCGAACGGTTTGAAGAAAGTCTGTTCGAGCCTGACTTTGTGGGCAGGGCTTCATTGTCCACAAACCGTTTGAATGTGAGAACGCGCGTCGAACATCAAACTTCAGTTTATAGTTGTAGTAGTAACAACAGTAGCAACACCAATGACTCCGAGATCATGAGATGTTGCACTATTTTGCTCGTGTAGCGGCGAAGTCTGTTATCTAAGGTGCGTTCATTAAGCTGAGGTGGTATTCGCTTAGTGCGGAGGGTTATTCTCTTAGGCCACGTTAGCGGTGAAGTCTATTTTCTAGGGGCGTTTATTTAGCTGATGCGGTAGTCGCATAGTGAAGAGATTCTTAGGTTAACCAGATAGAGGAATTCCTTTTAGTCTTTAGAATTCTTAGGCAACAGTGATAATATAATCACATGAACTTAGGTTTAGTACGTTTTAAGTATCTTAGTCTTTGATAGTTTCCCTACGAGAGTCCAAGGGGGTACTCTAGTAGGCTAGGCTATTTCGTCGGCACCAAGATACTTCTTCGCTCGTCGATTGTCGGACCTTATCCGGAGGATCAGCGGCTCGGCACACTGCTTCATTTCCCTCCATACATGAGAGGCTATGAATAGCCACATGGGAGGTCACAGTACTCCTCCATACATGAGAGGTTCTGAAGAACCACATGGGAGGTCGAAGGACTGAGACAGTACGGACCTGACGGGCGATCAAAGTACTTAACATCATGTCTCATCACCAAAAGCAACGATTGATAAGGTGAGTGTTTAACTAGATAGGTATCCTAGCAGAGAGTACTGACCTGACTCGATCAAAGTACTCTCCAACAGGTCTCTTCACTGAAACCATTGATTGATATGGTGAGTGTTTGGCTAAATGGATATCTTATGCAGAGCAGATTGGTGAGCTACCATCTCTGCGATTGTCAAAGGGGCGTGCAATAGAATTGATCCCTCCTCCTCTAAATGTTGTTAATCGGGCTAATTCAGGTGTTCAGGGAGTGTATTGCAATATGAAGTTTTCATAATAAAACTAATATTGTAATACTTACCTGAACACCTGAATGATTCCCACCCTCCTTCCCCACATCAATTTTGACCTTGAATAAAGCAATTGACGAAAATGGGGCGTGTCGGCACATGCCTGTGTCAGCGTTGCCAACCGTTTGTTATGGTAGCTCAAGTGACAAGATTTTACCTGCAGCGTTGGTAACGCTGGCTGTTAAAATTCCCACTATAGTGGGATGGGTAGTTGAGAGTTGTTCGGGCTAGTGGGATTAAGGGCTAATTCAGGTGTTCAGGTAAGTATTACAATATTAGTTTTATTATGAAAACTTCATTTTTATATAAGTAACTTACCAAGTAATTACTCTGATATTAGTTCCTACTTTTCACGGTAGCTTAAGTTTGAAAATTTCGCGGTGGCACTCATATTGTTTTGGTTTAGGTAACACACCCCACCCACTTTCGGGGAAGAATAGGTACAAGCGGCTCAGGTATTCAGTTCGTTCCTGCCACTTGTCGACTGAACATCGGTTGCTGGGTATCTTGTTTTGATTTGTTTTCACCGGCTGTTTCCGGACATCGCCGAATTTGGTGAAGTACATGTAGTTTTTGGTAGAGCTAATCAGCTTTTTTCCTTAGTTGTGACTGGATATGTCAGACTCGACTGCTCACAGTATTAGGTATTGCAGCAAGGGCTGCAAGACAAGACTGACATCTGCTAAGTATGACACTCATACTATCTGCACCTCTTGTAGAGGGCAAATTTGTTCCCCTGACATTAATTGTGATGAGTGTAAGGAGTGGGATCATGAGGTTCTTTTGACCCCTATGACAGTTTTTTTTCCTCCCTATTCCAAGCCCTCTATCTTTATCTGTAACTCCTTTATCCCTATCTTCTGAGCCCAGTGCCTTCGCCAGCCTTGAAGACTGAATGGATAAGAAATTTAGCGTTATGGTAAATACCATAATCCAATTGGGCTCTTCCGTTGAGATCTTGATGAATCAGTAGAGTGCAAAAAGTGTCGTGTCAGTGGAGGTGGCTACTTGTCCTGCCGACGCTCCTAGACCTAGGTCCCTGTCAAACTCCCCTAAACCTGGGAGGAGGCAAACTGAACGTCCAAGGGAGGTCAGTGGGGTTTGCCCATGGGTAGTTGCCCCCTCAATCGTGTCCCACCGATGCTCTTTGACCTAGGTCCCTGTCAGACTTCCCTAAACCTGGGAGGAGGCAAACTGAATGTCCAAGAGAGGTCAGTGGGGTTTGCCCGCAGGTAGTTTCCCCCTCAACCGAGCCTGTTGACTGTTCCCAGGACTCACCAGACGGCCATTGGAAAGGCATCTGAGTGGATGTGCACACTTTACTGTCGAGTGGTTCTGGTTCCAGCGTGGATAGGAGGCTCAGTCGGCGCTTTTCCAACATTTCCAGACTGTCAAAAAGGTTGGCAGCTCCTGAATGCGTTCCTCCGCTCCCTTGTAAGTGTTCCAGGGATCTGGTTTGTAGTCCTGAACCTTCTTGTAGCTTCTGGGACCAAGAAGATGCCCTCATGTCTCCTGAGTTGTTTATACCGCAACGCTTGTCTAACAAGAGCACTGATCGGGCAGTGTCAGCCAGCGCCCGGTAGGGGTTCAGTGTTAGCCGAGCGCACAGTGAGGGTAGACAGCATTGCGGTTGATCGTTTGTCTGGTGCCAGTTGTTGATACTACCGTGGATTTTGAACATTCATTAGCAGTCGAACTCCCAGTGACGTACATTGGGTGAGTGGATTTTGAGCACCCGAGTGGAGGTGAGCACACTGTCCGAGCCAATCGCTCTGACCATCGTTTGGCCCCAGATTGTCATACATCTCCTGTGAAGCCTCGCCAACTCACCACCTCATTTGGTGCCACATCCTGACAAGCGTTTAACATCTCATACCACTACTGCTGATCGTCCAACACAGCCTGTTTCGACTAGTGTCAGCGTTCTGGTGGCGCAAGACTCCTTTCTGAAACCGATTCATTGTTGTCCCAATAACATCTTGAGCCTTTTAAAGAAGCCTTCGACTACAGTTCAAGAACAAAAGGACTTAGCTTCTTTGATCTTGTCCTTTGGCCAAGATAGGCTTTTCGTCAACGGAGTTGAATCATTTAGTGAGACTTATTCAAAGTCTTTGAAATATTCAGCTTCCTTGATTGGACAGTAGGAGCTTTGACAAAGAAGACTGAAGATTGCACAGCTCTACTGCACAATTTTACTGCAGACTGGCTAGGAGTTTTATCCTGTGCGGACAAGGCGGTTCGTGATGGATCGGAAGAATTGGCTGCTCTCTTTGCCTTAGGCATTATTGAAGAAGAGAGAGCTGGGGTGTTCGTTTGTCACTAAAGGAGTCACTCCTCAGAAATTGTCTCTGCTCTTCGCCCCGTTGGACCGAGGTAGTCTGTTTCCCAGGGCTACTTTGGAGCGTGTAGTTTTGGAGCTTCAGAAGAAGACTACCCATGACTTGCTAATGCAGTCCATTAAACACCCAAAGCAGCTGATTGGACACCTGCGGTACCCATTAGTGTAAGGGTGGCCTCTCCTTTGCAACAGTGGCCTTTTCTTGGCGGCAGAGCAGGGTATCAGTCCCGACCACGTACCAAGCCCCGTGCGGTGTGCACGATCATCAAGTCATCTACCAGACTCTCTTCTAGCAAGTGAGGATCTGGTCCTCCATGTGCCGGTGGGAGCAAGACTTCTCCATTTTTGGAGGAAATGGGAAGTCAAGAGTGCAAAACCATGGGTGATAGAAGTTTTGAGAGAGGGGTACTCAGTCCCATTCAACGCAAAGCCCCCATTGGCGTTGGCGCCCATCAACTTAACAGCCTGCTCCATAGGCTCACAGAGGTTTTTGGCCCTGTCAAAGAAGGTTACTTCTCTGCTCAAAAAAGGGGCTATAGAAATTGTGAAAGACGTGAACTCGAAGGGGTTTTACAACCGTCTCTTCATCGTACCCAAGTCATCGGGAGGGTGGAGACCTGTCTTGGACTTACGTGCTCTGAATTTTTCGTAAAGACCACGAAATTCAGGATGGAAGCCAATCAGTCAGTGATGTCCTCCATTCATCAAGGGGATTGGATGGCTACGATAGACATAGAGGATGCATACTTTCACATTCCAGTACACCCGGAATCCAGAAAGTACTTGAGATTCGTGTTCCAGGGCAGGATCTAACAATTTCGAGCCTTCTGTTTCAGTCTTTCAGCAGCCCCACAGGTCTTCACCAGGGTTCTCGCCCCAGTAGTAAAGTGGCTACATTTAATGGGCATCAATATATGCCTGTATCTCAACGACTGGCTTCTACGCTCTGTTGAGAAGCCATTGCATGGAGGATTTACAGAAGACGCTCTCCTTTGTCCAGGATCTGGGCCTTCTGATCAACTTTTCCAAGTCACAACTAGTCCCGACTCATTCGATTGTCTACTTAGGGATGATGATCGACTCTCAGATTTTTCAGGCTTTTCCGTCACAGAGAAGAATTTTTTCCTGCCTGCAGACAATTCAGAAATTTCTAGTTCTTCCTTCCTGCTCAGCCAAAGAGTGGATGAGCCTCATGGGCACTCTTTCGTCCATAGAGAAGTTTGTGCCATTCGGGAGCCTGTACTCGAGACCCCTGGCACAGGGAGATGTCTCCGGACTCATTTGTCTTCCCCATTATTCCTGAAATCAAGGAGGACCTTTGGTGGTGGCTGGGAGAAGAGAGATTCCTGGTAGGGAAGTCTTATTCCCTCTGAACCCAAGCCTAACCTTGTTCTCAGACACTTCAGACCTGGGATGGGGAGCTCATTTACAGGACTTGGAAATTGCAGGGACGTGGTCACAAGAAGAAAGATTGCTCCACATCAATGTAAAAGAGCTGAAAGCGATACATCTGGCTCTTCAGCATTTTGCTTTGGTGACACACAACAAAAATAATTGCAGTCCACTCAGACAACACGGCGGCACTGGCCTACATAAAGAACCCACCCCCTCTAATGGACATTATGCATGAATGAATTTAATACCTGAGCCGGTTGTACCATTCTTCCCCGAAAGTGGGCGGGGTCTGTTACCTACACCAAAACAATATGAGCGCTACTGTGAAATTTTAAAAGTTAAGCTGCCACAAAAAGTAGGGACTAATAGCAGTGTAATTACTTGGTAAGTACAGTATATGTAAGATTTTATTTTATTATAAAAATGTCATATTTTACACACTTTCTCTTGGAATACTTACTGGAGTCAGGAAGATCAGAAGACAAGTAAGGGATTTTTCAGAAAAAGTTGTCATGTGCAGTGACAGAAGGGCCACAGTTAGAGGGGTACTGGTGGTTGCCCATCAGAACAGATATGGTTGGTTTTGAGGATTTAATAGGAAAATGAAGTTCTCATAATAAAACTAATATTGTAATACTTACCTGAACACCTGAATTAGCCCTGGTTACCCACCAGCCCAAACTACATCCCTGTAACCTTTACCCATTAATTGGGTAATTAACTGTCAGCATTACCAACATTTAAGAAAATCTTGTCAAAATGAGTTACCTGAAACACCGTTGGCAATGCTGCTGCAAGTCCCAGCCGAGCGAAGCCAGATTCCCCAATTGCGTAATTCACTAATCAAATTGAAGTGGGGAGGGTGGAAATCATTTAGGTGTTCAGATAAGTATTACAATATTAGTTTTATTATGAAAACTTCATATTGCAATACACTCCCTGAACATCTGAATTAGCCCGATTAACAAAATTTTAAGGAGGTGGGATCAATCTAATTTCAGCCTGACCTGCCAAACGGGAAGGCAGGTAACTCATTATTCACCTACTCTGCCTACATGCATGTATCCTCACCTGGTTAACCACTCAGCAGGAGAGGATGCCTGTAGAGAGAGTACCCTCAATGTCAGCCTCAAGTCTCGGCACTGTCTGAGTCGAGCTACCTCTCGTGCTATTCAAACCTCCTCATGGGTAGAGTAGCAAAAAACTAACCTACCATGTGGCTAATCACAGCCTCCCATAAGTAGCAGAGAATGACGAACCTCCCATGTGGCTAATCAAAGCACTCTCATGTATGGAGGGGGGTACGATGAACCTCCCATGTGGCTAATCAAAGCACTCTCATGTATGGAGGGGTACGATGAACCTCCCATGTGGCTATTATAGCCTCGCATGTATGGAGGAGAAGTTGAATGTGCAGTCTCTTCGGGTTCTTTGCTGTATGTTGTAGCCAACATCTGTGCAGAAGGGGGGTTTTGGAGAAAAGATCCTATCAACCTGGCTCAGCTTAGTTTCATCATGCTAATGTCCTGCCTAATGCTCCTCTTATGGATCCTGATCAATGGAGAATTCCAAATTCCTAGACTGGCTTGAATACCTAACCCCCACCTTATCATGCATTTACAAGATCGTGTTGGCTGCCACGAAAGGAGCCAGCGAGTAACCCTTCTCTGACGAAAATTGGATGTCCCTGAGGTAAAAAGTAGTGAAGACCGACACCGACTTCCAAGTGGCCGCTTCTAAAATCGCTGACACCGAATAATTTCTAAGGAAGGCCGAAGATGTTGCCATTCTAATACTATGTGCCCTCGGATGCACAAATGAAGTCGAAGGTTCCGAAGTTGATGAAGAGCCTTCCGATGCTTGCTGGATGACCTCCCGAAGAAAGAAACTGATTGCCTTCTTGGAGATCGAACACAAAGGGCAGTTAGGAAAAATGAATAACGTTCTCGGGCGGGGCAAAAGTTTCTTGGTCCGAGACAGATAGACTTTTAAAGCCCTAACTGGACATATTAGCATCTTGGAAATGTCACCTCCTACAAAGTCTTCTAAGGATGCAACCTTGAATGCCCTTAGCAAAGGATTTGTTTCAGATTCGGACTTTGCCACGAATTCCAGTAGGTAAGAAAGAAAAATATCTTTCCCTGAGAAGGAGACTGTCCTGGATATCGCCTGAATTTCTCCAATTCTCTAGGCCTTAGCCAGCCCAATTAAAAATAGAACTTTCTTAGCAAATTGCCTTAGGGGCAGAGACTCTAAAGGTTTGAAGGCTGCCGATCTTAAGAAATTCAACACCACTGCTAAATCCCACGAGGGGGCCCGAAATGGAAGAATTGGGTGCTCTATTTTAAAAGATCTTAACAGATAATGAAGAATCTTGCTGGTTGAGAGTTCCGGAAGGTGAAAGCGGAACGTACTGCTCAGCATTGACCTGTACCCAGCAATTGTAGAGTAAGAAAGCCTCTTGTCTCTCCTTAAAAATAGTAGGAAGTCTGCTACTGACTGGTGCGAAATACAATGCCCTTGTTTTTGGCACCATCCACGATACATTGCCCACCTGGCCTGGTATAACTTCCTGGGTGAACTCCTTAAGCAGAAAGATAATGGTCAAGCCACTGCTTTAGAGAGTCTCGCATGACGGGCTGCTCACTGGACAGTCTCCACACAGCTAGCTTTGGCACGCGGAGGTTCTGGTGGAAGTAGTGGAAGTGAGGCTGTTTGAGTAAATCTCTCCTCTCCGGGAGGAATACCGGAACTTCCATCAACAGGTTCAGGAGGTCCGGAAACCAAGGTCTCTGGGGGAAGAATGGGCAAACCAAGGTCATTTGAGTGTTCTTGCAGTTCCTGAGTTTTGCTAGGGCTTCCTGTATCATCCCAAAGGGAGGAAATGCATAAACTTGTAAGTTGTCCCATGAATGCAACACTGCGTCTGTCCCGCAGAACATGGGATCCGCTACTGGAGAGAAATAGACTGGAAGGCGATGGTTCATCCTGGTGGTGAATAGGTCTACCGTTGCTGGCCATCTCTTGAGCAGCAATTGCATCTGGTCTTGCACTAATGTCCATTCCCCTCCGAGAACTTCCTGTGACCGACTTAGAGTGTCCGCCAAGGCATTAAGCTTTCCCAACACGAATTGGGAAATGAGCGAAACTGTGCGTTCTTCGCACCAACGGAGAACTCTCTGTGCTACATCATTCAACACCTGTGATCTTGTTCCCCACTCCTTTTTGAGATACGATACTGCTGTAACATTGTCGCAGAACAACGCCATAGTCTTGTTGCTTACCTGTTCTGCAAAACAACTTAAAGCCTCCTTGACCACTCTTAATTCCCTATAATTTATGGACTCCTCCCGATCCAGATTCCTCCAAAGGCCCTGAGCCTGAGATCCCTCCAGGGTAGCACCCCAACCCTGATCTTAGGCATTTGTGTACAGATGTACAGTCACTCAATAATGTTTTGCAACATGTTCCAGAAGTTTTCGTTCACCTAACAGTAATTTGTTCTTTTGATATTTACAAGGAAATGTAATTTTCTTATTCGATTTTGTTATTAATCATACGGTTAACAATATAAAAAGAATGGTGAGTGAAAAATTCATATTACGAAAAATGACGAAACATTTTGAAAAATTTCACTTCAGATGATTGGGCAAAAGAGTCAAAGAAGAAACTATATTTCGAATCCAGATAAAAGCTCATTGACTAATAAAATAATATTGAATAACCATCAATGAAATTATATATAAATAAAGAAAGAAAGAATTCAACCATTATCGTTGTCACAAACAAAAAAGAAAAAATCTCATAACGTCATTATGTTATCGTGTGACTCCACATTCGGGCAGGAAAAGTTTAAACTGTCTCGTCACTAGCACCGATAAGATGGGCAACAGACTAAGCGGCACCACAATCATTAGCTTGCATAAGACTAATGTTTCTATCGTAGATATTGCTCGCCAGCTTAGCGTAAATAAAACAACCATGTATAGAGGGATACAACAACAGAAAGAACGAGGAAACATGATAAATTCATTGTAAAAACTGGAGGACAACCCCATTGTTGCACTAGTGTTGATCATCATCGGATGATCACTGAAGGAGCTCCGCCTTACTCCCCTGACAACCGATGTTGCTATAAAGAGAACATTACGCTCTCCCTTCAAGTTGCTGCTCAAACCATCCGTAACAGGCTACATGAGACCAAGATATTATTTCATCATACTCCTGCCAAGAAACACTTCATATCAGCGAAACACAAAGAATAGAGGCTAGGGTTTGCGTTATAATATAATCCAGCGGCCGATGACTTCTGTACGAGTCATCTTTTGCGATGAGGAGGAGACATTCTCCACTGATGAGCATAGTAGTCTTCTTCACTGCTGGCATCTAGTATTAACTAAATTAATGTTGAACTTCTAGCTAATTTTAATTCTTTAGAAACTTAGATAATAAGAAATACAACAATAGGTGTTATATATTCAGTTAACTTCATAAGAGGCATCAAAGTGATAGGCCTAAGTAGCAATGAAAGAAACGAGAAATTACACATGATAACGGCATTATATATATATATATATATATATATATATACTGTATGTATGTATGTATGTGTGTGTGCGATTATATTCTATGTATTACAAAAATAGACTTGAAATCTGTTAGTCTAGTTCAGTATATTTTATATTAAGTTTCACTAGTTCACAATATACATAGGATTAGTCATTCAAATATTTAATTAATAATAATGTGAAGGAAATCTTTACAAAAGTCGTATTTGTTGATGTCAATAAGAGTAATAGTTCAACTTGTAACAGTCGTAGGCCTATGTCTACAAAGTTCACACATATGAAGGAGATAAAACAACGATAGTGATGGCAATTGGAGATGAAAATATTAAAACATAAGAACAGCGATGACCTCTGAAGTATTATAGTAACATCCTTTAATTAAGTAAAATATGACGACAGTAAGCAGTATCAGAAAAAGCCCTGTTTAAGGGAAACTGCAGGTAATTTCTCGGACCCACCACTAGTATTCCGTTGTTTGATGCGCTTACAACTGAGTTGCTAAATAGCGCCAGATGTCGCTATTATAAGCTGTTGTCCGAAAAGTTTTGAAGCATGTTGCAAAACTTTTTTGAGTGATTGTACATCTGGAAGGGGAAAGTCCAATCTTACACCGGTGGTCAGATGATGTTCTTCTGACCACCACTGAAGATCCTTCAGGCAAGAATCGTCCCAGATTATTGACGCATTCTCTTCTCGAAAGTCCCAGCAGTTCCTGAGAAACGCCTACAGAGAACGCATCCGGAGACGAGACCCTGGAACAAGAAGGGATAGGGAGGCCATCTGGCCCAGCAGGCTTTTCCATAAGCTCACAGGTTGAACTTTGTTTGACATGAAAGTTTCCAGCTGGCTTAAAATCGGCAGAACCCGCTTCTCTGTCAGGAAAGCCCTCAAAAGACGCGTCTGAATCGTCATTCCCAGGTATGTCTTTACTTGAGTTGGAAACACAGAACTCTTGTCGAAACTGATTCTTATGCCTAACTTCTGGCATAAGTTCAAAAGAAAATTCCTTGCCTGCAGAGCCTCGCCTTCCGACGAAGCTTGAACCAGCCAGTCGTTGAGGTATCTTCTCATTCGGAAGACCCGACAATGCATGACATCTGAAAAAGGAGACATCACCCTCATGAATACCTGAGGTGCTGTGGTCAGACCGAAGCAGAGGACTTTGAACTGAAATGTTCCAGTTGGACCCAAGAAGTGAAGGAACTTCCGAGATTCCTGATGAATCGGAACCTGGAGATAAGCGTCCTTGAGGTCCACTGAAATCATCCATTCTTCCCTCCGGACCGACCGCAGCACCAAGTGGGAAGTTTCCATATGAAACTTCGTCGAGGTTACAAACTTGTTAGAGACCCAAGAGATCTATGATAGGTTCAAGATCCTCCCACTTTGGGGGCCACAAAGATCCAGCTGTAGAACCCCGGAGAAGGGGGAGCGGGCTCTAAGGCTCCCTTCTCTAAAAGGGCTCGGATCTCTGCCGCCAAAGCTAACCCCCTGATGGAAGAAAGGGAGTAACTGGGAAGATGCACTGGTGAGTTGGATAGCGGAGGACGAGAGTGAAAAGGGACTCTGTAACCCTTCCTTAAGATCTCCACTACCTAACTCTCTGTGCCCCACTCCTTCCAGATGTCCCAGAAAGGGGCAAGGCAACCTCTTACAGGTGCAGGCGAAGGGAATGTCTCCTATTTCCAAAAATCCTTCTTATGATTGGAAGGTTTCGGATCCCAGGCAGAACCGGAAAGCTTGGATGAAAAGCGTACTTTCTTAGAACTTCCCAGAGACTTGGAGTGAGAGCGCTTTGAAGGAGAAGACATTCTAGACCTCTTCAGAGATCTGGCACTCTGCGGCAACCCTGATCATGGCTTGCTGCGACTCCATTGCTGAGGTAGATGACACAAAGTTGACCATTGCTGAAGTGTCGTCCTCTCTAAACAAACTGCTGCTGAGCACCAATGGAGCCCTCAGCAGTGCCCTCTTGTGAATGTTAGGAAAATGAGGAGGCAGATGGTTTAGATAGAAGTCCCTCCTCTTCTTCCCGAAGAATGTAGTACGTCCTGCGGAAACATTTGCCTGGTGTGCAAGCCCCATGGAAACCGACGTGATGAGGCTGTCGAATAGAGTTGGGTCTGACGGAGTATAACCATCCTGTTTGAGGAACCCCATCAGACCGGATAGCATCCACATAGTGTGTGATAACGCCTCCGACTGGTTGCGGAAGGTGTCTCCCAAATAAATACTAGACGGTTCGACGATGGAACCCGAGATAGAAGAGCCTCTACTGGCTCGTTCAGCGGCACCCTAACACCTGCAGAAGGGTTACCCGCGACCCTATAAAAGCCCTTCCAAATAGGAAGCAAGGGTGAATCCTGCTTACCTGATCCTATCAAGGATGCCCCTCTCAAAGCCTGCTCGACCCTGCCAAACCAGGCTAGATTCTTTGGTGACTGTGCTACCACCAGTTTTGTTGCATAAAGCGACTCGAACATAGCTTTGTTATGCTGTATCGGCTCCCCCAGAGCCTTGGACTGTGGATACAGCGAGTGGATAAAGTCCAACATCTGTCTGTACTCAGACTCATTGGCCGAAGGAAAACTAGCCTCTGGTATCTGATCCTCCTCTTCACAGGAACAGTCTTTGTCGAATTGGTTCGACCGAGCTGAAACCGGAAATGAGACAGGCTGACCCCTAGCAAACGTTGAACCTGATGATCCGGAACATGACACACCTGGATGCGCAAGACGGACCCCTGATGAGTCAGTCCCGAACATATTGGGAGTCATCGAAATAGGTTGCGCTAACCCTGCACCCTCCAAAGACGATGACGCAACACCTGGGTTGGTCACACCTGGGCGGATAATGCCCACTACTGAGAGTGGAGAGACCGCAACACCCACACCATGCAAACCCGGATGTAGCAGAGTCGTGTGAGACTGGAAATCCGGAACAGAGGAACACCTACTTGAAGCAGAAGAGGGAAAGGGTCCCTGCTGACCTGAAATCAAACCCAAACCTGCATAGACCGCCTTAGCCAGGGGGACAGAGGAACCTGTTGGAAAAGTTGAGAAAGGAGGAACCGAAGGAAGAAAGAAGGACGATGCCACACTCGGAGTCACCACCGGCGCTCCTGCCGACGATGTTGGGCAGGTAGAGAATGTCCCAGCTGGCCTTGAACTTGAAAGGGTTTTGAAGGGAAGATTATGAGGTACTGAACCCAAAGAAACAGGAGAAGACGAAACACCAGACTGCTTAGGTACTGGGGCGACTGCGGAAACTATCGGTACTGCAACATTAAAGGCTGAGGCAGGCGCACCGCCAACTGCCGCAGCAACTAGATCGGAAGCTTGAGAAGGTATGGGATTCGCCGCAGATGGCACCGAAGACAAACCCGCTAATGGCATAGATGCCGGATGAACTAACAAAGCACCAGAAATGTTCCCCGAAAGGTGGCCTGAAAGGGAAGGTTGAGAAAGAGCAGCGGAAGGTTTGGAACAGTAGAGGATAGGGAAAAATCTGAGGTTACAGAAGAGGCCATAGATTTTAGAGAAAGAAAATATACAGACTCCGGTCTCCCTTGATAATCTTGTAATACATCATTTGTGAGTTCCGGAAAATTCTTCATTACATGATCAAGGATATTCGAAAACCCTATTTTGTTCATGAGACTTACCTGCCAGATATATATATAGCTGTATTCTCCGAAGGTCCGACAGAATTTCAAATTTCGCGGCACACGCAGTGGCCGGTCAGGTGGTTAGTACCCATTCCCGCCGCTGGGAGGCGGGTATCAGGAACCATTCCCATTTTCTATTCAGATTTTCTCTGTCGCCGGACTGTCAACACCTGTTGTCAGTTCCTCCGCCATTTGGATTTCGAAATTTGTTGTCACTTAAGTATTTTGGTTGTTTTTTGGTATTCGACTGGATCTGTGACTTGGCATACGCTCTTTGTGGACCGTTTTTTATTTTGCTTTTGACTTTTCTTATAATTAAGATGTCTTACCTCTAGCTATCGAGTCTGTAGCTTGGGTGAATGTGAGGTGAGGCTATCGAAGACTTTGGTAGTTCCTCACTCTTTATGTATGATATGTAAGGGTGTTCAATGCTCTATGATAATCGGTAATGAATGTGTGGGATTGTCTGAGGGTGAGTGGAAGAAATATGAAGCCTATATGCTTAAATTGGAGCGTGATAGGCTGAGGAATCTTCCTCCTAGAGTGCATCCTTAGTTGGACAGTCAGGGTTTTCTCCTACTAGTAACCCTGTAGTAATTTATTACTAACCCTGTAGTTTGTTGCTGCAGAAGGTAATTCCCTGGCTCTCGTGTGGAGTCAATGCGTGCTCTTGAAACTAAAGTGAATGCAATTCAAACGCATAGTGTTAGTGCTAGTGCCCCTAGTGTTGTGGAGGGGGCGTCAGATCGGCCCTATAATGCCTCTAGGCCTGGACCTCTGTCGAACTCCCAGGACCAGGGAGGGGGCATGTCGAAAGCCGCATGAGGGTTACGGGGGCTTCCCACCGATCTGGCGTCCCTTCGCAGGTCCTGATGACGCTACCCAGGCTGCCAGGGATCGTGCTCAGGCACGCATCCTGAAGGATTGCTTCTCGTCCTCCGACACGTCCTCCCCCGCACGGGGTTGGAGCTCGGTTGGACTCTCGCCCTCTTAAGAGAAGCTTAGAGGAGAGGACGCTTCACGTCCTCTTCCTCTAGACGTTTGTACTCTTCCCCGAAAGTTGCATGGATATTCCTCTGCAGAAGAGAATAAAGTGTTTTTCGAATGATCACTCTACTCGACCCCCTGTCGCGCTAAGGCAAGGGCTAGAGCTTCTTCCCCCTGTGGAAGGAAGTATACGTCTCTCGCCCCTTTCCTTCTCTCAGGTTCAGCCCTTCCCCCGAGAGAGTGGCTTCTCCAACGCGTAAGATTTTGTTGGGTTTGCAACAACAGCTGGATGCTCTCATGAACCTTTCAAGATTCGAATCTGCCTGTTAAGAGGTACAGACTTTCACCTTCGTCTCCCGCTCGGGAACGATACAGAGCGTCTGTCTTCTAGAGAGAGTGTTTAGTGGCTTCCTATTCGTCTTCCCGAGTTGAGGTGTTGGCCTTTTCTCTTGTCTCGCGCCAGGAGCGCGTCTTGCTCTTCGTGCGCTTCTCACGCTTCACGCGCTCCTCACCTTGACGCCGCGCGCGCGCTAGCCTTGACGCTCAGCGCCACGCCTGTGACTCTCTTCTAGTACTTGCCACGGAGCCTCTCGCGCGTCACGCCATGACGCTCCGCGCTCGCTTTCGCCGTATAGCTTCAAGTCTTGTGTTGACACCGCTCCAGTTGTTCATCATGTCGCACAACTACCCGCTTCAACATTTGATGTCCTTCTTAATTTAGCCAGTACTTGCTTCGCAGTACATATACTAATTGGAACGATACAGAGAAGATTAGCATGGCTCTTGCGCAAGGATGACACGCTAATCGTGAAGCGTTCCACATTTTTATGTTTACTATACGCATTTCTAGTTGACGACTTCTTCGTTCGCTGGAGTTCCCGCTTACGTGTCGGCGAATCGGAACTACTTTCACCACTCACTCAAGACCCACCAGCTGCGGAAGAACATCCTCTTTCGTCACAGCCTTTGTATGAAGAGAAACTTCTTTCGTCTTCTCTCTTCCTCTGATTATCAGACTCTGGCTTTTTCTTTAGGATCTGTTTCCTGAGACTTTTCAACCGTCGGCTCCTCTCTCTCCACCCTCGCAGTTGTCTTTGTCTTAAGGGGAGCGTTTGACGAAAAAATCGGAAATAAAATTTTCTGGGATATTTTATATATGGCATCATACATATCCTGACTATCTTCTCAGAAAGTTTTATTTAAAAGTTCGCCACAGTTAGAAGTTATAAACAAAACAGTAACCTATCATAGTCAAATTACATTTTTCATATAATGTAATGATATTGTCAGTATATCGGTGGTAATTTCCTTTTAGCTATGAAATAATATCTAATGCGATCTATGGCAACCCTGTGGACATAGTACGCGCATCAAAAAGACAGGAATGCCGCAGGGCAGTCAGTGGCAGTCAGTCAGTAGCAGCTCAGAGCTTGACTAAGTAAAACGTCGCTGGCCAACCTCAGCCGTGTTTTGACACTCGCTTCATTTAGCTTCATTTAGCGAAGTTATATTAATTTGCAGGTCTATTTTTGGCTTTTCATTATGTCATAAAAACATCAAACTGTGTAACGGCAAGCAAATAAATACACAGAGAAGCAAAAATATCGTTTTTCTCAAAACTAAAGTTATCGACATTCAAACTGCATCTCCTTCATAACGCTTGCACCGATCTCAGATACAAAAAGTAAACGAAAGCTAAATGTTTGTATAACAAAGGGGCTTCCATGGAAGCAACACGAGACCCGCACCACGAGAAAGAGTTTTTTCCGAAGGAATGTCACTTCCAAGAGAGGTAGCAAGTGACTCCTTTCATCTCCAGACTCCCTTTGCAACCAGGCTTCATTTTGCACAAGCCTGGAAAGAGTGAGGGGCAGACGTTTGGTCCCTCCTACTGTTAGAGAGAGGTTACTTGATTCCCTTCCTGTCTCCTCTTTTGTTTTTTGTTTCCCAACTGCCTTCCTGTCAAACAGAAAATTGTTTGACCTGCTCGAACAGATGTTCGAGCGGAGAGCAGTGGAACAGATATTGACTCGGTGTTCCCGGGATTTTACTACAGATTGTTTCTAGTCCCAAAACGTTCAGTAGGCTGGAGACCCGTCTTGGACGTCAACAGGTCGAACAACTTGGTCCGGAAGGAAAAGTTCAAGATGGAGACCTCGCAGTCAATACTAGGAGCCCTTCATCCCGGGATTGGATGGTATCTTTGGATCTCCAAGATACTTATCTTCACGCCCAATTCATCCACGTTCGGTGAAGTATCTCAGGTTGTCTTGGGGACTAGACGTACCAGTTCAGGGCTCTCTGCTTTGGACTCTGCACAACGGCCATACCACGTTGAAAACACCGCTTCGTCCGATCAGCGAAGTTAAGCAACGTTGGGTCTGGTCGGTACTTGGATGGTTGACCGCCTGGGAACACCAGATGCTGTTGGCGTCACATTTTGCTCCGAGGGTGTTTACATCGTCTCATGAAAAACGTTGCGATGCAGTTGCATCTGTCGCACGCCAGGATCTCACTCTACTTGGACGACTGGTTGATTCGAGCGTCGTCGGCGGGTATCTGGAGGACCTTCAGTTGACTCTGCAACTCGTGAAGTCCCTGGGACTTCTGGTCTGTGGAGAAGTCGCAGCTGATCCCCTCACTGTCCATTGTGTCTGGGAATTCAGATCTATTCAGCGGCTTTTATAGCGTCTCCGTCGCAAGAACGGCAACTTCTATGTACGAAAAAGTTTCGGCCTTCTTGGAAAAGGAAACATGCTAGGTGAAGGAAGGAATGAGTCTGCTGGGGACCATTTCCTCGCTGGAGAAGTTTGTTTTCTGGGAGTCTGCATCTCAGGCCTCTTCAGTTCTTTTTGTTGGAGAACTGACAAAGCAAGGAAGACTTGAAAGAGGAATTGAGAATTCTTCCTTATATAAAGAGGATCTGTGGTGGTGGCTCGATCCAACGGAATTGCAGAAAGGATCTCCCTCAAGCTTCTGAACCCCAACCTAGTGTTGTTTTTCCGACGGGTCGTCAACAGGTTGGGGGCAACACTAGAGGGAGAGAAAGTGTTAGGAACCTGGAGAGAGGAACAGGTGTCCTGGCACATCGACTTCAAAGATTTGGCGGCTATCTTTAGCTCGCCAATTCTTGAGGTCCAAGTTTGCAATCGTGTAGTTCTAGCAAACTCGGACAATACTTGTTCCCTGTTCAGCCTTGCAAGAGAGATTATTCTTTGAGCCTATGCTCGCAACATTTCGATTCTCACAAGTTTTGTGGCAGAGGTCGAAAATGTTCGAGCAGACCTGCTCTGTTGGCGCCATCAACTCCTGCTGAAGGAATGGACCCTTCATCAGGAGGTTTGCCAAGATTTTTGGAAATTTTGGGGTCGCCATCTTGTGGATATTTTCACGACCTCAAGAACAGCGAGGCTCCCTCTGTAAAGCTCATCTGTACTCGACCCTGGGGCAGTTGCGATAGTTGCTCTTCCCTGGGATTGGACGGGAATAGATGTTTACGCCTTTTCCCCGTTCTAAATTCTGGGAGAAGTCATACGCAAGTTCGCGGCCTCACAAGGGACGAGGATGACTCTCATCCCCATGTTTTGGCCTTCAACCACTGGTTCTCGGAGTTTCTCTTCTGGTTGGTAGACGTTCCGAGGACCCTTCCTATGAGAGCAGACCTGCTCATACAAACCCACTTCACGAGATATCTTTGAATCTCCCGCTCTGAACCTGACTGCTTTCAGACTATCGAAACTTGGTCAGAGCGAAGGGGTTTTTTCTGGCCAGGTGGCACGGGCCATCGCTAGAGCCAGAAGTTCTTCATCTAAAGGATATATCTAGCGAAGTGAGCAACCTTCAAAGGTTGGTGTAGAAAGAAGGGCTTTTCCTCTTCCTCTATCACTGTGAGCCAGGTTGCGGATTTTCTCCTTTACTTAAGAGAAAAACTCGATATAGCAGTTCCGACTATCAAGTGTTATCGGAGCATGCTTTTGATTGTATTCAGACACAGAGGATTAGCTTTGTCTGACAATAAGGACCTCCACGATCTTACGGGCTCTTTCAAGACGTCCAAGGTTCCTCAGCTGATTTCCCCTGCTTGGAACTTGGACGTAATGCTCAAGTTTTGATGTTTAGTCCTTTGAGCCTCTCCACTCTGCATCTCTTAAGGATGTTACTCGAAACGGCATTCCTCGTGGCGAAGAGAGTGAGAGAAGTTCGAGGCCGTCATGTGGGCTTCAAGGAACACAATGCTGTCTATTCTTTAAGCCCTAAGTTCTTGGCTAAGAATGATAGGTCTTCTAACCCTTGGCCTAGACACTTTGAAATTAAAGGTTTAGCAGACCTTATTGGACAGGAACCTGAGGGAGTTCTATGTCCAGTTAGAGCTCTCAAGTACTACCTTAAAAGAACACAGGACACTCGTGGTCCATTGGATGTTTTATGGTGTTCTGTGAGGCAACCAGTTAAACCTATGTCGAAGAATGCACTGGCATTCTTCATTAGGGACGTCATTAAGGACGCACACTCTAGTTGTGACGACTCAACTTCAAGTTGTTGAGAGTTAACGCTCACGAGGTGAGGGCAGTTGCTACCTCCATGGCGTTCAAGAAAAAGATGGTACTCAGTGACATTTTTAGTGCCACATTTTGGCGAAAGTCAATTCGGTGTTTGCCTCACACTCTTGGCAAGATGTTTAGGTAGCATACGAAATTGCTTTTTCGCTGGGACCATACATTGCTGCTTCAGCAACCTTGGGGACAAGGGGTAACTCTGATCCTATCCCCTTTTAATTGTGTTTTTGTGGTTGTTGGGTCGACTACTGGAGGCAGTCTTCCCAATCCTTTGCAAACTAACGCTTTAGGTGTTGGTTAGGTGGTTAGTAATGCTCTTTTGTCCTCTTTGTATGGGCTATGATCTAGTCACATTGTGGTCACGCCCCGTTGACAGATCATCTAGAAGTCGCCAGCTATATAGGTCACTACCTCGCTGGGGTCTCTAGTAAAGCAGAAGCAGACTAGAGTGACAGTAACCACTCAGTCAGCTACGCTATCAGATAAGGAACCAAAATAATTTTACCAATAATTGGTTTTTTCCTATTTCTTGGCTGTCTCTACCCCCTCCAAAGGTGGTATTCAGCTATATATATATCTGGCAGGTAAGTCTCATGAACAAAATGATATTTTAATGATAAAATAAAGTTTGTTCATACTTACCTGGCAGATATATATATTTATATTGCCCTCCCTCCTCCCCTCAGGAGACAGTGGCGTTAGAAAATCTGAATAGAAAATGGGAATGGTTCCTGATACCCGCCTCCCAGCGGCGGGAATGGGTACTAACCACCTGACCCGGCCACTCGTGTGCCGCGAAATTTGAAATTCTGTCGGACCTTCGGAGAATACAGCTATATATATATCTGCCAGGTAAGTATGAACAAACTTTATTTTATCATTAAAATATCATATTAAAACACTGTCTGACCAATGACCTATACCCTTTGGAAAGACCCAATAAATTAGCATTATATTTTGCTACATTTAATGTCCTATCAAATGAATTACCATCACCAACCGACAAGAGTTTTTCCCCAGAAGGAAAAGGAACTCTCGAAGAGGAAGAGAAATCCTCCAACCTTCCTGAATCTGACAAACTTACAACTAAATCTAAATCCTCGTCAACAGATTTAGTAACATTTTGTTGTAAGGAGACTGCAGCTGGAAATAGAACCGCTGCTGGATCTAACAAGGATCCCGGAACCTTAATTGCACCTGCCCCCAAAGAAGACTGCACCTTCAACTTCTCTCCTACACTCGTTGCTACCTGACTATCCCTATTTGTCTGCGTCAATCCTACATCTAAATTTACCTCTGAACTTACACTATCCGAAGAAAGGGGGAAAACTGCTGCTAACACTGCCTGCTCCATGCCGAGGGGCCGGCAGATCCTACCTTCGGGGTTTGCGATTCTCCATGACCCCCGGCACCCATTAGGGCTGGTTCTGGAACAGGCAGGGGAGCTGAAAAAGAACGGTTAGTTTCTATTTCCCTAGCACTTATATTCTGCTCCTTGAATTCAGATAACTTTGTCATGAAACTAGAAAATAAATTTCTCAAGCTAGCTGATAATTTATCCTCTAATTTCCTAAATAACTCTGATTCTAAAGCTTCTTTGTCTAGACTCTGAGTTTCTACAGCTGGTTCCTTATGTTTGCTCTTTGGAGCTAGAGATTTTCTATGTTTAACATAATCCTCCATCTGATCTTTTGACCATGATCTACATTCGTCACATCTCAATGTTAAGCTACATTGCACCTTCCTACCTGCTATACAAAATGAATGTCTGTCATGTTTGAGGGTACTCATCCTCTGTTTGCAAGCTGTGCACGATCGGTGGGTTGCAGCATCGCCAGCAGTATGGTAACAGTCTTGGTTGCAGTAGCGCTATCCGAAGGGGGGCGTCTTTTTATCCAAACTATCCTTGGCGAGTCCAAATCGAGTCAAAGTCCAGACGGGAGAGAAAAATCCAATGCCAGGTGAAAGAACAATCCAGGAGAAAAAGGCAAAAATATGGTCCAAGTCGTTATCCAATTTCAATAAAGTCAGTATACGGGGGTCGGGCTAATAACCAAAAGTTCACCTGAAGCAGGAAACATCCATGCAGCAAGGCAAACGGAAAGCAATTGGGGAACCTGGCCTGGCTCGGCTGGGACTTGCAGCAGCATTGCCAATGGTGTTTCAGGTAACTCATTTTGACAAGATTTTCCTGTAAGCGTTGGTAATGCTGACAGTTAATTACCCAATTAACCCTTAAGGGACGGCATAATTTATCAATGTGCAGCCCCCCAGACCGGGGAAACTTTGAGGTCGGCAGAATAAAAAAAATCACATCAATGGAAAGAAAATGACACGTACATTTACACTGCATAAATAAAAAAATTCTAAAAAATTTTCCCTACTTTCCACGAGAAGTTGAAAATGACTATTTACAACCCCTTGTGGGGCCTCATTTACAAGACAATCGTAAATTTTACCAACTTATATATGTTTTTTCTAATAAATGAATGTACTGTATTTTGTAAAATTATTATTACTGCTCACACAATATCAAAACAGATAGAAATAAAAGCAGTAACAAATTTTTTGGCATATTTGTCGAAAAATATTCACGTAAATTTACGAGAACGGAAGATTCAGTAACTTTTTTTTTTACTTTTACATGCTTTTTCTAATATTTCTTTGCAATTTTCTTTGTAAAATTACATTTACAACTGACATACTATCGTAAAAGACAAAAACAAAAAACAACAGCAACCCCTTCATATATTTACAAGCAAATTTACAAAAAAAGACTCATGTGAGAGAGAGAGAGGCAGTACTTTCCTCCTTCAAGTCACAAGCATTACTGATGGCTGGAAAGACGTCTGTGGCAACACTGGTACGACTCTCAGGTCAGTATAAAAGTTGCCATTAGTGAATTTATAGCATACAGTAGTATCGACACCTCTGTCTCGCCCAATTCTTACCATATCGGTGTTGCGTAATATTGTTTCACACTCAAGCTCAATCCGTCCAACTCCCCAACCCTGTTTTACTTCACACTCAGGCTCAATCTGTCCCTTAAGGGTTAATGGGTAAAAGTTATGGGGATGTAGTTCGGGCTGGTGGGTAACCAGGGCTAATTCAGGTGTTCAGAGAGTCTATTGCAATATATAGCTTGATAGTAAGACATTAAGAAATAGAAGTTAGAAGTTGTACAGATTTCTTTCACAGCCAAGGTTTAAAGTTGCTAAACACAATGTGTAAAAATCCCAGTGAAAAGTTGATGATACTAAATACAAATGGAGAAGCTGGAACACATATTTAAAGAGAAGTCCTTTGCCAGAGGACAGGGAGGGAAAAGGACTGGGAGACTAAAAGGCAGGTGATAGGGACAGAAAGAAAGTTGTGAGAAATGGAATCAGAATATTAACATAGCAGAGAGAAAAGAAAAAATATGTAGAATAGTAAAGTAATTCAGAGAAGAGAAAAATGGTGTGGAAAGGCAAAATACATAAAATTAAAATGGAGAAATTAAAGATGAAAAGAGTTGCTGAATTGATTGAGGTAATATTTTTTCTAGATGAAGAACATTAATATGATCTGGAGAATGTTGCCATGAAAAAATGATCAATAATGAATATAACTTCTGAAGAGAGTGAAAGAGCTTGTGGGAAGATTAAGAATATCAAGCAGTTTAATAAAAGTAGCAGGAGAGTCTGTCACTGATAAGCTGACCAGAATACAACATATGAAAGTCTGAAAAAGGAAAAGACAGGACCAGCAGAGTGGGAAAAGAACCTTACCACATGCAGAGGCAAAGGGAATGCACTGTATTATGGGAATTACAGAGAAATAAGATTACTTCAGTGCTGTATGAAAATATTTGAGAAGGTAATAGAGAGGCTTGGAAAATTGTCAACAACACAAGCAGTCTCTAAGCCTCTCAAGTCTTAAGTAAAATACAGTAATTATGCAAAGAGGAAGAGATTATACCACATTTAAGGATCATGAGAAGGCATTTGAAAGGGTACCTAGATAAACAATGAGATGGTCATTACAAAAGCATGCAAGCTTTGCATGCATATCCACCCAGGAAGAGCAGTGCGATATAGAGGGATGAATAAATTTGTTTTATTTAGCATTTCCCAACGTTTTTGTGAGAGAGAGAGAGAGAGAGAGAGAGAGAGAGAGAGAGAGAGAGAGAGAGAGAGAGAGAGAGAGAGAGAGAGAGAGAGAGAGGAGAGTGTAATTGTCTTGAGTGCTTCGGTTGTTGGAAGAGGGATGAGGTCTTAGTTTGTTTACGGCGCTGTCTGTCTGTCTGTGGAATATGTGAAGGATTTTCAGTCTTTTTTGAGTCTTGAGTCAGAGCTAGTGCTGGTCAGTCGTTTGGTCTTGGACAGTTTTTTGTGTGCTTTTGAGAGTTGTTGGTTTTCTTGTTTGTGTACTGTTCTTGTTGTGTGTATAGTTCTATCTTCTTTTTATGTTTCCTTGTTTTGTTTGTGTGGTTTTGGGTGCTGTGTTGGCGAGTGGGCAATTTACTCCATCTTCCAGCAACCGGGATCAGGGTGAGTGTTGTGTACTGTTTTTGTGTTTTTTAAATTCCGCCACATAATATTTGGCGCCCAATCGTTGTTGGTGCAGCTGCAATTGAGATTAGTGGCTAGTAGTGTGACTGGAGGGAATGGAAGAGGAACTGGTGAGGTTGAGAGAGGAGTTGCGGCTGGCAAGAGAGGAGAATGGGAGGCTGAGGGGTGAGAATGAGGAGTTGAGGAGTCAGTTGGAGGAGATGGGAGGAATGCTAAGAAGTGCAAAAGAAGAAATGAAAGGGGAGATGAAAGAGTCAGAAGAGAGAATGGAAGAGAGAATGGAAGAGAGGATGGATAAAAAAATTTGGAGGGAATGATGAGAAGTGTGGAAGAAATGATGAAAGGTATGTTCAAGGGTGTTTTGGAGAAGGGGCTGTTGGAGGCAGGTTCTCTGGAACGTGTGAAGGGGCAAGAGAGAAAGAAAAGGAGGAAGAAGTGAATGGAAGGTGAAAGTGATATGGGAATAGGAAGTAAGAAACGAGGGAATGAGAGGCAGGTAAGGAAAAGGGGAATGAAAAGCAAGGGGAAGGAACAGAGGGAAAGTAAGGATAAGTCAGGGGAAGAAAAAGGGAAGAAGGGAAAGGGAAAGGAAACTGGTAAGAAGGGTAAGGAAGTGGGAAAGGCAGGAAAGAAGGGGTTTGAAGGCAGTAGTGATAGTGAGGTGGATGGAGGTGAGTGGATAAAAGTGGATAAAAAGGGGGAAGAAGAGTGTAATGAGTAAGATGAATGTAAGTGCAGAAGTGGACTCTTTGTATTCGGAAGAGGGTATGAAAGGACAGAGCGAAAGTCTGAGAGTGAAAGTGAGAAAGAAGTGAGAAAGGCTATGTATGTGAGGAGGCCACATGGTGTGAAAAGTATAATGAAATATGGAAGTAGGGATGTGCATGATTTCTTTAGGGAGTATGAAAGGTTTTGTCAGGATAAGTATGGGGAAAGTAAGAGAGTGTGGGCACGAGAATTAGGAGAGTATTTGACTGGGTTTTTACTTGATATGTATAGGGTTATTATGAGTGTGGGGATGTTGAGTATGACAAGGTGAAAGCTAGATTAGTTGAGCAAGCGAACCAGAGGAAGAATGAATTTGATGAGGCAAGAATGAAAGCTGGGGAAACCTTGTCACTGTATGCTTGTAGGCTGGAGACGTTGGCAAGGAAGAAGTTTGGGGATGATGGGATAGATGAATGTAAGGAGTTAGTACGGAAGTTGTTAGGGACAGTGCCAGATGGAGTTAGAGAATTTGTGAACTTGAAGCGGAAGGAGAAGAAAAGATGGACGAATGAAAGGTTGACTTGGGGAGAAATTTTGGAAATTGTAGAAGATTATGAGCTTGACAGGGTTATAAAGAGAGCAGAAGTGTAAGTGTAAGGGCTGGGGTAGATGAGTTACCAGAGTTCGGAAGCTTTAGGGATGCAGTGTTGAGGGGCCCAATGAGAATGGCCGATAGTGTAATTAAGGCAGCTGTGGATGTGGAAGGTGTGTTGAAGGTGCTATATTTCCTCCTGAGTGCTGGCACTGATGAAGGTGTCTTCAGTGTAACAGACGTACATCAGTGGTTTCTCCATAGTGGAAAATACTTGTTATTCTATGGTGCTCATGTAGAAACTGGCAAAGAGTAAAAGAGTACTCTGATGCAAGAACCAATTGCTATGTCATCCTTGTGTGTGTACTTGTGGGTGGCAATGGGGACTTTGTTGGTTCAGATTTCAAGAAGGGCAAAGAAGGCATGCTTAGGGATGTTTTGAACAGTGTGATGGGGTCTCAGTAAACTGACACAGTTGCTAAATATCTAGATCCTCTTATACATAGGAAAGTTGGTAAAAAGGGACTCTATATTCATCGAAGAGTCATTGCTGCCTCCGCTTCTTGGAAGCACTATGTATTGAGAAGGAGGAACCCAACCTAAATGCCACAAAGGAGACTTCTCCCCCCAAGACTGGCACTTAGGGTACCTCCCACACTCCTGAGCTGAACAAGTGGACCAATCGGGAGATGCCATCTACCAATACAGGCAGTCCCCGGTTAATGGCGGGCTGGGTTAATGACAATCCGGTTTTATGGGGCTTGTCTAGCGACAAAAATTGGCAATTTTCGGTGCCAAAAATCGCCGATTTCCGTTTATTGGCGCTGATAATTAAGTACAGTATTGGCTTCCATACATACCTAACAGAGGCACCAATAACTGAAAATTGGCACTTTTCGGCGGCGATAAGCCCGAAAATCGCCGAAAAAGTGCCGGAAATCGCCAATTTTCGGTTCGTGGCGATTTCCAGCTATCATCACACCCCCAGAACAGAACCCCCGCCGATAACCGAGGACTGCCTGTACTAACTCTCCTAGAACCCCCCCCTCATCTCCAATGCTCACATGTGGTGGCAAAGCACAACTAACAACATCTGACATTCACTAATCCCTGACATCCAATGAGAATTCAACACTGCTTTCACCAGTGGTACTGGACCCGTTATACAATGGTTATAGATCCCCCTTTTCATCCAGTCTGCTCTACTTTTCCTGAGGAAATCTGTTGACAATGAAACGTTAATGTCCTAGAAAATGCCCTACAGCAAACTTAAGCTACCCAAAAACGACCCCCTCCCCCAAATACCCCTACCAGATATTTGTTACTGGAGACTACAGTATCTACTCTCCAAATTTAACTTCTCTTCTTAACAATATTCCTTACTGCCTTCAATATGGAATAAATATTAAACTCAGAACCTCTGTCTTTTTCCTTTTATGGCCAAAATATAAAAATTGACCAGATTTTATTAATCACTAGGATCGAAAAGAAAAGACATCTGAAGAGTTGAAAAATCACTTGAGTTATTGCAGCTGCTCTTTTCAACAGAACTTGTCTAAAAGAGGGTCATCTCCCTTCTTGCAGAAGAAATAGCAATAATATTTTGAATTTTATCTTCTGTATACAGTACTGTAATTTGCTTTTGAATTGTATTATTCTTTTTGAGTATGTACAGTAATTATATTAACTGTTTTTTTTACTTATATGACAGACACTGAATGAAGCAAATGGAGGACACAGTGGATGTATTATGTGGCCAGGTTGCACAGCTACATTCCATGGGCGGAATGTAACATTTTATGAACCATATAAGCCAAAAGCTGCTTTGAAAGATAGCCTTAGCCGTGCTTTCCAGTGGTTTAATGATGCTAACACTCCAGCCAACCTCATTTTTCTTTATCATGAACAACCTGATGCGGCAGGGCATGCGTATGGTGCAGAGTCTCCACATATTTTAGATGAACTTTTGAAGGTTTGTGTATGAATATTGACTAGCAATAATTTTATTTTTGTCACCTGGTGATTATTACATGCAGTTATATTAATGAAATGGCTAGGATTTTGATTTTAAAGTACTGTTTGTTGAGATAAAAATTAATCTTATATGTCAATGTTTTATATTTCATGAATTAAAAAAATTCTTACTATAAGTAGTTTTTTTTTTAGGAAATGAATTCCACTAGACTGTATATTGTATTAATAGGTGAGCTGTGAAAAGTTGGGCAGCAGCTTTGACAGCACTCATGTATGTTTCTTATACAAAACCCAGTACTGTGATCTTAATTAGCCTTCATTCTGTGTGTATTGGACCTAGTCACAACAGCTTGAAGAGGTAAAAAAATTTTTACTGAAAGCTCTATGCCCTGCTCACAGTCCACTGTTCACTGGCTAATGCCTGTCATTCTTCTTTTAGACTCCCCATTGAGTTTTACGTATGTTGTTCTCTCCATAATTTACACTAAGAATATTCCAAAACCCCATAATTTGCACTAAGAATATTCCAGTCTTCATGCCATTTCATTCATTTAATTTCTATCCCCTTTTTCATGTTCGACAATATTCAAAAGTAATTCATATAATATTTTTATCATCACTGATGTGTTATGTTTAGTGAGTTTTTGCTTTTGGTGCCTTTTTGCTTTCAGTCTTGTTACTGTGAGTACTTGGTATTTCTCTTTTGGTATTCACAAGTTCATTTTTTTTTAATACAGTTTCCTTGTTTTGCTGGTGGTGGTGGTGCCTCCTACATCTTCAGTGATGTCTTTTCATGCTCCACTCCCTTGTCTATGGCATTTCTGTTTGTCTGATAGTAGTCCTGTTTCTTGATTTTGCATGTCCTCACCTGACTGTGTTCTCAATCCTTCTTGTGTTTTGATCCTGTGCGCTCATCTGACCCATGTTCTTGATTGCCCTTATGGTCTCTGCTATGAATTCTCAGCACCTCCAAGACTCTTCTGCTCCTCATGTAGTTGGATGCTACAGTATTTTTGAAGACCTGGATTTTTTTCTACCTATGCATTCTCTGCAGCCCTGATGTTATTGAGTTTTCTTTTAGAGTTGCCCTAAATTGTTGTTTTCTCTGCTGCTGAGGGCATGCTGCGGATTCCCATGACTGCCCAGAATATGCTTTCTTCTATGTAACTTCTCCAAGTAGTGCAAGCACTAATTAGTTGCAGTTTCTGCCATATCTTGAGTGTTCCCTTTGCCTCCCATTCTACATTGACTGCTAGACCTTTGTTAAGTGCTCTCTTTTTTAAAACTTTATGCATATTTGCCTTGTTTGTCTTGGTCCTTCATGTAACTTTTTAGTTTCTCCAAGATCATTCTTCTTTTACAGATATCCTCATTATGTCTGCTGACCTGTGTTATTAAATATTTAATAATTCTCTAGGTGCTTTGGTTGTTGCACTTTGTTTTGATGGGTGTTGAGGTGGTAACACAGGTCTTTTTCTAGCAAGTTTGGGTCCTGGTGCTTTCTTCCCTTTGAAAATCACAGCTTCCATAGTATGTTTGTTGACCATCTGGGCATTGCCTCCTCCTCCTCCTCTTTGTTTTGTGAGGTTTTCTGTTCACAGGCAGCCCTCTAGGTTTGTTCTCTCTTTTGCTGCAAGGGTTTTCCACCCACCTCCCTTAGCTCAGATTTGATCTTTCAGAATTGCTTCCTGTTTGGAGTGTCTATAGCAGGGAGCCTAGAGGTGTCAGTCTTTTTCTAGCAGGTGGTTCTCTGTAAGTAGCAGTGAAAACAAGGGATTGTCAGTCTTTCCCTCCCCCTTGTGTGTTTCTTGATTCTCAACATTTGCTTCTTGTTCTACATACTGGTGGTTTCAGTGAAGTTCAAAGATGTGCCCTTCTAGGTCCTGTCTTGTATGCATCCTTCAGTGGAGCTTGGCTATCTGAGGGAGCCAAGGAAAGTTTGATAAATATAAATACTGTGGATGTTTGCCACAATTCCTTAGTTCATATTGTTGGACTTCATTTTCTTGGAGCCAAAGAGTGCCTCTGCCTGTCCTTGGAGGATTTACGAAATGCAGGAGCCTTTTGTCACAGTCTTGGTTTTTGGGTTTCTTAACAATGGTCCTCTCTCCATTCCTTGGTGTGGGATCTTGCCTGCTGTCATGGCCTGACAGCACTTTTTCCTGTCCCTTCTGTCTGGTGAAGATACTGGCTCTCAGTGCTAGATCCTACAACTGATTTCCTCAGGTATTTTAAATATTGTCTGGGCAACATTATGTATGGCTTCCTCACTACTTTGGATTTAAGGTTGCATATGTGCACAACCTGATCCTCCAGCTTGCAAGTAGTTTGTCACTCCATTACCTTGCTACGGATGGCAGTCATCTAAGGATGTTCCAGGACTGGGACATGGGTCTTTGCTATTTCAGACCTACAGAACTCATGCTTCTTGCCCCATTCCTTAGGTGTTATGGTATTGTGAAAGAACTACATTTGACACTTTTGGAACACTCAGCACAGAGTAGCAACTTGTTTCAACTGCATCTGGCTCTAAATCTGATGCGGGCATTGCATTGAGGACCCCTTTTTCTTGAAATGGAAAAAATAGTTGACTTTCCTGTCCTGGACCCTTTGCCCTGGTGTGCCTACTATGCAAATATGCATCAGGTCACAAGACCCTAGTTATTGTGTCTTCTGGCCTCACTCTTTGAACCTGCATCTCCTTGTTGTGCTGATCTTGATTTCTTTGAGGAAAATGTTGATGAGGCCTTTGGTGCCTTTTCTAAACTTGTTTGGACTTTTTGTCCAACAGTGTCACTTGGCAAAGTTTACGTGGCCTGCAGGCAGGCCAGGTCAAACAAGCTGCACACCAGTGTTGGCTGACATTTTTAGGGGAGGAGCCTGTCCCCTACCCCCAGGATCTTTCTGGGGTTTGCTCCACAATCTTTGCGGTGGGCCATGCGCTACATCATATGATTCTAGTCTTTCATTCTCCTTCTCTTCAGGACATTATCCCTCTTCCCTTTAGCGTACATGGAAATGTTTTTAGTGCAGTACCTTCTTTTGGGGCTAAGGTACTTGCCTGGCATTTTCCATTGTATCCATTACTTCAGAAGCTTCCTGGATTTATGAGGTGGTCATTGCTCCATTGTCTGAACATCTTACAGTTGGGTCTTCTGTTCTATTCAGAGGATCTTCTGCTTCCTCCTCCCTTGTAAATTGCAATTCAGGCTAATTATGATGCAAGATTTTCTCATAACAATGAATGTTTTCACAAAAAATTTTTTTTATATAAGTAACTTATCAAATAATTACATAGCCTATAGTTTCAACTCGCATGGCAGCTAAAATTTTGAAATTCAGGGTAGCTGTTCTTTTGTTTTGTGTAGGTAACTAGCTCCGCCCACTTTGGGAACAACTCTGCGAACAGCTTCAGTTTGTTTCTGCCGGCTTATGACGAAGGCTGTGAGCAGTCAGCTGATTTTGAATTTGTTTACTTTTCTGGTTGATGGTTTTATGCCAATTGGTGAATTATACTATATTCACTTTTTGGTAGCCTTCGGCAATTTAGAACAGTGATAGGTTTTCTTCGGATACTGATTTTTAACAATTTTGACAGTTGCTTTCACAATCTGAGACATATTTTTTCAAGATTAAGACTTTTGGTTAGTCGACTTGTTAACCCTTAAACGCCTACTGGACGTATCATATGTCGACTAAAATTGTCTGTTGGGTGCCAAGTGGACGTACCGTACGTCGACTACAAAAAATTTCAACCTTTGGTCAACTTTGACTCGACCGAAATGGTCGAAAAATGCAATTGTAAGCTAAAACTCTTACATTCTAGTAATATTCAATCATTTACCTTCATTTTGCAACAAATTGGAAGTCTCTAGCACAATATTTCGATTTATGGTGAATTTTTGAAAAAACTTTTTCCTTACGTCCACGCGGTAACTCGGCCGAAAATTTCAGAAATTCTTTCGTCATTTTGTCGTAATTTTTGCACTGTTTTATATTAGCCATTACGTAAAGTTTTATATATGAAAATGTGTGCAATTTCATGTAAAATACAACAAAATACAACCCATGGTTGTAGCTTTTATCAGTTTGGAAATATTTTCATATAAATCTTGATAACTGCCAAAATTTCAACCTTCGATCAACTTTGACTCGACCGAAATGGTAAAAAAACGCAATTGTAAGCTAAAACTCTTACATTCTAGTAATATTCAATCATTTACCTTCATTTTGCAACAAATTGGAAGTCTCTAGCACAATATTTCGATTTTTGATGAATTTTTGAAATAAACTTTTTCCTTACGTCCGTGCCAGAAATTCTTTCGTCACGTTGTTGTAATGTTTGCACCATTTTATATTAGTTGTTACATAAAGTTTTATATATGGAAATGTGTGCAATTTCATGTAGAATACAACAGAAAATAACTCATGGTTGTAGCTTTTATCAGTTTTGAATTATTTTCATATAAATCACGATAACTGCCAAAATTTCAACCTTCGGTCAACTTTAACTCGACCAAAATGGTAAAAAAACGCAATTATAAGCTAAAACTCTTACATTCTAGTAATATTCAATCATGTACCTTCATTTTGCAACAAACTGGAAGTCTCTAGCACAATATTTCGATTTATGGTGAATTTCTGAAAAAAAAAAAGTTTTTCCTTACGTCTGCGCGCGGTAACTTGGCTGAACATCTCAGAAATTCTTTCGTCACGTTGTCGTAATGTTTGCATCTTTTAACATTAGTCGTTACATAAACTTTTATGTATGAAAATGTGCAAAATTTCATGTAGAATACAATAGAAAATAATTCATGATTGTAGCTTTTATCACTTTTGAAATATTTTCACATAAATCACGATAACTGCCAAAATTTCAACCTTCAGTCAACTTTAACTCGACCGAAATGGTCGAAAAATGCAATTGTAAGCTAAAACTCTTACATTCTAGTAATATTCAATCATTTACCTTTATTTTGCAATAAATTGGAAGTCTCTAGCACAATATTTCAATTTATGGTGAATTTTTGAAAAAAACATTTTCCTTACGTCTGCGTGGTAACTCGGCCGAACATCTCAGAAATTCTTTCGTCACGTTGTCGTAATGTTTGCACCGTTTTATATTAGTCGTTACATAAACTTTTATATATGAAAATGTGTGCAATTTCATGTAGAATACAACAGAAAATAACTCATGGTTGTAGCTTTTATCAGTTTTGAAATATTTTCATATAAATTACGATAAATAGAAAAAATTCGACCTTCGGTCAACTTTAACTCGACCGAAATGGTCGAAAACTGCAATTGTAAGCTAAAACACTTACAGTCTAGTAATATTCAATCAATTAGCTTCATTTTTCAACAAACGGGAAGTCTCTAGCACAATATTTTGATTTATGGTGAATTTTTGAAAAAAACATTTTTCTGGGCTTTTTACCTGCGTCACCCGGTGAAATTACCATCTAGCACATATTTCTAGGTAAATGCAATGCTGGGGTTACTACCCCCAGTGCGAGCTCCATAAAATGGAGTCGTATATAGGAAAGGGTGAGTGTTGCCACTACCACCGGCCTCTGCCCTGTAGAGATCTCCAATCTCAAAATCCCCAAAAGCGATGTGCCGTTACAAAGCCCACACCAGCTCCCCGATTACCAACATCTCAGCCGCCATATTGGCATTCCATTTTAGCACGAGCCAGCGCTTTGTTGTGAATTTCAACGGTGTGCTTCTTTTGCTTTTTCTGTGCGCTGGCATGTCTTCCGTTCAGGAATTTCCTTCATCTAAGTTGAGTCCATCTCCCTTTGAGTTTTTTGGCATTTTGAGGCCTTTTATTTAACCTCTAATTCGATAATTACGGGGTTGAATATGACGCCGGTCTCGGCCGCCTCTCTCACTGACCACACGTGACCTTCAGTCTTCGTTTGGTTTAGCAGTATGATTCTGTCCTTTTGCTGTATGATAATATGTTTTATATATGTGTTATTTACATATTCTCATATTCACTCCTTGTCGGAGTTTGTTTATTCCGAATTACCCCTTCCCTGGGGAGGCGCGGGTCCTTGCTTATCTTAGGCTATGAGGTTGTTTCCCCCTCTCGTCTTTGTGATCATAATTCCATGTTCTCCTTGGACCCATTCCTCCTCCAGCGCACGGGTATATTCTCTGAGATGGTACTGTTATGCTAATTATATTTTCTAATTTATAAGTTAACGGATGACATTTATATTTTTGGATTAATATTGTTACGCTTGAATGTAAGGGTCGGCCATTATTTACCAACCGTGTTCCATATGTCGCGAGTGGTTTGGCCCGCTCTTCTACATGAGTCCTTTTATTATTTTATGTTCTGTACGGATATATATTATTTGTGTTATGTTCACACATTGTTTGGTTAACTTTTAGTGTTACTTTAGTCAGATAGTTCCTGTGTTGGGTCTCCTAGGCTAGTCCTCCTGGCCGCTGATCGGTTTCGGAAGGTTAGCCTAGGAAGTTAGGCTCCCTTACGGCTCTTTGCTCCCTACTTCCCCGACCAGGTCGTTTTGAAGCTCTTTGCTGAGTTGTTCCTCTCTTTCCCAAAAGTGGGTGGGGCTAGTTACCTACACAAAAAAAAAAAAGAATCGCTACTGTGAATTTCAAAATTTTAGCTGCCATGCGAGTTGAAACTATAGGCTATGTAATTGCAGTACTTGGTAAGTATATATAAAACTTTATTTTATCCTAAAAATATCATTTTCATACAAACCCATTAATCATAATCTTTAGTGCCCTCCTCTTTTCCCCTCACTCTTCCTGATGGGGTTTGTCATAAAAGAATGCTGGTTAGCAGGCAGTGGATTGCGAGCTTGGAATACACAGTAGAACTATACTTTTAGCTCTCCTAGTTGGGGTGGCTGTGTTTGTTTCATATGGATTGAGTGGTAATTATGATGAGTGGGTTTGTAAAATTGTTCTATTGTTAAATAATTTTTTTTGTTTTTCAGATTGATGAAGCCATGGGATTTTTGTTTCAGTTAATAACTCTAAATAATCTGCAAGAACGTCTTGACATAATAGTTTTAAGTGATCATGGCATGAGTAGTATACCAGAAACAAATATCATAGACTTAACCACTATTGTTGATTCATCCATGTACACATTCACTGGGAGCTCACCTGTATTGAATGTGTGGCCAACTTATGGTAAGAAATTTTAATGCCCTTTTTGAGTAATTTATAATTAAATCGGTTCAGTGTGAGACCTTTACACTTTTGAGTAAATGGTTATATATAACAAATGTGAATGTGATGGAAACCATGTTTAATAATTGTAACCTGGTGAATTTATTATTCAATCAGTAATTTAGAGTGCATGGTATATGTATTGTAATTTGATTTCTGATTAAAGTATATCATATTTAGGATGAATCTTACCTACTGTTAAAGATAACTTATATATCCACTCTGATAGTTCTCCATCAGGTGTTTCAAATATCTGGATCTTGTAAGAATTCTTCTTGCTGCCAATATGTACAGGTGCTCATTGGTATTTCAGGGTTTTGGCTGTTTGCTGCTTTCAGGGTACTGTACATTTATTTTTCCTCCCACTGGAATCAAGACTAAGAATGTCAGGTTCTGTGGGAATGGTTTATATGTTAGCAAGATGTTGAATCTTTAGGTAGATAGCCACACTGTGCTGGCTGCAGGTGTATAAAGTGTGATCCTTAAAATAGATTGGGGAATGTAGGGATTTTTGAAGGACTTTATGCCTAAGTTTATTATTATAGGAATAGAAGGAAAGATAGGATGCAAAAGCAAATAGTTTAGGTCAGGTCACAAAACCTGTTATTTCTTCCCCTTCTCCAGGTCCTTCGTCTGTAGTTTTTCTTACTCAGTCTGTGACTTTTTCCTATGCTAATGCTTTAGCTAGTACTGATACTTCCTCTTCAGCTCTGCCATCCACTCCCTTTTTGGTTCAGAAAAAGCGTATTTAGAAGTTAGAACAGGACGCAAACCTTATTTTGGTCAGTAACAGGTTTGTCTGAATTTATGTTGGGGAACCGTTCCAGGTCCCCCATAGTGTGCAATTGTTTTCACATTTCCCTATAAGAGATAAGGTGTCAGTGCCCTTGCCCATCTGCAGTCTGAGCTTAGGACTGCCCTGCGACAGTTGGAAGGGTCTGCTGCCAGGGAACTGGGTCAGTTCTCAGGGCAGTGTAGTTCCATGCCCTCCGTCACCTGCCTCTCGTTTTTGGTGCTCTGAGCCTTGTTTAATGCATTAGCCAAAATATTGTTTTGGTAAAAGTAATTCTTCGCACCTTATTTGACTTCTACCATCATCAGCATGTAGTAATAAGATTTTTAGCACCAATAGGACTAATTTTACAGGTATAAACAGTGTTGTTAATAATAATGTGCCTGTAGTGAGTTAAATTTATTCTGATGCTACAATGACTCAATTGATTGTTGAACCAATCTCTTCTACATCTACTTCTCATTCTAAATCTCTGTCTGCTATTCCCCTTTCTCCTCGAAATGCACCAGCTCATTCTTTTCTGCTGTTTCTTCAGCTATCGAAGGGTCTTCCTTCTGCCTCTATTAATGTTTCTCTTGCCAATCCTACCAAGGGTCCATTATCTTCTGTTGTTTCCAGGCTAGATGTTATTCTAGCTGCTATGCTTTCTAAGGATGTGTTACATGTGAATGCTCTTAAGTCTGTTAAATCGCTTTTGGACTAGGCTGGGGTGTTAGTTGTTGCTGTTGACTTTCTCCCCCCCCCTCCTCCCAGTATTTCCTTTTTTCTTTGGCAGCTGGTGGCGCTTCATCTTCTTGTGCTCAGCCAACTTGTGTTGAATCAGGCAAGCCTCTTCATACTGCATTTCCCCTAGTCTACCCCTTCATCGAGTTGCTGATTCATTGTGGGTAGTTGGCTGCTGTTGCCCCAGCTCCTCCTCTGGTGGAAGAAGAGTTTGAATCAGAGGAATCGCCTTTGGTTTTTTGGCATTTGCAGGAGGATTGTGCTTTGCTTTATCCTCATTTAGTGGAGGAAAAAGGCCATGTAGAAAATAGGTCTCGGTGATCTTTTGAGAGCTTTGGCACCCATTAAATATTTGAAGTAACCCAAGGTTTTGCCTTCAGCTAGAGCACACATTAAGGTTACATATTAGTGAGTTTGTTTTATAAAGCCTATACATTTAAGAGTGATCTAAATAATCTGGATTATGCAATACCACATACTAGGTTAAGTGAGAACATTTTAAGAAATATCCTATTATTGCCCTAAGTGGTAGTTTAGACCAAATAGCCTAGGATTAGATACAAACAGTAACCTAAGCTAGATAAAATGGTAACCTAGTTTTACGGCTTGGTACCCTATTTGTAAGGCTACATATTAGTGCGATTCTTATGTAGCCTTTATCCTTCAAAGTGATAAAAACCTAGACCAGGCAGTAGCTTAACTAGATTAAGTAGGAACCCCTTTCGGGAATATCCTATTATTAGCCTAAAACAATAGTTTAGATTAAATAAAGCATTGGCTGAATATTAGATAAAAGAGTAATCTCAGCCAGATAAAACAATAAACTAGATTATAAGAGGGTTCTTTCCCACATAGTTTATATCCTTAAGTGTGATTTAAATACACTTAGACTAGCCAGAGGTCTAGTATAGGCTAAGCGAGAACCCTTTAAGAAATCCTCTACAGTAATCTTAGCCTAAAGGTAGATTATGCTCGAAGCATTAAACTAAGCCATATAAAACAGTAGCCTGGGTTAACTGAATGGCATGACATTCAGAAATTAAATTTCACATAGCCTTTGCCAAAGGACTAACAGCATAAAGTAATACAGCTATATACGGGTGTCAAAATTAACCTAAATCTTAGTTGGTTTAAGCTAATATAGCTATTCAGCACATAAAAGTTTGATAAATAAAACATATTTCAGCAACACACTTGTAATCAAGTTAGCCGGTAATATGGAATATACTATCTGTATAAGGATTACAGACAATTAGTACTTACTAGTTTCTAATAAAAACTTGTTTTATATCACTACAGGGCCACCATTATGCAGGACCCTCAGGTTATGTGTTCCGCAGCAAATTGCTCGGCTTGCTTTCTACCAGTGGGTACAGCCTATAACCTGACATGAACATAGTCCTTGCAAGAAGCAAGGAAAATTGGGTTGGTCACCAGATATGTGCAAAATTTGGAGTATGCTCCTAGCAGCAAGTTTTAAGGGCAAAACAGCTCATTTTAAGCTGTCTCAATGAGTCCTAGGGTTCACTAGGGGTGAGGAAGGGGGAGATTATACCTTTCCAGCAGAACTCCGGCAGCAGGTATTTAACCCGTTTTCAGAATAAGATCTATGTTTGGGCCAAAACCCAGAAATATCAGTCCCAGGACCTCCCAGGTTAACCCTGCTGAGGAAATGGAGGAGTCTTTACATGGGAGTGACATCCCTATTAATGGACATAAAGTGGACATTGCCACTGAAATGGCCCTGCTGAACCCAGAAGGATCAGGGACACAAATTTCAACTAATCATCGGAAGGAAATCTATCCACCATGCAGCTATCAGATGCTGAGGAGGATCTTTCCCCCAAAATGAATAAGTAAACCCCCCCTATTCCTGGGGATGCATACCACACCCCCCAATGAATACTTAAAACCCTTCAAAAAACACCTAGAACTACCTATTTTGATAGTTAAAAAAAAAAAAAAAGAGCTCTTAAAATGCGTATAAGGTATTATCCCACTTACGATGGGATTAGATTCCAAAAAACCCATTGTTTGTTGGAAAAAATGTATCTCAAATATAGCCTAGCCTACACTAGGGTATTCAGTACCATGTATACATATATGGTAGCCTAGCCTACACTATAAAGTGTATTCTATACATACATGGTATAGTAATTATTAATGTCAGCTAATTCTGGAAAAAGTTAAGTATATCTTAGTTTAACCAGACCACTGAGCTGATTAACAGCTCTCCTAGGGCTGGCCTGAAGGATTTGATTTATTTTACGTGGCTAAGAACCAACTGGTTATCTAGCAATGGACCTACAGCTTACTGTGGGATCCGAACCATATTATGACGAGAAATGAATTTCTATCACCAGAAATAAATTCCTCTAATTCTTCATTAGCTGGTCGGAGAGTTGAACGCTGGTTCATGCAGAGTGACTCATGATAATTCAATACAAAGAGAAATTGAATAACAAACAAGAATTAACTTAGCCTACCCTATGGCATATCGTATACATATACGGTAGCCTAGCCTGTATCATACTGTACCCTATATTCACATATTAACATCATATTATACAAACATCAACATAACGAATGTGCATCTTTTCCATGGGTCTTTTAAAATGTTATGCTTTAACTCACTGTATCTAATAATATTGTATATATTCTTATATTGCTTTTCTATTATAAATTGCGATCATAGCGATCAATGTTTTGGTTTGGAAATCGATTACTCAGTAAGTTAATTTTGCCATATTTAACTCAGTTCAGAGAGCTTTTCTTGCTTCTAGTTAGGGTAAATGAATCTCTAGATACTTAATTTTTATGGGATAAGGTTATTTTTCGTTATACAAAGTGTTTTAAGTCGAAATATAACTTAAATATGTCTCATTGTGAAATTAACTTAGCAATTTTTTTCGTTAATAGGTGACATTGGCCGTTTGGGGGCATGTTTGTTTTATGGTGAAAATCAAGATTCCGTTTGCTGTTTTCACTTGATTTCATCATAATACGAGCTTTATGTATTTATCATTTATCAGTATAAAAACAGCAGTAATGTTTTCTTTCATGCCCAGAAGTTTTGATTACAATATTTTCTCTCCAACTTTAATTACGGTCGAGCTTCATCTATGTTGCTGATGCACGATAATTTATAGTCATCAGTAGCTTGAACATTGTTTTCTCAGCTTCAGCTACAACTTGCAGCTTAAATTTAGCAGTGTATTTCCTTGCCGATCTTTTATCCATAGCGAATAAGGGTATAATGTAAAAATATATCAGTCCTATTCTACTTAACGTCATTTGTAACATAACTATGGTAATTGTTTACTACCGTACGATGGTTGAAATACAAGGAAAACGGCTGTTGCTATCCGATTCGGTTATAAGCAGAACAACAGTTTATGGCTGTATGCAATTACGGAAGAGTATAACGTTACTAACAATACTTTTATCATTCTCTTTTACTTTTTTAACTAGAAGATGGGATAAAGAGATGGAAGAAAAGAAGTTGGTCTATTGTAATTTGGTCTCTCTCGCTGCCTGATTGTATGCTGCTGTCTGCGCCAGCGTGAAATTTACAAATATTTGATAAATATTGTCGTATTGGTATTAATTGCTTACCCAATCGCAAAATCGAATTATTATCGTAAGGCGAATTATCGTAACTCAGCACTACCTGGGTACCTGAGTATTTTAATAGTTTTATCATAAAAAGTGCATTTAGTCTTGAAAATTATATGAAAATACAGTAATTAGTGAATATTTCTCAGTGAAAAATACCGCGAATGGCCAAATTTTCCGCGAATAATGTGTATATATGTTCCAGAGAAATCCATGAATAGGTGAGTCCACGAATCATGAAATTACCACATTCTCGGAGGGTATAGTAATTCACCCAGGACTTCTGCCCCTTGGTTAACAGGCAGTTACAGTTCAGTTGTTGAAGCTCAGTCAGATTGCGCAAGCTCCCCAAAAGGAATACACAGCTTGCGGCATTTGATCAAATCCGTAAAGAAATTATGAGTAACATCAAAGATGTCCTTGCCACAGAACAGCAATATATAAGGGACATGATACATGATTCCAAAAAGGAAATTAGGCCAGTCCCATACGCCTCAAGATGTAAAAATACTTCATCCTGTAACCAGAAAGCGAGAGTGGATACAAATTCTGCCCAAACAGGGAAACAACTAATGGCCAGCTTGGACTACAAAACTTCAGATCAAAAGATAATAGGGGCTCCAATATTCACCCTTGATGAAACTGATAATCCTTGGCGAGATGCCTCAGTGTGCATTTTCTCTCTTGATGTTAAGTACCTAATCAATAAGAGAAAACCATGATCGAAGTTGTACATGTAGAATTTAGAGACAGAACAGCTTTCCCTAGTACAGAATGGCAACTGGTACCACCTTCAGCAGACACTGAGAAACCAATAAAAGAAATGGTTCTCCTGCTTGTGCCTATAGATTAAAAGCTATAGAAGACACCCTTTACCAGGTCAATGGAAAATGGATCTCTACTGCTATTTTGGATAAGTCACAAATTGCTCACCAAGTAGCCCCAGCCTTCTGTCCCTTCACTTTTAAAATAATTGTTGTAATCATGCGAAGGCAGATTTTCAGAATTTTGTAGTGACTAGAAAATGAGAGACAATGGCAGAATTAAAACCATTTGCCACGGCCATCCCAGTCTTGAATAATTCCACCAAGGAATGGGCAGCACTTCAACTCCCTTTTGGTAGGAAAAAGCCCCTTCTAGGTATAGCTGCTCAACAGTGTGGGACCCCTATGAGAAGAATCTCAGGGGGTATAGCCTCGGCAGAATTTCATGCTAGGATCCGCCTCCTAAGTATTATAACCTCTACCACCTTGCTGGAAGTTGCCACCAAAAGGCTTCCAGAAGATTCAAAACAATTTTTGCTGTTGTGGCCAAAAGTCATATGAGAACCCTATGGAAAATACTCTATGACTATCTAGAATGGTGCATAAAAGCGTGAATGAAAACATTGGAGGGTTCCAGTCACTCCCCAATGTGACCTCATTATTACACTCTAAATCCTTCTGTAAGGACCTGTTTGAGGAATGTTGTGTCTCAGCTTAACGAGCAAGCCCACCAACAGAATTGTACAATGCACGCTTTCCTTGGAAAAGGGGAATTCAGGAAACAAAAAACCCGAAACTTCTCTTTACCCAACCCAAAAAAGGCTCGCTATGACCAAAAACCATATATAAAGCCTTCAGTCACCCCCAAAAGTCTCCTTCAAAAGCAGGTAGGTGGTCAGAAGGGACAACAACAACAGCAAGGACATCTTTTTCACTGGGTCCAAAGACACCCTACAAGGGGAAGGGAAAAGCAACACCTGGAATGACTATCAAGGGCAAAGGCAGAGGAAGAGGTGGATCCCAATAGGAATTGTATGGTTGGGGATCGGCTTCGATAACACCACAGGCAATGGAAGTCTTCCCCTAGGGGACACAGCATTATTTTCAACGGGCTGGGGTGGAAATGGTCTCGTCCCTCCCCCCCTTCAAAGGGATTCCTCCAAACACCAGATCCCTCTCTGGAAGATTATGTGCAGAAGGTCCTGTTAAAGGGAGCCATAGAGAAACATGCATATATTTGCCACCAAGCACATCTTTTCAGTGTCCCCAAAAAGGATTCCTCCACCTATCAATATTGAACAAACACATCGTTTGCTAAAAGTTTCAGATGACAACCGTTGCCCAAGTACATTCAGTCATTCCACAAGGGACCTGGACAGCTTCTATAGAGCTGAAAGATGCATACTGGCACATCCCCATCACTGTTCCCTTCTGCCCCTTCCCAGGGTTCCGGATAGGAAAAGATACGTACAGGTTCAAAGTCATGCCCTTTGGGCTAAACATTGCCCCAAGAATCTTTTAAAAATTAGCAATGGTAGTTTTTCGAGAACTCAGACAAGAAGGAATGCAACTAATAGCCTACCTAGACGATTGCTTAATCTGGGGGCCCACAAGAAAAGTGTTTAAGAAACCTAAGAGCAGTGGTCAACAGACTCCAGTCAAAAGGTTTTCTAATGAATTGGAAAAAACCCTGCCTCATGCCCAGAAGACATTTTCAGTGGCTGGGACTGTGTTGGGATATTCTTCACAGCCAGTTGTCTCTCCCCATCAATACTCAAAACAGAATAAGGAAAGATCTCAAAACATTCCTTGCACAGCCCAGAGTTTCCAGATGGCAATTAGAATGTATGATGGGCTTGCTGCAGTTCACATCAGTAATAGATCCAGTACTCAGATTGCAACTAAAAAATGTGAACAAATTCTGGCTATTGTATGCAAGAAAAAAGATGCGAGACCGACCTCATCAAAAGAATAAAAAAGTTGGGGCGGTACTTCGGCCTTGGATCCGGAAGGAGTCTCTGGCGAAACAGGTTACCCTGACTCCTCTGTCTGTATAAGTGACAATATACAGATGCCTTGTTGACAGGTTGGGGAGGACATTGGGAGGATCGTCAGGTGGCAGGGAGTTGGTCAGCTACTCTAAGGAATTGTCATACCAATTTCTTGGAGCTCAAAAAACTCAAACCTCCAAAATGGACACATTTTGTTGGTTCTAGACAATGTCCTGCATCAAGAGGGTGGAATCATGTTCACCTCTCAATATGGTAATGCTAGCTGTCTTTCAGATGGTGCAAGCAATGAAGTGGCACTTGTCTGCAATTCACCTCACAGGGTCTCTCAATGTAATAGCAGACTCTATCAAGGAAAACGACAGTCTCAACAGAGTGGATGTTGGACAACCACTCTTTTCTTGGAGCTCAAAAAACTCAAACCTCCAAACCGGACACATTTTGTTGGTTCTAGACAATGCCACATCAAGAGGGTGGAATCATGTTCACAACTGGTCTTTCAGATAGTGGCAATGAAGTGGCACTTGTCTGCAATTCACCTCATCTCTCAATGTAATAGCAGACTCTATCAAGAAAACGACAGTCTCAACAAATGTTGGACAACCACTCTTTTCAAACAATTGTGCCCACAACTGAAAGTGGACCTTGGAATCAAAACTCAACTTGGACAATCAAGCAAGAGCAAGAGATGCCTTCCTACAAGACTGGAATGAAGGGAAGACAGTATAACTTTTTCCTCCATTGTCTCAGATTTCGAAGGTTTTGAGCAAGCTTCTAACCTTCAAAGGAACCGCTTACTTAATAGCCCCAAATTGGCCAAACAGGCATTGGTTCCTATTACTTCAACAATGGGCGAAGAGATCAATTCCACTACCGTCCGCTGTTCTATCCCAGACAGTAGGAGGGAAAGTTGTCTATGCATCCTCCTTTCTGAGCAGAGACTTTCACATGTGGATTTTTAAATTATTGTCTATTGTGGAAATTACTCCACCAACATTGCTAGGTACCTAGTGCAAAAACTACGGACATCATCTGTCTGACAACACCAGTCCATATGGAAGATATGGTTAGGTTATATCCATGCTCAGAGCCCAGTTGAGGTCTCTATGGAAGCACTTAAAATTTTTCATATACTTTTTTGAAGACAAATGCCTTGCTGTTACAACAATCGTGGCATATAAGATAGCATTAATGGAACCCTTGGTTTTTGGATTTGGTATTGACTCTAGTATAGAAATTGTCCCTTCCCTTCTCTGGTCTTTTGCACTACAAAGACCCTCTCCTGAAAGGCTTCCAATTATTTGGTCCCTGAATAAGGTGCTTAGACTTCTGTCAGCCCCTCAATTCACCAGATCCAATACAACCACAACTCACATGCTGCAAAAGGAGATCTTCTTGATTGCATTAGCATCAGGAGCTGACCGTCAGTTATTATTCTCCCCTGGCTCATCATCCTGGCCAAGAATGAAAATCCTTTAAGAAAATTCAATTTAGCAGACAAAACATTATGCCCTGTTCAGGCACTTAAGGTTTACTTAGAGGTCACAGCAAACATCCCAGAGGGTCCGATTTTCCTACACCTTAGCACAAACAAATCACTCTCTCTACAAGGGCTGAGAATAATTTTAGTGTCCATCATTAAAAAGGCAAATCCATACATCTTACCTAGGTCACATGATGTTAGGAAAGTAAGTACGTTGTTGGCCTTCTTCAGAAATGTCTCTTTCAAAGAAGTCTCAGAATGTACAGGGTGGTCATCAGAGACAGTACAGGCAGTCCCCAGTTAACGGCGGGCTCGGTTAACAGCGATCCGGTTTTATGGCGCTTGTCTAAGGACGAAAATCGGCAATTTTCGGCGCCAAAAATTGCCGATTTCCGCTTATCAGCGCCGATAATTGGGTATTGGCACCGATACATACCTAACAGAGGCACCGATAACCAAAAATCAGCACTTTTCGGCTCTGATAACCCCCGAAAATTGCCGAAAAAGCGCCGAAAATCGATTTTCACAGATTTTCGGTTAGCGGCAATTCTGTTATCATCACACACTCAGAAATGGAACCCCGCCGATAACCGGGGACTGCCTGTATTCTTGAAACATTATTGCCAAGAGCTTGAACAAATTCGACTACACTGCATATCAGTAGGCGGTATGGTTAGTCCTAACCCTATAGGTGCTACAGCAGAAAACCAGGGGTCTCCTTGATGGTGAGTAAGCTAACTATTGCCTGGGGGAAGGTGCGACAACACTGCAACAAAACCCAGCATGCTTAGGTAAGTCACTGTAGAACTACACCCTAAAACATAAGTTCGTGTTTGGTGTCTTGTTCTTTGTTACCAAAACCTGAGGGGTATTTGAAATAAAGAATGGGGCTTGACACTTGTGGCTTGACCTTGGACCAGGAAAGATTTTCTTTGGGGTGTTGGGATTAAAATTTGAGAGCTTAAGCCATTTTGTCACCTGTCAGTTTCTTTTTAAAGCTCCTTGAGGACAAAGCAAGTGACTACACTGTCAAAAAACGGTTTATTCATGCGACTTACCTGTCAGATATATAGGCTATATAGCTGTATTCTCTGAAGTCCGACAGAATTCCAAAAACTCGCGGCACATGCAGTGGGGCCAGGTGGTTAGTACCCATTCCCGCCGCTGGGAGGCGGGTATCACGAACCATTCCCATTTTCTATTCAGATTTTCTCTGTTGCCGGTACTGTCAACATCTGTTTTCAGTACCTCCGTCTTTGGATTTCGTAAACTCGTTATTTTCCACTTAAGTATTCTATTTGACTTTTGGTTTTTGACTTTGGATTGTGGATTGGCATACGCTTTTGTGGAATTTTCTTTTGATTGCTTTTTGGATAATGTCTGGATCTAGTTATGCTAGCTTCAGAGTATGTTGTGTGAATGAGTGTAAGGTGAGGCTACCGAAAGCTTCGGTAGATCCTCACTATATATGCATGTGTAGGGGGCATGTTTGTTTGATAAATGATCGCTTACTTTGCCTCCCACCCTGCTAATTTTTAGTTCAGGATTTCATTCTCGCACAAATAGTGCTCCTTTTTGCATCTGGAAGATGGCTAAGAAAATAATAACTATTGCGGAGGTGCATAGATTGAGCGAGTCAAGCGAAAATGAAGAAGCAACAATAACGCCGGGTCAATCAAAGTGCACGTCGACTCGTAAGGCGGACGCTGAAGAGGATATGTCCAATAAAGATATCGTAACTATGTTGCTACAACAAAATCAAACACTTATGGAGTTATTAAAGGAAAGGTAAGGTTTGTTTTGGAAATAGTCTACCGAGAGCAGCGGAACTAGACGAGTGACGTCACGTAGGCAAATGGCTGCCTCCTAGTAAAAAGTAAACAAATGCAACCGCGAGTTCAAAGTAGCACGGTAAACGTTAAAGATGCCATAATTTACTCAGGTCAGTATCAAACTTTGGTTTTAGTGAGGGTGAGGAGATAACCTACCATAGTTTTAGTTAAAACGACGAGAATAGGTTTTTATCTCGCCGAGACTGATTTATATCTACCGGCCTAACTTAGGCGAGCCAAATTCGTATAACTAGTACTCGTAGGCTAAGCGGGAGTTAGACTTCCCAAGTAGGTAGCCTATTTCACAAGATATTGACTGGGGGGCCTTTCTGTCAAGCATGTTTTATTCGCCTCTTCAAATTTTCGAGGTTAGATTAATTAAATCATTAGCAGACGAACTAGCCTACCTAGCCCCCTCTCCTGCGCCTCTTTCGTCTTCAGCGTCACCTGCTTCGTCTCCCAGTCGTGCTCACCGCTCGCTGGATCGCCATCGTGACACTCTGCTGCAGCTTGACGCTCCGCAAGCAGTTATCCTAGTGTTGCGGGCAGAGGACGCTTCTGTAGCTGCTCGTCAGAAATGGACTCTCGACAGGACGCCGGATGGGCGCCTCTTTGGTTGCTCGACGTGACTCTTCAGAGCAATCAAAGACTGCGGGGAAGCGTAGATCCCATCTGCGTGTTGGTCCGCAGGCCTTCGTTCTCCCAAGGCCTTGGGAGACTCTCTGTTTCTCCTATTGAAGAGGGAGAAGTCTCTTGTGAGTCGGAGCCTGCAGTCCATGAGCAGCCTCCCCCTTCCTCGTCTACGGACTACCAGGTGTTAGCCGGTTTTCTCAAGGACTTGTTTGGCGACAAGTTCAAACCCTCGGCTCCTCTCTCTCCTCCTTCGCAGTTTGCTTCGTCCTAGAAGAGGAGAGCGCCGGGGTTTGTCAAGATGACTTCGTCTCTGGCGACGAAGAAGGCCTTCAAGAAGGTTAACACCTGGATATAGGAAAGGAAGACCCAAGGCAATTCTTCTTTTGCCCTGCCTCCGTCCAAGCTGAGTGGCAAGGCAGGTATGTGGTATGAGACCGGAGAGGACGTTGGCTCAAGAGTTCCTTCGTCGTCCCAGGGAGACTTCGCTAGCTTGGTCGACGCGCCTAGAAGGTCCCTCCTGTCTGCAGGGAGAGGGGAACCAAAGTGTCCTGGACTATGTTGGAGACAGATCACCATTTGAAGGGTCTGTTTAGAACCATGGAGGTCTTCAATTTCCTGGACTGGTGTTTGGGGCTCTAGACGTCAAGATTAGGAGTCCCGACTCGATCAGCCTGGGGAGCTGTCCAGCGTGTTGAACTGCATGGACAAGACAGTCAGGGGAGGGCTCGGAGGAACTGGCTTCCCACTTTTGTACGGGCCTCTTGAAGAAGAGGGCCTTGTACTGTAACCTTACTGCCTATGGCCATACCACGTTGGATGCACCGCTTCTCGTCCGATCAGCGAAATTAAGCAACGTTGGGTCTGGTCAGTACTTGGATGGGTGACCGCCTGGGAACACCAGATGCTGTTGGCGTCATACTTTTGCAGAGTCAGTTTCTCCGTCGCAGAGGGCAGAATTGTTGTTCGCCCCGTTTTCGAGCTATCTCTTCCCCCAGTCCTTGATCAAGGATCTCTCCTCCAGCTTGAAGGAGAAGGCCACTCAAGACCTCTTGGCCCACTCGTCAAGACGCCCGGCAGTCCCTTTGACGTCATTGTCGGGTCAGACCTCCAGGAAGCAGAAGCCCATTCGTGGAGGAGCTTCTTCCTCGAGATCGTCTCCCCGAGGTAGAGGTCTTTCCAGAGGCGGAGCCCCGCCTAAAACAAAGGAGCATTAAGACCAGGAGATTGGATGGTCGCTCTGGACTTACAGGACGCTTACTTTCTCGTTCCCATACATCCCCAGTCGAGGAATTACCTGAGGTTTGTACTAAGGGGACGAGTGTTTCAGTTCAGAGCTCTTTGCTTCGGGCTAAGCTCAGCTCCCATGATCTTCACGATTATCATGAGAAATGTGGCGAGATGGCTTCACTTGGTGGGTATTCGTATCTCGCTTTACCTGGACGATTGGCTCATCCGAGCCTCTTCACAGTCTAAGTGTCTGGAGGACCTGAATGCGAATTTAGAGTTGACGAAGTCCCTAGGACTTCTAGTGAACGAAGAAAAGTCCCATCTGATCCCGACGCAGTCCATCGTCTATCTAGGGATTCAGATGGATTCAGTGGCTTTTCAAGCTTTTCCATCCCAGGAACGTCAGCAGCAATTCTTAGAAAAAGTCTCATTCTTCCTAGGGAAGGAAACATGCTCGGTGAGGGAATGGATGAGTTTGCTGGGGACCATTTCCTCGCTGGAGGAGTTTGTTTTCCCTGGGAAGACTTCATCTCAGGCCGCTCCAGTTTTTCCTGGCGGAAAACTGGATAGACAAGGAGAATCTAGAGGAGACCCTGAAGATCTCTCCCGTTGTCAAGAATCACCTGAGGTGGTGGCCCGACCCCTCGAGGTTGGCAGAAGGGGTTTCTCTACGCCTTCAGAGCCCCGACCTAGTGTTGTTTTCCGACACGTCCAGGGAGGGATGGGGAGCAACACTAGGAGGGGAGGAAGTGTCAGGCACCTGGAGAGGGGAACAGGTGTCCTGGCACATCAATCTCAAGGAATTAGGGGCGATCCTGCTGGCCCTTCAATCCTTCGAGAGCCAAGTGTCAGGCCGAGTCGTACAAGTAAATTCAGACAACACCACAGCCCTGGCATACCTCAAGAAACAGGGAGGATCTCGTTCCCGGTCCCTGTTCGCTCTGGCGAAGGAAATCCTGCTTTGGGCCCATGCGCGGGGGATCATCCTCCTTACGAGGTTCGTTGCAGGAGTGGAGAATATCCGCGCGGACCTTCTCAGTCGACAGCGTCAACTTCTGCCGACCAAGTGGACCCTTCACGAGGAGGTATGTCAGGAGCTGTGGAGGTTATGGGGACGTCCCTTGGTGGATCTCTTCACGACGTCCAGGACAAAGAGGCTCCCTCTATACTGCTCTCCCGTTCTAGATACTGGAGCAGTAGCAGTAGATGCCCTCCTCTGGGCCTGGAAGGGTTTGGATCTCTACACCTTTCCTCCCCTCAAGATTCTGGGGGAGGTAATCAGGATGTTCTCAGCGTCGGAAGGGACGAGGATGACGTTGATCGGCCCCTTTTGGCCAGCGGCAGAATGATTCACAGAGGTCTTGGCCTTCCTAGTTGACTTCCCAAGGACGCTTCCCCTGAGAGTAGATCTGCTCAGGCAGCCCCATTTCGAAAGGTACCACAAACTTCCCCGCTCTGAGTCTAACTGCATTCAGACTATCAGCCGACAACAAGGATCTTCACGATCTCTTGAGATCCTTTGAGACTGTCAAGGTACCTCATTCCAGGACGCCTCCCTGGAACCTGGATGTCGTTCTGAAATTTTTAATGTCAAATACCTTCGAGCCTCTTTCTTCGGCGTCTCTCAAGAATGTGACAAGGAAGGTTATTTTCCTAACTGCTCTGGCGACGGCGAAGAGAGTTAGTGAACTTCAGCCTGTCAGTAAACATGTAGGTTTTAGAGGCCATAATGCAGTATGTTCTCTAAGCCCTATGTTTCTTGCTAAAACGAGAACCCGTCTACCCCTTGGCCCAGGACCTTCGAGATTAAGGGTATGACGGAAATTCTCGGACAAGAACCAGAAAGAGTCCTATGTCCTGTCAGGGTTCTCAAATTTTATTTGCAGAAGACTCAGGAAAGTCGAGGTCCTTCGGACAGCCTGTGGTGCTCTGTCTAGAGGCCGGATTTGCCTCTTTCTAAGAATGCACTGGTGTTCTTTTTTAGAAGCACCATTTTAGACGCACTTTCCGACGTTCAAGACAGTGACTTGAGTCTTTTGAAAGTTAAGGCTCACGAAGTTAGATCCATTGCAACCTTGGTGGCTTTCCAGAAGAACATGTCCCTTAGAGATCTTCTGGATACCACCTTCTGGCGAAGCAATTTGGTGTTAAGCTTCACATTACTTACGGGACGTGAAGACGACATACAAAGACTGCTATTCGCTAGGACCATACGTTTCCGCACTCCAGATCGGCCCCATAACGCTTCTAGGCCTGGACCTCTGTCGGACTCCCAGGACCAGGGAGAGGGCATGTCGAAAGCCGTAAGAGGGTTACGGGGGCTTCCCACTGATCTGGCGTCCCTTCGGCAGGACCTGTTGTCGCTTCCGCAGACACAGTGTTGCGGGCAGAGAGCGGTACTCATCCTATCCTTTAGAGGTTAGGAAGTATATTTTAATCTTGATTTTGTGTTTTTACGTCAGATCGGCCCCATAACGCTTCTAGGCCTGGACCTCTGTCGGACTCCCAGGACTCAGGGAGAGGGCATGTCGAAAGCCATAAGAGGGTTACGGGGGCTTCCCACCGATCTGGCGTCCCTTCGGCAGGACCTGTTGTCGCTTCCGCAGACACAGTGTTGAGGGCAGAGAGTGATACTTATCCTATCCTTTAGAGGTTAGGAAGTATATTTTAATCTTGATTTTGTGTTTTTACGTCAGATCGGCCCCATAACGCTTCTAGGCCTGGACCTCTGTCGGACTCCCAGGACCAGGGAGAGGGCATGTTGAAAGCCGTAAGAGGGTTACGGGGGCTTCCCACCGATCTGGCGTCCCTTCGGCAGGTCCTGTTGTCGCTTCCGCAGACACAGTGTTGCGGGCAGAGAGCGATACTTATCCTATCCTTTAGAGGTTAGGAAGTATATTTTAATCTTGATTTTGTGTTTTTACGTCAGATCGGCCCCATAACGCTTCTAGGCCTGGACCTCTGTCGGACTCCCAGGACCAGGGAGAGGGCAAGTCGAAAGCCGCAAGAGGGTTACGGGGGCTTCCCACCGATCTGGCGTCCCTTCGGCAGGACCTGTTGACGCTCTCGGTCAGGTGGTTGGTCTTTGCTCCTTTTGCCCTCACAGTATGGTCTTATGATCTAGTCCCATTGTGGTCACGCCCCCGTGGACAGATCATCTAGAACTCACCAGCTATATAGGTCACTACCTTGCTGGAGACTCTAGTAAAGCAGAAGCAGGCTTGGGTGACAGTAATCACGAAGTCAGCTATGCTAATAAGTAAGGAACCAAGGCGTCAATCGCCTACATATATTTGTTTCCTAAATCCTATTCTGTCTCTTCCCACCTCCAATGGTGGGATTCAGCTATATATATATCTGACAGGTAAGTCGCATGAACAAAATGATATTTTAATGATAAAATAAAGTTTGTTCATACTTACCTGGCAGATATATATAATCATAGTGCCCACCCACCTCCCCTCAGGAGACAGTGGCACTAGAAAATCTGAATAGAAAATGGGAATGGTTCCTGATACCCGCCTCCCAGCGGCGGGAATGGGTACTAACCACCTGGCCCCACTGCGTGTGCCACGAGTTTTTGGAATTCTGTCGGACTTCGGAGAATACAGCTATATATATATCTGCCAGGTAAGTATGAACAAACTTTATTTTATCATTAAAATATCATGTTTCAATATAGGAAAAACCTATTTTTGGTAGTCGCTGTTGAGTCCTCAAAACCCTCCCACTTCCCTGACAAAAAGGCATGGGACTTGGTCAAGATCATCCTGCATTGACCAACAGAAAGTACTGGCTTCCTGGTCCCTTGCCACTCTGTTGTTGATAAGGGAAAGAGCCCTCTTATCTTTGAGTCCACTACATACTCCATCACACGTTACAGTGTTTATCAACACAATACCTGGCCACGAGACCGATTAATAGAGAATTCTTTGATATTAGTTTGGCCACCACAGAGCTGACACATCCATGGAAGGTAACTCCTTGAGGACTCAACAGGGACTACGAAAAATAGGTTTTTCCTACATCAAAACCTGTTTTCTAATGTGTGCCAGGAAAAATGGTTTGTTTTCTTTGATTGGTGTCATAAAAGGGGTCTCTCTCTCTCTCTCTCTCTCTCTCTCTCTCTCTCTCTCTCTCTCTCTCTCTCTCTCTCTCTCTCTCTCTCTCTCTCTCTCCAGTATTGAGTTTCTTCAGCAGATTCAGGACTTCCTTGTCTCCATGATGAAAGGCTATGGCTCTGCATTAAACCAGGTCTCCATACTGAAAGGTATGGATCTCTCTGCTTCAGTGGGGTTATCTCATACTCATGAAGAGCTTCAAGCAGTTTGCCCTCAGGAAATTCTCCGTTGGAAGTGGGACATGACTCTTGTCCTGTGCAGCATAACTCAGGTGCTGTGTGAGCCATTAGGGAGACCTCAGACCAAGATCTTACAATTGAAACAGTATCCCTGCTAGCCTTAGCCTTGATAAAGTGAATTGGCGAGTCACATGGCCTTATGGTATACAGCACTTGAGGATTTAGAACTTCTCTTCTTGCTTGTTCCTAAATTTGAGGTGAAAACCCAGAACCCATCAGTTTATGGTGAGAAGTATAGGAGCTTTTTGGTTCCCTTTCTCCGAGACTCTGGTGGTGGTGATCCAAAAGAGATGCTTGGATGCCTGGTGCAAGCCAAGAGTTACCAACTAAGAAGGCCCAACCTCTTAGGGCAGTGTTAACACCTCTTTGTTAGCACATACTGGCAAACAAAAGAAGGAAGTGTTCAGGAGCACCCATTCTTTCTGGCTGTGCTGTAATCAAACAGGCTTCAACTCTTTCGCCAAAGTGAGCAGTCAAATGGTTTGGATGAAAGTTCATGAAGGCAGTAGTGTGGGACGTCCATTGCATTTTAGAGCAACTTTTAGTAACAGAAAATGAAGGTAGGTGTCAGGATATATCAGACCACCTTAATTTTATTCTGCCATAGGGATTTCACCCACAGGTCCCTGGATACCGTCTTCTTGGGACCTGTGGTGGCTGCATTTGGACAAGTGTTTGCCTTGGGTACTTGGAGATGTAAGACTGTGGTTGAATGGTATTGACTGGCTACACTTCCTTTCTTCTTTCCTCCCACTGCACTGTGAGGCAGCATCTCAGGCTGACTATGTGCTGGATTGGGGGTGCAGATGCAGGTAAGTTACATAATCAGTAACCCAGTCATAGGGCTTTGGCTTATAAAATGTAACCCTCTGTCCCTGTCTGCTAATAAGGATAGTGGCTGGATAGCAGAAGATCTTTAATTTGAACCCATCAATTTTATTTACCAGATTTTACCTGCCTTCTAACTTATGTTAACCCTGTCGCTCTGTCATCCCTATGCCAGACCAGATAGGAAGTCACAGGAGTGACTTCTCCCCCACTCACTATTACGACCAAGAATGTGACATTTCCAAGTTGAGGTTCAACTTGCCAGTCAGTTTAGAGATGACCGCCCTCTTAAGGAGTGAGTCATATGTAAGAGGCAATGGTTTGTATTTCCATAGGCGCAAATAACAAATATTTAAAGCAATTTTTATTTTTCACAAGTATACAAACCATTCTTTTACCACACTTCCACCGTAACTGCCCTGCTTAGTCCATGATGCTTAAGGAAAAAGTGCTTTGTGATGGCAGGCTAGTGAGGGTGTCCCCACTACCACCAGTTAACTGCTTTGCTACCAAGTTTCAGTGCCTAATTCCAGCTTGCAGTAAAGGATACTCTTACATGAAAAGGCACTGGTCTGCATACATAGGAAAAATACAAATTACTTTTAAACATATGTCATTTTGCTGTAAAAACACAGTATTTTATTTTAAGAGACACATTTATCTAAAAATCCATTTAATGTAACAGTAAATCTGTGCTTTCAGATCACCAGATAGATGTATATTCAAGACTTCTTGAAGGACAAAAGACACACAACTACAGTGTCTTTTCAAAAGATGGCATACCAGAAGAGTGGCATTACAAGAAGAACCCTCGTGTTAGCCCTATCCTCTTGATTGCTGACGAGGGATATGTTTTTCAAGATTTCATTGACCTTATTAATTTTTATAAGAAGGAAAAAATGCCTGATTGTAAGTTTTCATATTGATAGGAATTGTAATATGTGCTGTAAAGTTTTTTATTGTATTAAGCTTATAATATTTGATTTTTTTTGTTATTCTTTTTATCCATAGATAGAACATTACTATATAGCATAGGTTTTTCGAACACTATTCATACTAAGATAAACTGAATGGAATACTAGTAGCATTGTGCTTTTTAATATTTTGACGCTAAGAACCTCCTTGCTTTTCAGTGACAGATGTGCATGGTGATCATGGTTATCCAGTGTACGTCCAAAGCATGGAACCCATTTTTGTTGCTTTGGGCCCTTCTTTTAAACATAGATTCCAAGCACCACCTTTCAGTAATGTGGATGTTTACCCTTTATTATGTCACCTACTGTCCCTCACTCCAGGACCCACAAATGGGACTCTGGAAAATATTTCTACCATGTTGGCATTGCCAATCACATCATTAATTCAGCCTCTTCTTATTGCACTAGGTGAGAATTTCAGTACAGTATTTGTAGTTATATTTTATACAGAGCTTCTTTAAAACACTGTTTTTATAAGTTATTTCCAATGAGAATAATGTGTAAAAAATTAGTTTTCTGTTATTGGTGCCTCTGTTAGGTATGTATATCAATTATTGGCGCTGATAAGCAGAAATCGGTGATTTTTGGCACTGAAAATTGCCGATTTTCATCGCTAGACAAGCCCTGTAAAACCGGATCGCCATTAACCGAGCCCGCCGTTAACCGGGGACTGCCTGTTATTACAAAATTTATACTATGTATGTGATACGTATTTTAAACAAATATCATTCCTGCATCTTTTGTGAACTCACTTGAGGGCAAAGCTGTCAAATATGTCTGATTTATGTGACAGGATGGGGGAGTGTTGCCAATAGCAGGTCAAAGGATTCCTAAGTAATCTCTCTTCTCCGTAGTAATTCATAATTAATTTCACTCTCTTAATGTAAGGACAACAATTCTCTCTCTCCATAATAATTCATGAATATATTTCTCTTTCTTAACGTAAGGGCAACAATTATCTCTCTCTCTCTCACATTTGTAGTTAGCACTCGCACATATTTTACGATTTATTACTATTTCTCTGTACTGTACATCTTTACCTGTACAATAGAAAATTTTAAATTGATCTAATTTTACCTGTACTGTCTTCAAACTGTGAATTTGCTAGTGTGGCAAATATTATGTTCTAAAACATAGAGACAACTAAGAGTTGTGTTAGTCCAAATAAAAAAACAGTGTTTGTTCAAGAAAAATCATTTTAGAGCAAAGAGAAAGAGATGTTCTTGAGTAAAGTAGTTCTTAGAAACGAGGTTGAGAAGACTTGTAAAAATAGATTGGTCGGAAGGGGGAGAAAGAGAAATAGTATAGTAATCTTCACACTCCTATATTTTTATGTCAACCATTTATTTCTTTTTTTAAGGATAATGTTTTAAGTTAACTTTTAAATGAAATTACAGTAACTTTACTGTCATTTAAAAGTTATCTTAATACTGTACTTTGAGAGCATGATTAGAGTCATATTTAGTGTTTTAACTTGAAATAAGCATTTATTAGCATTTTTAGAGACCATGCCAAACTTGCGCAAAAATTCTTTTTGCATGAGGAGTTCTGGGACTTAGCCGCGCGTAAGTTCAGGGTATGACTGTATAGTTTTCTTCAGAATTCTTCTTGCCACCATGTGGTGTGGTGCTTCTGTGTCTTTGCTAGTTTGGCTGTTGGATGTTTTTTCATGGGAGTATTATGACTTTTTTGCTTTGCTTGTTCAGGATGTCTTCATCTGGCAGTAGGAACAAAAACGTAAGGTTTAGCAGGAATGAATTACGTGATAGAGAATGTATTTTATAGAGTTAGATATACACAGAGTCTTTTGCTGAGCTTTAGCTTTATGTGATTACCCACTCCATGCGCCAGCGTAAGGAATTTGTGGTGCCAAAAGGGACTGAGATTTTAAGAGCTCTTGGAGGTTTCTGACATACCTTGATGAAAACGTCACGGGTGCTTTGAAGGACACGTCATATGCATTTATAAATGCTATGCTTGAGAAGAGAGAACAATTTTTCTCTAACCCTAGCTCTACAGTATCTCTTACTTTGATCTTCTGATATGTAATAGTGACAAAGTAACTTGATCGACAGATAGGGTATCTACCCCTATGGATACGTAACAAAATCCACTAAGTTAAGCTGACTGGCTTATAATCTATACAGTAACATGGAGCCAACTTGCATAGCTTATAGGTACTACATGTGACTGCAAGATGAACAAAGTGTGATACAGTACTTTCATGCTTAAGAAAAAATGTATAGGTAAACTTAACAATGTACTGTACCTACAAAAGCGAAAACACAAAAGATTATGTTAATACAGAGTACAGTTTCTTTATGAGGTAGACAGCAGACACCAAATGAATGACTGAAGCATGCAAACAGTGGAGCATGATGAGTAACTTACCTAGGTAACAAAGAACCCAAGCTTTCAGGATTAAACAGAAAAGTGTCAAAAGTGTACATTTGTTTCACCATCAGATAATTCTAGGGTACTCTTTAAATATAGTAGCACTAGTTGTTCATCTCTAAACAAACAAGAATGCTGCTACAGTACATGCATATTTTTTTAAAACATTTACCATCCACAACAGAGGGAAAACTATCCTGCATGCTTTTGCATTGAGTCTTGGAAGTGAGGAAAGTTGACTAATCACCTCATCACATGAGAGAAACAAACATGCATATACCACAAGGAAAATGAGTGAAAAGTGAAATAAAATAGGACAATGCTTGAAAATAAAAAAATGTTTGGGAATCTAATAAGGGAAATAATTATCCACATGAGGAGATGGATACCAGCTAGACAGAAATCCACTCTCAATGTGCAAGGCTATTGGCTGACTTTCATTTTATCCTTTCCTTTTAAGGACTGAAGTGTCTGGGATGATTGTGTGGCACATGAAGGGCATAACTATAAATAATAAGTTTGTGGCAAAGCAAACAGTCAGTATTAAGGCAATTAGGCAGATTGTGATGACAAATGTTTCTTCTTTAGAGGAAGCATGCTTGAAGAGGTCCATTGTAAGACGTTCTTCTCTCTTTTACTAACAGGCAGTGAATGGCTCTTTTATCAACGAGCATAAATTTATGTCTTCCGAGTATGCCTTTTGACAGCATGTCATACAGAGACAACAGCTGCCATTTCCATCAGACAATTTCCAGCAATAGGCAATGCCAGGGGATGACTCCTCTCTCCCGGAGTCTTTGACACAATTTCTTCATTCAAATTATTATTATTATTATTATTATTATTATTATTATTATTATTATTATTATTATTATTATTATTATTATTATTATTATTATTATTATTAAAGTTGTTTAACCAGACCACTGAGCTGACTTTCAGCTCTCTTAGGGCTGGCTCTCTAAAAAAAAAAAAATATGATCTTATCAGCTGGATATTTACTTGCTTTTAAAGGACATCATTGCAAGATTTTAGATTTATAACTGCTGTTGGCATACAGGATACTTATTTATATTGACTGACATGACAATTGAATTAAAAATGCTGGTGACCTTTTAACGTGGACCTTAGGACCTATGGAAAGTTGCCAGATACACACTTTGGACAAACAGGTTGTTGTTGATTCAACAGTCCTCTTATTACAGTATTTATAGTTTTTGCGCATTGCTCATTTCTGTTCATCAGTTGTTTTTCAGAGATGCAGCAGACATTGTAGGTCTCATTTTATTGTTTTAAATAAATTATCTCATCCTTTGAGATGTAGCCCAAGGTGCTTGGGGTTTGGGTTACTAACCATAATAAGGTAATGGGTAAAAACTATTTACTTCAGCAGTGCTAAGCATAATAATTAATCATTAAAAATAATTTAAACCAGTGTGTCATCTATAGACTTTTGTAGGACTGGCTCACTGATAGTGCTGTATACTCGTTATCTGGATGATCACCCAAATTTAGCCTGGCTTAATGTAACAATTCTTGTTATTGCAGCACACTGGCACCAGTAATGAAGAGATGTTTTTATAGTAGTAAGTCTAATCAGAAAATAATTTGAAAACCCATTTTAATAATAAAACAAAGACTGCTTAGCTATCAAATAAGTATTCTTTTCCTTACTTTTTGTCTTTTGTTCATGAACTTTTCTCCTTGCAAGTACACTATATTAACTTTTAAATCTCTGCTTTCTGTGGTCAGGAGTTGCTACTGTTTACTTCTCGATTCATCACTGTCAGTAATAGCAGGTATATATCATTGGTGATGAGTGCACATAACACTCTGATATACTGATTTACTTTTCTGAGATTTCCTTTTTCACTTAATACTGCATGGTTTGTTTAGTACTTTAATTTTAGATTGTGTAGTATTTTTCATTTCAGTTTTTGTATTGCATGTGTTCTAATAGCTTTATGATTTCCCTGATTAATTTAGGTTGTGTAAGTTAATAATCTTTTTCTGTTGTCACAGAAAGACAGATATTACTTTAAGCAGTACAACTTTTAGTTTTGAAATACAGCATGTGTTAATTTTAGCTGTTTAATTTTCACTGTAAAATTTTTATGCAGTATTTTTATATTTTTATTGTAATTTTCCAAATCAACCTAGCTTTTTAAAAAAGTAATTTTCTCTCTTAGCTATAAATAGTATGGCTTAGTACTGTACTTCACTACAGAAAGTTGTGTTCTTTGTTGATAATGAAACTTCCAGGGAATGAAGGATATATGTTACTATAATTACTTCATTATTTGAATTTTCCCTAATTTTATATTAACTTGAAATGCTTATTGGTGGGACTAGTTATCAGTACTGTATAAACATTTTAACTTCTTGATTGGTTATTGTTTGGCTAACTCCCTGGAAAACTTTACTATAATGCATACATAAGAGTTTCATAAAACTCCGTAACAGTGAATGAACATGGTGTGAAACCATCCTAACTGTCATGGAGGTGACTCTGAGTGACTGGTCTGCCAGTGAGCCACTAAGCAGTGCATATAACTCCACTCAGTTGTGTTTTAGGTTATTCTAATGATGCTTCCATCTGGTAGTCCTGGCTAGGTTGTTTTCACCTAGTTAAAATGACTGTTGTTGTCTTTAGCTCTTCATCATTGTTTCAGTAGTTTGAATAATCAATGCAGTTTTATTGATCTAATATTAGTTTAAGTTAACAAATTACTTTGTGTACTTTATTTTTGTGTACTGTTTACAGGCTATATAAATAGTAATTTTTTTTTTATATTAAGTACGGTTTAATTGTTTGTATTGTTTCCTTTTACACACTGGATACTACACATAATTTAAAGAATGTTATGTTATTGATGGGGATTCATACAGTGACCATAAGTCTTCTGGAAGGATGACTCTCTTATTACATAAACCTTGTTTTATCACAAATCCATTACTTATTATTAGCCAACTGTCATGGTCCTTTATTGCCTCAGCACAACTGTCTTTTGTTAATGAATAGAAGATTGGTGGTAGCCTTGTGAATGTGCCTATGGATCCCAGGGCTTCCAGCCGTTAAATACATCACTTTCTGTATGAAGCTGTTAACAGGGCTTTGACTTACCCAAGCTCAGGCCCTTATCCAGAAAATACTTCTTTCACTTTGTTCCCTTTCATTCAGCCTGTGGATGAACAGAAGATAACAAGATACAACAGCTCTTAATGGGAATGTGTGAAGCTTTTGTAACCCCAGACAGACAGCCCTATGCACTCCCAGCCCATGGGACTTGGACATCTGGCATTCCAGTTAAGAGGACTAGGTTCAACAAGAAGACAAACTGGTTTATTTCTTTACCAGTGAAGACATTCCACAAGATCCCTTGACACACAATATGAGGCATCATTTACCAAGGGTTTGGATGGAGTATGCAAAATTTTGTGCCTGGAGAGATTATAGAAACCTAGACAGGTTAGCTTTTAAGGCCTTCTCATCAGTGGCTTTTGATTTTCCCCCAGCCAGTGCAACAGCTGACATTTTGGTTGATATCCGAGACTGGATGGAAGTAAAGGGATTTAGTAAATGCTATGGCAAAACCTTGGTTCCTCAACAGCTCTTTTCACTCCAAAACCAGAGGTTGAAGAAGTTCTACATCAGTGATGACAACCTCAGGATCTGGTCTTCTATTGGGTGAACCAGGTTCTTATGCTTTCACATCCACTGCTAAATATTTTTCTTGTAGTTAGTTCCAGGTTCAGCCTTTTCCCCTTTGACTTGGTAGCTAAAGTGCTGACACAGGTGAAGAAGACTACAAACATTGATGAAGTTCAAATGGTGAAGAAGCAATCACATGCTGGTTGTCCTGGTATTGACAAAACCTTAAGGCATTTCCATGTGGCATTAAGAGACTTCCTAACTAGGAGAAACTTCTTTGATAGCAACACTTTTGTTATTTCCACAGAGAAGTTTTAGAGGTAGAGGATCTGAGCAGAAACAGTCAAGGCTGTCTCCAGGCCAGCAGTCAACCTCAAACAAGCCAGTGGAGCTAGTTTTAATTGGTTCAGTGACAGATTTTTGAGCCACTCAATGATTGTTTTCCTTTTATAGTAGATTTTCTCCCCAAAAAGTTGTCAGTTCCAGCTCTTTCACAGGTCCTAGAGCAAAGTGGACTAGACATTGGCTCTTTTGTGAAAATTAGTAGACAGTGTCAGTATTTTGAAAATAAAGTCCCTTGGAGAACACTAAACCACCTAAATTAAATGATGTTTTTGATAAGGCTCAATAAATTTCCCCAGGAACCCATGAACCAAGCTATTCTTATGTACCTTCCACTAAAGATCCTTTCTTCTAGCATGTGCATCTTTGAGATAAGCACGCAAACTTCATGCACTCTTCAGTAGGGTTGCTCACTCTTAGGATTGAAATTTCTTTGGCTTGTCATTTGCAGCTGACATAATGGCAAATACACAATTTCCAAGTATTCACTACATATATCCTTTGCTATTCTTTCATCATCAACACATGCCAAGAACCAATAAAATCATTTGAAATGTCCAGTTAAAGCTGTTCGGCTTTATCTTCATGGTACTAAAAACTCCAGAAGGCACATCCAGTCTGTTCTCTGGAGCAGGATGCTTCAGGAAACAGGTGTCAAGAAAAACAATTTCCTCCTGGTTCAGGCAAGCCTTCCAGAGCTTAGGGTTATGTGACAGATGACAAAGTGGGATAATTTAAGGTACTTGCCAGTGCAATGAGACCTTTGTCCATTTTGTTATTTTTAAAATAACTCTTCATATCATCTTGTTCTAATGGCTGCCAGTCAGAGGTCTTACACAGCCTTTGTAAGTTTTTATCTTACAAATGTAATGTATAAGTGGTTGGAATGATTTTCATTTGGACTAGTAGTGTCTGCCTCAAGTCAAGTTTTGGACTGTTGAGTGATTTTTATTTTTTTCATACCTCATTTTTTGCATACTTTAAGACAGAATGCCACAGTTATTCGTCATTATCTCTCACATTTTACTGTCCTTAGCAAGATCTCTTCCTAACAAATAAAGCTCTCTATCCTTCTCAAAGCTCTTATCCAGTGTCATATCCAGGAGCTCTGCTGGATCCTAGTCATCATCAGCCAGTTACGGGCTGCATAGCCTCTTGATCCTTCCCACCTTAAACACCCCATGAAGAAATCATTAGTTGATTTGTTTGAAAAAGTCTAATTATTGAAAATTTTCTTTTTCTTATACAAATCTATTTCTTATGATACAAAGCTCCTACCACCCAACCCCACCAATTTATGCCAGCTAACAGTCCAGACTACAAAGAGGCATTTAACTGCTGGTGATCTTGGGACCCTTAAGCACATGCATAGTTACTGGTTCTCTTCTTTCATCCTTAAATAAAAAACACAAATGTCTAGGGTATTTGAAGACTACCAGTTATACGGAATTTGTTTGTGCAAAAGATTCATTTAGTTTAAAAAAATTAGATGTCCAGGTAAGTAGAAGTAGACCTTTGCGGTGCAAAGCTGAGTAATTTGTATTCCAAGAAACATCCTCCTAGAAGAAGGGCAATATATGGTAGGTTTTTATGAGGGGAGCATATGTTCTAGACAGTTCAAGGTCTCAGAATTCCACATCCATATTTTGGGACTCTACAGATTGCCTTTCTAGTATTGATGTCTCCATTATCAAAGATATTACGTTTCTCTAAACTGCTAGTTGTAAACCCTTGACATTGGTGTGTGTTTTTGGGAGAAAAGGAGGATCTTTGGATATGATGATTAGTGGAATCACCCCAGAATGGGATGAGTGTTGCTGAAGAGGCCTTTGATGGTCTTGCTCAGTGATGAATGTTGCTGAAGAAGCCTTTGATAGTCTTACACAGTGATAAATATTGCTCTAGAAGCCTTTGGTCAGTGATGAAAATTGCTGAAGAGGCCTGTAGTGGTTTGCACAATGTATGGGCTCCTGAAGGTATGGAAGTATCTTTCATTATTGTAATAGCATTACAGTGTTTTACATGCTGTACAAGTATCCTGCCTTGCATGTAAATGTACTTTGTAACTGCATAGCCAAACATCATGATTATTTTCCTAGTAAGAAGTCATGTAGTTTAGACTTCACATTATCAGTTAGCTGATTTGTTAATAACATATTTCATATAAGTAACTTACCAAGCAATTACATAGTTAAGGTTTCTACTAGAGCATTAGCCTCTCTAAAATGGTGACAGGCTCCGTCCATTATTGGAGTACTTAGGAAACAACTGGCTGCATTAGCAGCTATTTTCTTGCTTTTCAGTTGTCTTTACTGGATTTCAGTGAAGTATTGTCATCTTATTTTGGTAGCTTTCAGAGATTTTTTCAGCTCATTAGTTTTTTTGGATCAGGATCCTAGTTTTACAGAGTTAAATCAGATTCTAGCTCTTCTAGATTTCACTATTGCAGTGAAGGATGCGAAACTAGTTAGACTAAATCTTGTTACGATCCACGTTTGATTTGTAGTAATTGTAGGGGGCAAGAATGCAGTAAGTAGAAAACAAGTAACGAATGTTCTGATTGGGATGATAAACAGTGGAAATGTTTAGATATCACTTGGATAAGTTAGAAAGGGATAGGAAAAGCAAAGCAGCTTCTAGAGCCAAGAACAATCTATTAGCCTAGAAACCAATCCTATACCTATTTTAGAAGCTAGTCCCGCTATTCCTGCTATTCTGTTCGCACTTTTTCTCTTAATACTGGCCCTCCTACTATTCATCCACCTACTCCCGTGCCTGGCTCCCTTGCTTCCAACATTAATGATGGACAAAGTGTTCGCCAGAAAAGTGACAAGTTTGCAAGTGGAGGAGGTGGCTACTCATCCCGATGGTTCTCCTAGACCAAGGTCACTGTCCAGCTCCCCTGAACCTGGGAGAAGACATACTGTACTGGCAGTCCAAGGGAGGCCGTTGGGGTTTGCCCAAGGGTAGTTGCCTCCTCAGTCGCCTGTTGCACATTCCCAGGTATCGACAGACAGCAATTGGAAAGGCGTCTCATTGGATATCCACCAGTTGTCCTCTAGTTCCGATGATTCCAGTGCAGACAGGAGGCGCCACAAACATTTCCAAGATTCGTCACATCCTCTAAAGTATTGTTCAGATGTTGGTCGCTGTTGTGATCCACTTCCTGTTAAGCGGCCTAAGAGGGCCAGTTTTAGTCGCAGCCTTCGTGTAGTTACGATGTGGACTCTTCTGTCCTGGCCCCGTCCATCATCCTTCCGCATGGGACAATCCAGAGGACTTCTCTCCCAAGTGACCAACTGCTGAGTTCCCTCACCTGGCCCCTAAGTGCCCAGTGAACTCTCTCAGGTACCCCACTTCAGCATCCAAACACCTGTCTCCTCTCCAGCTCTTGGCACCTCTGTCTGAGCACCCAGTGCTAGCTCCTGAGCGCCCAACGCCAGTTCATAGTGCCCGGTACCAACTCTTCAGTACTCCCACCTCTGAGCGCCTAGCACGTACAGGCAGTCCCTGGTTATCGGCGAGGGTTCCGTTCTGAGGGTGCGATGATAATCAAAAATCACCGCTAACCAAAAACTGGTGATTTTTGGGGCTTATTGGTGCCAAAAAGCGCCGATTTTCAATTATTGGCGCCTTTGTTAGTTATGTATTGTCGCTAATAAGTGGAAATCAGCAATTTTTGCCACTGAAATTTGCCGATTTTCATCACTAGACAAGCGCTGTAAAACTGGATCGCCATTAACCGAGCCTGCTGTTAACCGGGGACTGCCTATACTCCCAAACACACTGCTTCTCTTGAGTCACCTTCGCCTTTTGTTCAAGACAAACCTTCATCGTTTCCCATTAATCAGCAGTTGGCTGAGATTGTGAGCTTGCTAAAGAAAGCTCCCTCTGCTTCCAAGATATTTGTTAGCGAATTTTCCCAACTTTTTTGCCCCAGCTGTCCTGGTCTCATCTGTTTGATCTTTTTGATGAGGTCTCATACGAATGACAGGACTAGACTCCCCAAGATGGTGCTTTCTTCATCTTCCAAGAAGGCTCAGTAAGAAATTGAAGATTGGCTTTCATCTCAAAGGGAGCAAAGAAAAGCTTCCTTCGCCTTTCCTCCATTACGCTTTGTTCGAAGGAGATATCTGTCTTACGTCACTGGGGAAGCTCCTTTTTAGGGAGTCACTGTCTCCTCTCAAGGGGACTTCTCTAGTCTCATTGCTTCTCGACTTTCGGCGTTTTGATTGGTGAAGATTACATTTTCGTCAGGGTAACTAAACCACCTTGTCAAAGATTTGTTCAAGATGTTTGAAGTTTTTAGTTTCCTCGACTAGACAGTGGGGGCACTGGCCAAGAAGATTGAAGACTGTTAAGTTTTTTTTGTCTGATATCACCTTAGACTGGCTGGGAGTCCTGTCCTGCACAGATAAGGCCATTAGGGGTGGCTCTCTGGAGCTTGCCTCTCGTTTTTTCTCTTTGTGTGTTTAAGAAGAGAGAGCTCTGGTGCTCCTTTACCACCAAAGGAGTCACTCAGACACAGAAGTCGGCCCTGTTGTTTTCGCATCTGGACCATCAATTCCTCTTCCCTCAGGACACCGTTAGGCAGATTGCATCTGATTTGCAAAAGAAGTCCACGCAGGATTTGGCACAATCCTCCAAGCGTCCCAAAGATTTGACCTCTTTTGCCCCTAAGATGTCCTCTCCACTCCAGCATCAGCCCTTTCATGGAAGCAGGCCCAGATCACAGTCTAGGACCCACCCCTATGTCTGTTTCATGACCAGGTCCATCAAGAAGGGCCCAGCTAAGACAGTGCCTAAAAAGTGAGATGGAAGTCTTGCATACACCAGTAGGAGTGAGACTTCTACAGTTTTGGGAGAAATGGATGATAGAGGAGTAGAGCCGTGGGTCACCAGGATTCTAAAGGAGGGCTATGTCATCCCATTCCTTGAGAGTCCCCTTTTAGTCACTTATCCCATCACATTGTCAGTTTACTCAAAAGGCTAAGAGAGCCATTCAGCCCTTTTGGAGGTGTCCTCCCTCATCCAAGAGAGAGCCACAGAGCAAGTCAAGAATATCCTCCTGATCCTTCAGGATTTTCTGGTAGTGTTCTAGATACCGAGTGTCCTTCTGAAACTTGACACACTGTTGTTTTAGTCTGTTCAAAGCCAACCCAAAGAACACCAACACAGAGGGCTTCTACAACCGTCTCTTTGTGGTTCTGAAAGCTTCGGGGGGCTGGAGACCAGTCCTAGATGTAAGCACCCTCTATCAATTTGTCTGGAAGACGAAATTCAAGATGGAGACGAACCATTCAGTCCTCTCAGCCATTCACTGGGGCAAGTGGATGATATCATTGGATATGCAGGAAGCATACTTCCACATCTTGATCCATCCAGACTCCAGGAAGCATCTAAGGTTCATCTTTCAGGAAAAAGTATTTCACTTTCGGGCCTTTTGCTTCAGCTTTTCTATGGCCCCTCAGGTGTTCACTGGAGTCCTTGCCCCTCTCACAAATGGCTCCATCTATATAGGGATAAACGTCAGTCTGTATCTGGACGACTGGCTGCTTTGATCCCCATCAAAGGAAAAGTTTATGAAGGATATGCACAAGATTCTTCTCCTCACACAGGAATTAGGTCTTCTCATCAACCTTTAAAAGTCACAGTTGACACCGTCACAAAAATGATCTATTTGGGGATGACTTTTCAGGCTATTCCATTGCCCAAGAGAATTTCTGGCTGCCTTCAGACGCTCCCCAGCTTTATAGCCCTCCCGTCCTGCTTGGCTCAGCAGTGGATGAGTCTTCTGGGGACTCTAGCTTCCATCAAGTCGTTTGTCAAGCTGGGCAGATTGCACATGAGAGTTCTTCAATTCTTTCTAAAGGCCAACTGGGAGAGGAAAACACAATTGGACTCCTACGTGTTTTCGATCACCCCGGAGATCAAATCGGACCTGCAGCGGTGGCTTTGTGAAGAAAGACCACCAGAAGGGAGTCCCTTCAACCTCTGAGCCCCAACCTAGGCTTGTATTCAGAGGCCTTGGACTTAGGCTGGGGAGCCCCTACTGGGGAATCAGGAGGTTTCTGGTATGTGGACCCCAGAGCAACCAAGTCTACATATAATGTCAGAGAACTGAAGGTGGTTCATCTAGGCCTTCAGTATTTCTTGAACATGGGTCCGCAACAAGACAGTGGTAGTGTATGCAGACAATAGCATGGCCTTACCCTACATCCAGAAACAAGGGGGCACTCACTCCTCCTCTCTCTACCAGGCAGCAAGAGATCTTCTCTGGTGGGTGGATCAAAATCAAGTGACTCTATTCACCCAGTTTATTCAGGGAAAATTAAATGTTCTGGCGGATGAGCTGAGCCGTCAGAAGCAGGTCCTTCTCATCGAATGGACCCTGGATCCCCTGGTCTGCCTGGATCTTTGGAAACTATGGGACAGATCAACATTAGACCTGTCTGCCACCTCCAGAAACCATCGCCTTCCTCTCTTTTTCTCTCCAGCTCTGGACCCCCTTGCAAGGGCAACAGATGCCATGTTGCAAGACTGGTCCAATCTGGATCTTTACCTCTTCCCACCTTTCAGCATGGTCAGGGAGGTGATAAACAAATTTCAGACTCATCACAATGTAACTTTGACCCTCATAGCCCCATTTTGGCCCCTGAAGGAGTGGTTCCCAGACCTTCTACAGTTATTGGTGGATTTCCCCAGATTCTTCCCCAAAAACCACATTTACTCAAACAGCCCCACTTCTGGAAACACCACCAAGGGCTGTCTGCTCTTGCTCTGACAGGCTTCAGACTGTCCGCAAGCTTGTCAGAGCAAAAGGTTTTTCAAGGGGAGCTGCAGAGCTATTGCAGGATGCAGGCGTAATTCTTCTAGCTTTGTCTACCAGGCTAAGTGGGCAGACTTCCGTCAATGGTGCATCAACCATAATGTCTCGTCTTCTGAGACATCTATAACTCAGATTGCTGATTTCCCCCTATATCTGAGGAGCTGTAGAATTTGTCTTCTTCCACCATCAAGGGGTATCGAGCTATGCTTAGCTCAGTTTTTAAACATAGAGGCCTGGATCTTTCATCAGACTCAGATCTTAACGACCTCATCAAGTCCTTTGATACATCCAAGCAGAGGAAGGACGATCTGGTCTCTTGGAACCTGGATGATGTATTGAAGTGGCTAACAGGTCCTACCCTTGGACCCCTTCATTCTGCTTCTCTGAGGAATCTCATTCGTAAGACATTATTCCTCGTTGCTTTAGCTACAGCTAAGTGTAGTAGTGAGATTCAAGCCATTGATAAAAGGGTAGGTTTTCCCAAAGAGATGCAGTTTGCTCCTTTACCCTAGTTTTTATAGCCAAGAAACAGGAACTGTCCAAGCCCTGGTCTCATTCATTTACCACTAATAATCTAATGGGCATCCTTGGCTCTGGGGAAGAAGAGAGAGTACTTTGCCTTGTCAGAGGTATTACTTGAACAGGACTGAGAAGATAAGAGGTACATCCAGTAGCCTCTGGTGTTCAGTTAAGAACCCGTCTTGTCCTCCAACCAAGAACACATTGTCGTTCTTCCTGAGGGACTTAATTTTTGAGGCACATTCATGGATTCAGGAGGACATTTTGCCTACTTTTAAATTGAAAGCTCATGACATCAGAGCTGTCTCTACCTCTTTAGCTTTCAGGCACAATATGTCTCTATCTTCCGTTCTCCAGTTGATGCTATTTCCGCATCTCACTATTTAAAAGAAATGGAAACAGTGTTCGATAATTGCAGTACCTTGGGACCATTACGATGGCTGGCATGGTACTGTATTAGGGAATGATTCATAAAAGCACTCTTTTCAAGTTTTTGGGGAGCCTGGGGGTACAGTGTATCTGGAGTACCCACCAGTCTTAGTGGATGGGTTGTGGTGTTTTCAGAGTAGGTGACAGCGTTGTCCGGTTGTTTTTAATTTGGTACTGCGCCCAGGGCAAGGGTACTATTATATGCTTTGCTAGCCATCAGGCCTATCCTCTGCTGCAAAGCTCCCACTCAAGTACAGACAACCCATGCCTCAACCGCCACACCACTACAGGTTAAGATGAGCACCAACCAGAGGCAGGATTCTCCTGCAGTAACTCTCTTACCAGTTAGGGAAACAACAAGCATTGTATCAATGCTGGCCAAATTTTCTATTTCAAAGTCATTTAATGTTTTGGAGTAGAATATGTTTATGTATCCTACCTCCATTCAATGTGGGATTCAGCTATGTAATTACTTGTTAAGAACTTATATGAAAATATTTTCATAATAAAATACAATTTCATATATACTTACCAAGTAATTACAGAATCAGAGCCTGCCCTCCTCCCCTCTTATGGACATACAGGGCATAAACACAATTGAACTAACTGGCTGGTTGTTTCCCCAAGTGCTCCAATAGTGGGTGGAGCCTGCCACCTACACAAAAACAATAGAATTGCTACTGAGAATTTTTTAGAAAGGTTGCCATGCAAGTAGAAACCTTAGCAATGTAATTACCTGGTAAGTATATATGAAACTTTATTATGAAAATATCATTTTGTTAGACAGAATTTGCTGATGTTCATTGGCAAATTTGTTGTGAAAGATTTCCCTTAGGAAATAGAACTCAATTTTGTGAGGTTGTTTTTACCAGTTTAAGCATACAGGGTTTAAGGAGTGGAGCATGAATAAATAAATAAGTTTATCTTGTGAAAATTTTTAAGATTATCTTGTCACTAACAGATTATGTTTATCCTAGTTTAGTAACTTAGTCCTTCCTTTAACATTACGAAATATCAGAAACACATGGAAGCTTGTAATATCCACTACTACCTCGTAACTTCATGATATCACATTGTAAGGTTATGTTTGTCACTGTTAAGACTTAAACCCAAATGATTGAGTGGTTAAGGGTAACCTTAATCTGATATATACTCTCATATATAAGTTTGTTTGAATTCTGTTGTAGGCGTCAGGTTTCTTCACTTTTTATCATTTGGAATGAAGGCTTTGTCTTGTCGGCATATCCAAAAAGAGTGAGGAAATTGAGTTTAGTGGTCATTGTTGGTACTACAAATATATTAGCAAAAACATTTGTAAGTCATCTTTCCCCATCTTGGGTTACACATAAAAGTTCTCCCCACTCTTCTTTCCTGTGTCCTTTCTGCCTGAACTCTTCTCAGGTCTAAGTCTTCCTGCATCTCCATTTAATATGATTTCTTGGGCCTCATTACAAGTCTTCATCCTGCTGCTTTCATATCTACTGCTTTTTTGACCAACTGTTTATCCCTTTTAATCACATGTCTAAATCATATTAATCTTTGAGATCTCAGTCTTTTCTGGGTCTTACATCTCTTCACCAATTTCTCTTTATTATCTTCATTGTACTTTGGCTGTTAACCTCAATATTATATGGTGCCACCTTTTCAATTTTTTTTTTTTGTCAGTGTCCATTTTTATGCTGAATTACCAGTCTTTGGTCTCTCTGCTAATGGGACTTTTGTATTTAATAGTAGTCTTGTTATCTCTATCCATTTAATCTATTCTTCAGTTGCTCTCTAATTGTTCTCTCAATGCCTGTTGCATGGTCTGGTGTGTCTCCAAGATAAAAGAAATGTTCTACCTCTTCTAAGACTTGCCAATCTATCCCAACAGGTTTCTCCATAAATTTGCACATAATCTCTTCCTCTTTGCATGGTAATTTTCTTGTAGTTGCCTCTTGATAACGACTGCTTCTTTCTAGCATGAAGCCAAATTGATCATTATTGATTTTCAACATTTCTCTAACCTTTTCGTCCTGCACCTTTCCCAGTATTTTAATAACATGCTTAAGGAATCTTATTCAGTAACTTCCTCGTTGCAGTGCAACCTGTTTTCCTTTGTATACTATTACTTTGAAGCTCTTTTCCCCACATTTCAGGTCATGTCTCTTTGTGTATCACTGTTTTCATATATTCTAGTATGCTTATGGATGATCAGCTCTCCTGCTACATTTATTGAGTCACTTGTCATATCAAATGATCATGAGGCTCAGCGTAATATTGAGTTCATTTATAAAGTAAGATGCTTTTGCATGGTTTCCATGAACTAAAGAGAATTTTATGTCTTGCTCCTTATTTTTCAGTAATACCTCCTATGGTTTGAAGATGACAGCTTTCCACAAAAGTTTGGATATCTTGATACAGAGGCACATACAGAGGTTATATGAGTGATAATCAGTGCATCATGCTTGTTGAAAGCTAATTCATAGGGTGTGTGCATATCTTCTTTAATGCTGAGGTTGTGTTCCTTCAGGATTTGTTTTGTCCATGTTTTGTATAATGAAAACCTCTTATTTTACTATTGTATCAGTACCAGAAAAGTGTTGCTATCATTGAAGATAATTTGGTTAACTTGCTGTCTTTGTATTCAGTGTGCCTTAATTTATATTAATCTTATAGCATCCTGACATTAATCTGACAAAGCCAGGAAAGATTTGATTACAGTACTTTGCATAATGGTGAAGATTTCATCATGTTCTCAGGATCAGAGTAAATGGATGGCAAAAAGAAGAGATTAGATATGATGCGGCACTGGAGATTTATTCCTCCAGTTGACACAAAATGTAGTTAATTTTAATAGGGTTACAAAAGGCTAATTTGATGAAAGTGAAGAATAGTTTGCCTCTCTTGTGCTGCTATGGATGTTGGATCTATTAATTGTTGCTATGGCAAGTAGAAATGCTTGTCCTTTATTCTTTGTATCTCTGCAGCCTGACCCATTCATTCTGAGTATTTTCCATGCTCTTCACATCCATGGTTTTATATCTTTGAGTTCCTATTAAAGACTTGGTATGCACTACAAGGTTGTGGTTGTGGGTTGGGGAAGGAAGATGATTTTCTTTTAGCACTTAAGCTGGCCTGTTGATTGGGGTGCATGTTAACTTTCCATCTTTAAGGTGCAAATCCTGTTGTGGTTAAGGTTAAATTTTTAAATGTACATTAACTCATGACTGTGGAGAGTAAATGTCATAATTAATGGTTGGCAATGATTCACTATGAAGCAGCTATGGGAGGCATGAGGAGATTAAGCTAAATTTTTGTCAGTGGAATTCTAAACCTATGGAATACGGGTATACTGCATGCGAGATTCTGAGTATTGTTAATATTATTCTTATTATACCTCAAGTTTCTATAAGTCTGGTTTCAAGGCCATCATAAGGCTGGCCCAAACAGTTAGTTCTCAAATTGGACAGTGTAGTGGGATGAGAATAAAAGTAAGATAAAAGTAAAAGGCTGAAAATTATGTTGGTTGGGAGCTCTGTGTAAGACACACTGAGGGGAGTACCCTCCACAGGGACCATATTTTATTTTCAAAACCATCATTATTAATACCCACTGCTCTTTCAGAGAAGTTGTCAGAGGGCTCTTCATTCTTTTCCAGGAATAGCAGGTCTTTCTCATCAAGGTCTCCATTTCTCTGTATCTACCTTCCTCTGCATTCAAGTATCCTAACAGAGTAATTTTCCTTGCTCACCAAAAATGAGAGAAGTTTAAGCACCCCAGAAAGTTCCTGACTTAATCTTGTTGACTACTTGACTTTGATTATTACAGTCATTACTTTCTACTGCTACCTTTGGTTTTCTCATAGTAATTACCTACCCTCATGTTTGGTGTCTCTATGCCCTTTTAGAAACTAACATAGCTTTCCCAGTGAAGCATTTTCTTCCTTTTCACTTTTTCTTCATTGAGTCTTAAATTACTAGACTTAATTTTTCTAATACTAGAAACCATAATTTTTACAGCATTATTGTTGTTTCTGGACATCGGTTTTACCACACTGTCCACAGACTCAAAAGTATTTACTGTTGAAATTTTTGTCATATCCATGCATTTTTCATAGTATTATATGTTCAAGTACAGTGTCTTTGAACTGTCAGTATTTATAACGATGTGGCAACATATTTTCGAGGTAAGAATTATAGTATCTGCTCACATTCTGAGAAGCTTTAAACTAATCACATTTCATGAATCTGCTTTGTATTTTTTCCTTTCCACTGTGTACAATTCATGTAAATTTTGTGTACTTCACAACATTTGTGTAGCATTAAGCATTTTTCTGTATACTGTATGCTTGAACGGAAGTGCTTGTATATAGCATTTGAGATCTGAACATCATTTAACAATACTTATTAGCATGGTGTTTTTTCATGTTAAATGTCATATAAGAATTTATCACTAAAAACCTGAACTTTTTCATTGTTAATAATCATCTTTGTTAACAGGATGTTTGGTTGGATTGATTGGAGTTATAGGAGTGATTGCATGTATACTTTCAAAACGAGATTCTGGACGACGTGTGTCAGCAGATGCACTTATTAACGGTTATGTTCATAGGTGAGTGTAGTATGCACAAACAGATGTTGATCCATTTTAGAAATTTTATTCTAGTATTTTAATTTGATTTCATTATTAATAATGTGATGTGTACGTTAACACTAGATAAGCATACTCTGATATTGTATGCTTTCATTTTTCTTGCTGTTTGGTTATGTATATTTCTTAGGGAGCAAGTTATCTTTTCAATGTGGAGTTGATGGATCCTTACTGAAAAAGAGAATATGGATCACATTCTAAAATTGTCTTTTAATAAGAAGTGTACTATTCTTTTTCCCTCTCCATTCCTGTTTCTTCCTGCTGTCTGCAGTTTGCTCCCACAAAGCTATGAGTGGTAACTCGACTGTAATTGCTCGCCCTCCACCAACCACATTTCAGTCTAGACCCAACTATTACATCCTTCATATTATAAAAAAATTCCTTACAACCTTTACCATAGCAAGTTAGGCCTTTCTGTCATTCAACCTACACCCTGACTGAGCCTATATCCTTCAGTAGGGTAACCAGTATGACATTCAGACTGATTTGTTGTTGCTCCCATCAGTAGAGCTGATCTCAACTCCGTTAATTCTCCAGCCTGAGAAGATATAATATTAGGCTCTGACTCAAATAGGCATATACTACAGTATATTGCAGTTGAATGTATAAAGAATTTTGGCAGCTAATTTTATCCTTTATGGCTGCAAACCATAGTCTTACATACAGTAAATTTTGAGAGTAGGTTTTCACACTGAATGAGAGGTTGTGCATACACTCTTGGTTTTTCCTATTAGTCTACAGTAAAGTAGTTCAACAAGACTAATGAATGAGTATTTGGACTTCCACAAGATTCCCCAAAAGATTTGTTGTTCTTAGTAGTTTACAAGTCAAATGACCATACCAAAATGATAAATCAAGTTAAGCAATGTTCATGTTCCCCAAGATGCTGAACATACAAAGGTTCAAAGTTTTGATAATTTCCTTTAAATTACATTTTTTGTTTATAACATCACAATGAGCAAAAATACTATATATGATTTTTTTATATTATTTTAGGAAAGTTATGCGGGGTGGATCATCCAGGCCTGGAGAAGGAGACATAAGTGAAGAGGAGGGTTTACTTGAATCAGAGGTAGCCACAATAGATCTCTGAAAATGTTATGCGAGTAAAGAGACCGTTCGCTTAAGACTTGATGGAACTATTTTTTATTTTTCTTATTGACTCCGAATGTCTCCAAAGAATGAATTATATATTGAAGTCACTAGCTGTACGGCCTTCATGTGCTCATTCATCTATTTCAGAAAACACATGGGGTTTTTAGGAATATTTGCAGTCAATTTTAATTTTATTTCATAGCTTTTTAATATCTTTGTTTCTTACCTTTCATATATGTATGAACACCATTCTTTCCAAAGCTAACAGTACTATTTACTGTTGTTATTAGCATGATTCCCTTAATATTTTCTTAAGTGAACATGGTCTTAGTTTACTCTAGTAGCAACTTCAGAGTGACTGAGTTCCCTGTAACTCCTTTATTTCTATTTCCTCAGTCCATATTTCAGATATGATGGATGAGGAAAGCAACACATAAATTTCATGTGTTTGTTTTTAACTTTTTTCTGTTTAACCAGTATCCTTGGATGCAAGGTGTTAATGCTGTTTGCTGAAAACCCAGTAATCTTAATTATATTTTCAGTAGTTTTTCATTGTTGCATTCACTATGTGCATTATACAAAACTGATGTACATGTGCTTCACACGTATGTCAGTTTTATCATTATTTCTTGAATGTTGCGACAACTGCAGTACAGTACTGTACATAACATTCAGCAGTAAAGGTACATGGCAGTGATCTTTTTAATCAGAAAAGCTGTGGAAGTTACTTAATTTTTGTATTTCTCAACAGAGAAAGAATTGGTATTCCTTAATTGGTTGTTATTTAAAGAATTACTTATAGGACATAAATGTATGCATGTTTTATGTATATGTACTTGAAATCTCGCTTGCACTACTGTCTTATTATCAGTCTGTTTTGCAATCCATTACAGTAACCCTCATGTTACTGTTACATTTAAACGTGCAATAGTTTTCAATTTCTATCATTGATAAATTATACATTTTAAGTTTTAACTTTAAAATTTTTTGTGGCAAAAATTAGTAGGTAGTAGCAGTGGAGAAAACTTTTAAGTTTGATAGCAAATTTTGGTTGTTGCAACAGTGAAGTTGTTCTTTTCTAGTCTACTGTATATAAAGTATTTTAAATGTTTTGTAATCTCAGAGTGTATATTAAGTTATTTTAGTTTGATGAATTCAGTGCAGTATTTAGAGTGTTTGTTTTATAACTTTTGTTCTTGAATGATTCATGGTTTTTTGAACGATTCATGGTTTTTTATTCTTGAATGATTATGTTAAGTATTTGAGGTGAATTTCATTATAATGGAGCTAGAGAGCTTATTAGATATGGCAGACAATCAGTGCATTACAAATACTTCAGTATTTAGGGGAACTGATGGTAATATGATGCATAATTGTACCAGATATTCTTCACTGTTTAATATTTTGATGTATGAAGCTACGTATATGTTTTTTCTAAATATGGTTTTTACAATAAAAAAGTTTTCATGCAAACCTATTCAGAAATAGCTTTATTCTGTACAGAACACACTCAGGCAAAACCAACTTGGGCTTTGAAGGAAGAACCCCAACTGTATACAGTATGTGCCAGCTGCCAGCCACTAGGTGACTCATTTTTCAGTGCCAGCCTTTATCTGAAGAGTGAGGGGAAGGGAGGAGGGTACTATAAATTGGGATGAATGGGTTTGTAGTTTATTTTTAAAACAAGCTTTTATGAAAACCTGATAATCATAATTAGCCCTATTCTCTGTGAAACAGACCCAGCTGCACTAGCTTGAAGAACCAAGCAAAGTAAAACTTATGCTATGCATATCCAGCTCACAATCCAATGTCTATATCAATGAACATTTTTCATTATGACACTAAGACTATGATTAATGGGTTTGTATAACAACTGGTTATATTGTAAAAACATTATATAAAACCCTTATATCAGTTAGCCAGAATCATATTTTAGGAGGTAGGACAAAACAGAAGAGTCTGTAGAGAATAGAGGAGTAAGATACAAGAAATCCAGTTGCCACAGACAATGAACAATGGATCCAAAAATAACCTTGGAAATCTGTGTAACTTCCATAAGTAATGGATGCAATAAAATATGTAACCCAAGATAGTACACATGCACATCAAGCACCAGAGTCATAAAGGTAGGTATTTCAAAAGAAAACACAACTGTGTGTGTGTGCTTAGAGGATGAGGGATCAAGTTATGAAAGGGAGGAGGATAATGACTGAAGTCTTTGCAAGGAACATCTGTAGACACAATGCCACAAGCACAGACAAAAGCATTGAAAGGAAACTTGCTGAGGAAAAGAGGAGGGCACCCAAAACTTGAGGGCATTGATCCTGAGCTGTGTAAGGGCCTCTTGAGAATCATCTAATTATGCACAACCAGGAATTTGTTGAAGCTCAGACAAAAGAGAGGCCTTGAGAGAGTCTGATTCCCACAAATAGAGAGAACAGAAACACAAGAGTGACAGAGCCAGAAAGATACAAACTGCTGAAGGTAGACCAAAAGTTAGGACAAGAGACTGTCAGGAAAGGTATGGAGACCACTGAAGCACATAGAAGGGGTGAGGACAACAGCAATGCAGCCTTGATGTGCTGAAAACAGGATAAAAAATGTGACAGGTAATGGCTGCAAGGACTGCTGTCAAGAAACAACTCAAAGGTTAATGCAACCATTCAAAAAATCCTATAAAGTTCTGTTGCTTGTTCTGAAAGGAGGCCAGTGCAAAGACTTGTTAAAAGAGAACAGCAAAATAAACTAACATTCCATGAGGTGAAGAAGAATTTGGTAATTTCAGGAACTGAAGACCAAGGGTGACAAGAAACTTGTACATCACACTAATCCACAAATCCCATCAACTGTGTGTATTTAAAGGGTGAGGGGATAAGAATTGCCATCCATACAACTACTGCTGTCATGACTTTGGGAGACCCACTTTCCCTAAAACTATGCCTGGTAATTGGCATTTAAGAAGATGCCAACCACAGAAGATTGAAAATTGATTGAAGAGACTGTTCCAGAAGACTTCCAAGCAAGAAATCATAACTGTGAACAGCAAGAACAGAAGTGTTGAAAACCATCACCGCTATGACCCCCTCAAAAAACAGAGTTAAGAGGATTAGAGACATCTGAGTATCAGGGATACCCAGAATTTCCAAGCTTGCCTGCACCTCCCAACAATAAAATCACCAAGGTACCTGTCCCATCTTTGGACTGGGTGGGCATCAATAGCCCATTTTGCTGAACCTGGCTGGTTGAAACAAAACAAAGGTAACCTGACAGTCAAGAGACAATAAAAAAGGGGTCCAGCTAAGGCATGCCCATTCAAGCTGCGGGTCTTCATGACATCTTAGGAAAAAACCATTCCAAAGGTAAAACCAACATCAGGATGATAGGGAATGAAAGATATCACAAACAGGTTGGATGAATTAAGGTGCAATGGAGCCCATGTACTAAACAGAATGTGAAGAGCTCGTCTACTAATAAATGAAGAATACTTAGCCCTAATCACAAACAACTACAGCAGAGAAGTGGTATCCCATAATCCCAACACAGAGGTAACAAAGGCAAGGGGGTCTAAGGAAACTGGCCACAGTTCAGAATCCAAGTTCCAGCATTTTAGCTCCCTGGACCTACTGACCTTCACTTGGTTCTAGAATACGAGGGATGTCTGAGGCCCCAATGCCATTGAGTGTGCCAGGAACACCAGAAGTACAGAAAAATTTGGAATTTAAGGTACGTCTTCAGCAGCTACTGTGAAACTTCAGTTGATAAGATCACAAATGTTCCACTAGGAGGGATGCTGATAAACCTAGACCCAGATGATCATACTCTGACATGAAATGAAACAGTGTGGAGGGATGACCATGGAGGCAAGTGCAAAGTGGGGGCTTTTTAAAGAGACACCAGGAAATGCCTAACCTTCTCAAGCAGTGCAGGTAGGATGAACTTGTGGGGGGAAAATTCAGAACCCTGAGGCTGACAGACCCTTCCTCTGAAAGGTGGGTGACTCAGAGACAGTGTGAGTCCCCATCATTTGCATTAAAGGGAATAGGGAGAACTGCACTATAGAGCCCTGTAGGCTGAAAGGCTAACTCAAGGACAGAAAGGCAGTAAGAGCCTCTTCAATGCCCCTTTTGAAGATATCAAGATCAGCTCTATGAATTGGTACCAACAGAGTTGCAGGGCAAGAGACATAAGGCAAAACACATGGTAGCAAAGGCCCTGTGACAACCTGAGGGGCATTGCTCAGACCTGGGCAAGGGGTCTTGTCCAGGAAAGAGCAGACTTGGCCAAGAATTAATGAAACACCATCAGGAGGTGGAGGAATGGGAGAAGCAAGAGTTAGTCTCTTAGTTCCAGTGCAGCAAAAAAGCTTGCACCCCAACCCTCTGATGTCTCCAAGAAGCCCAAAGTATCCCTTAATAAACACCATCAGAAGTAAGGTAAGGGAGCAATGGAACTTTCTTGAGAAGTGAAGGATCAAACCATGCAAACTTGTGTCCCTAGGTACAGAGAAGAAAGAGAGCCATACACACCTATTCCCAAATGATCTATAAACCCCCAAAAATCCACTGAATGCCAACATCTTCACCAAAAAGAAGATAAGAAAAGTCAGTCAGCCACATTAGCAGGTGGGAACCCACTTCGAGGAACAGGAACAGAACTGTAGGGCAGAAATTCAAAAACAAAAACCACAAGACAGAAGATTCTCAGACTTTTCTAAATCCTCCAAAGACAGGCTCCAACCAGCAGAAGAGAGATAGGAGGGGACAGCAAAATGTTAACTTAACAGCAAACTTCCACATTCAATCAGAGTTGTCGATCCTCAAAACATCGTCTCTGAGTCAAACACAGCTTTTTTGGTGGTTTGAGAAAAACTGGGTGAACAAAAGTTGGAATAGATTTCATAGGGGCCAAGAATAGTAGAACAAGCAGAGACCACACTCATAAAGGGTCTCAGAGTAGTGGAGCAAGCAGAAGTCACTTGTGGAAGGGTGACCTGGAGACAAATCACTAAAAGAGGCAGTAGAAGTGACGATAACTGGGTGCCTAGACAACTCACGGTTATGAAAGCAAGGAGAAAACTGGTGGAAAACTGATGAGAGTAGGTCGAGCAGCAGCTGTGGACTTAGACACAACCACATTTGTGGTCTCAATGGACTCGAGTGTCAACAATTGTAGCCTTAGGGAAAAAAAAAAACTCCTGGCACAGAGGCATTGAAGAAGCTTCTTGGCACGGCATTGGGAGTACAAATGCCACTGAACTACAGCACTTGTCAAATCAGAACACTGATGGCCCTGCACAAAATGCCCTACAAATGGGAGTTGGTGTTCAAGGATAATACAAAAGTGCTGCTGGACTTGCCCTCCATACCTGTTCATATACCCTGAGGCATGATTAATGCAGAAAATTCAAAATACATTATACAGAAAGTGAATTACTTAACAGTAGGCCATACAAAACAAAGCGAATAATAACAATTTAGTGAGAACAGAAAGCTGAAGGCAACCTTTATTGGGATAAAGGTAAAGGTACACATAAAGATAATTAAACCACCCTAGAATTATATGATAAAAAGGATCACTTAAAAATTACTGCAAATAGTGAATTTTACAGAAAATCACTGCACTTACTGCATGGCTGTAAATAAGGGAAGTACTCATGGTAGCTAACTAGCAATATCTCAGTCACCAGCCAAAAACTGAAAAAGTAAATCAATCATAAACACTAAAGTAGTATGTTAAAGGGGATAAGATAGTATAAAATAAATGAATGATTGACTTTCATTTCATTGATCCCAGCACATGCACACCCAGGGAGGTGTACATATTAATGATGATGTGGTAAGCTGGCTTGTGCACAATGGGAATGCTCTACAAATGGGAGTTGGTGTTCAAGGACAATACAAAAGTGCTGCTGGACTTGCCCTCCATGCCTGTTCATATACCCTGAGGCATGATTAATGCAGAAAATTCAAAATATACAGAAAGTGAATTACTTAACAGTAGGCCATACAAATAGCAAATAATAAAAACTGAGTCAGAACAGAAAGCTGAAGGCAACCTTTATTGGGGTAAAGGTAAACAAAAAGGATCACTTGAAAATTACTGCAAATAGTGAATTTTACAGAAAATCACTGAACTTACTGCACGGCTCTAAAAAAGGGAAGTACTCATGGTAGCTCACTGGCAATATCTCGGTCACCAGCCAAAAATTGAAAAAGTAATTCAGTCATAAACACTATAGTAGTATGTTAAAGGGAATAAGATAGTATAAAATAAATAAGTGAATGACTGACTTTCATTTCATTGATCCCAGGAAGTCCTGGCAGCCCATGCACACCCAGGGAAGGTGATGATGTGGTATCTGGCTTGTGCACAATGGGATTGTTCCTTCAAATTTTAAGCTTGTGTGCCTAGAGAACATACAGCATAAGGCTATAACTGAAATGTTCTCAGTAACAAACCTTAAGTTTATATGTTTAAACAAATTAAATCACTAATTCTTATGTAGTTCAGCTGCCTTTCAAGTTTTGTCATTGTTCATGCGCTTAGCCAGGTTTGGACCTTGTGGGGAGCAACAACATAGTAGATTTCATGGAATAATGAATCCAGTACGAACAAATTCAAATATCAAACTCATTGTTGGTTTGTGATATTCTTCAAACCAAAAAACAAGTATCACATTGAAGTTATTTTATTGTCTTTGAATTGGTCACACTTTTTGACTTGAGGATATTTCATGAATAACTTATGTGGGCCAGTACCTGTATGCAGAAAATGCATGTTAATATTTAACAGGGTAGAACATATGAATGATCAAAACTTCAACTGATTCCAAATGTCAAGTTTTGAAAACAAATCAGTCAGAGCAATTTTGTCAGAACCTCCACTGTTTTCATCCAGTTATTAAATTTTAAATTTCATCACCAGCAACAAATCATTCAAACCAGTCATATAAGAGTAGAATACAGTATTGTAACTCTGGTCAGGTTAAACTATGTACAGTATTTAATAAAGATAATATGGTATGACTATACTATATACAGTATATACAAATTATTATATGTATATATAATGAATCCTTTTTCAGATATTCTGGATCAAATTATACTTACACGTTATCTAGTTTTAACTGATCAAGTGTTACTGCTAAATCGCTAGATAGATGACATTACTTGATGGCGAATTTATAATTCTGGTTGTGAGATTATTAGTTCAAAATAAGTGTATCAGTTTGTCTGCATTTTAATTATGTAGCCTTTTTTTATCTGCTTTGATGAAGGTGTGATATATCTTTACACTGGTAAATGTACATGTGATATTTGCTCTTACACAAGTTGTGTACAAGGACTAACATCTGTTTTGGTGATATACCTGTTTTACAATTAAAACATAAAATAAGAAAAGAGACAATGTTACAGTACATATGAACTATATGACTGGTTATGTGGTTATTTCTAGAAAACTTCAATATAAGGAAGAACAGGATAGCCAGAATACATGGCAACACTGCAGACATAATTATTTCTTAACATCATAAGAGGCACAGCCGAGCTTTCAAGAATTCAGTGTTTCCCATCATCAGGGTCACTTATCTGCAGAATGACTATGAAATCAAATGGAGCAGTAAGAAAACCACACAGTACTGATTTCCTACATATAAAACAGCCATAATTGACACTTTAAAATACATAATGATGTAAGGTAAAATACAATAAGTGAAATTAATGAACATAAAAGCAAACATTAAAATGAAAAATTAAATAACTGCATATCAAAACTGACCAAAAAGCAATGACTAAGTAAAAAGAAATTACATAAACAGAAATCATCAAATAAAATCAGTGAGCAGATACAAAAAAATACATAAAACAATAATACAGTGCAGTAACATAAAAATGTCTGGAATGTTACCACGTCTTCTGGCTATCCTGGTCCCCCTTAAATTGAACTAGCCTATATGATGTATCCTGGTATTTTTCAGTACTCAAAAAAACTTATGGTGAATTCACTATATTTTTTATCCGAGTGGTAACCTTGTCTTCCTAAGCAGTATGTGCTTGAGCTTTCTGCATCAAAGTATGTTAATTCAATTGAAATTTATAATAAATTTATAATGTAGTTCTAGATGGGTCTAGAGTACTTTTAGATATTTTATATTCATATTTTAAACCATATATTTTTAAAATGTAAGATGATGAAACACGACGTAATACAGTATTGAAGTGAAAAGCATTAAATTACTATATAAGCTTTGATCAGTTAACATGTTTTCTTTTAATGAAGTGAAAACTTTTGAAACTCCTGTATACATTATAGTAGTAATGGGTTATTTTATCATTTTAGTGCCATTTGAATGAGGCAATAGTTCATTTTTGTATGAGTGTATTTCAAGCCTGAGGAATAGTTGTTATTGGAGGCCTTATAATATTTTTATCTAATCTTATAGATGTTTGCATTAATAGCACTGACAGACTGTATGCTTGCTGTCTGTCCTGTACAGTGTTGTCGAATTACTATATTTTTGTTTTCAGCTTTAAGCTTACATATATGGTGAGGTTTAAAAAATATCTGTAATTAATTTTTGTAAAAGGGCTAAAATTATAATCAAACCTGTAGTACATCAGTAATATACAAAAGATAATGTTCTTTAAGTGAAATGTGTAACATGTAGTGAAGTCACCTTTCCCAAATACAGTAAAAGTATATGTACATTGTTGTGCATGACAGCCATATGGAATAGAATATGTAAACAATATAATGTACTACACTTCTAGAATAATACAGGTATACTTATCCACTGTTTTGTCATGTAAAATGCCCTTTGTGAAACAACACAAGTCAGCTATAACAAGTATGTAAAATGTTCTTTGTGAAACAATACAAGTCAGCTATTACAAGTATGGAGCACACAGTGGGTATATATTTAGAAGCACTTAAAAATCCCTAAACCACCATAATCATACATTTTTAAGTTTATACAATATTTATATTTAAAATTATCTCATAATACAGTTTGTATTGACAAAAGATATATAATGAAAAGTAACTTACTATAACAAATATCTTTTGTTCGTGTTCAACCAGGAATATATCCATCCATATTGATAATATATAAAATCTCCACAAAATAACAATGGGAATTTGAGATTATAAAAAAGCAGTGGATAAATATAAAATAAATCATTTACATGTACTTTAAAACTGCATAATAAATCAGGTAGTATATGTACTTTGAAATTACCAAATTTTTCATTAAAATTTAGGGCTGCATTCCACAGAGTTTTTCATAATAAAGTTTTTGTTTTTCTAATAATTCCCTTTTCTGTAGGAGAAAGATTACATATGAAGCAGGTAAGTGATTCTGAAGGACTACGGTTGTTTGCCATAATCTCGAAGACTGCCTGACAAGGGGTTAGAGTGAGGTAATCTGCAGGTCTGGTTGGTGATGCCATTCTTGTGAAATGCCTAGGCAGAAGGAATAGAAGGAATAGCTGTATGGAATTGGTGAAGTGCATATATGAGCTTGGCATATCGGAAGATGATTGTGACCTACGTTAAATTACTGCCAGGCATGTCAAATCCTCTAACAGCACTGATACTATAAATATGATTTATTAAAATAAAAGAAGTCCAGCCTCCTGTTGAAGAGCATCTCGGCCTAGCCCATACGTGACACCCTTGGAACAACTAACTTGGTCTACCAGTTCTGATGCCATGTTCAAGGATGCCCTGGTGCTTATATTGGAATGACCATGATGCTTCTGTATAAGAGGATTCCATGCCCTGTTCAAGAGGGTGCTATCCAAAGGCACTACAAAGACCAACATATTACGAGACTGATCCAGCACAATTTATACCTAACACAAGTGTCATTGACATCATGCAGTACAGGTGCCAACTGCACATCCTAGAGGCACTCCATATTTTAAAAGAATAGCCCTCCCTCACTGTAATACAGGAGCCATTACTTTTGCCTATTAAATAATAACCTAATTTCCTGAAAATAAC